>NC_058386.1:116847395-117216770 GCF_018350175.1 Felis catus | reverse complement strand
GGAGAACATTAACTTTCATTCTAATGTTTTATCATCTCATTTGGAGCACTTACTGTATCAAGTAACATCCTGTTTAATCAATATAGTGGTAAACATTTTCCGAGTAGATTATTCAGTTTTGGGCAAAATCTTTGTTTTGCTTGCTACTTTTTTTTCATTCTTCCACAGAATCTTTACATAGATGCCTTAACATTTTTGGATCTCTTTTTTAATGTTTATTTGTTTATTTTGAGAGAGAGAGAAAGAGAGCAGGGGAGGGGCAGAGAGAGAGGGAGAGAGAGAATCCCAAGCAGGCTCTGCCCTGTCAGCACAGAGCCCGATGCGGGGCTCCGTCTCACAAAGTGCGAGATCTTAACCTGAGTCGAGATCAAGAGTCACATGCTCAACTGACTGAGCCACCCGGGCACCCATGTTTTAATCTTAATTTTACTAGAAATGAACAGCTTTAACCAGTCCATTTATTTCTGTTGATATATTTTGGATGGATTTTTCTTGACTCCCATTCCATCCTTTTGGGGAATCGTTTGAGAGCCGAGTTTCTCTAGACTATAGGAATGAGTACAGCGGAAGGAAGGCATCAGCTGGGCCTGTAAGTAGAAATGGTTGCCAGACGGGTTTCGTTCCATCTTCTAACATCTTGTTAAATGTCCTGTCATTTGTCCTGCACCTTTCCAGTGAGAGAGAACTCAGCATGTCAGATAGCTTAAGCTGTTCAGTCTGGAGCGTTAGGCCTTAGCCTGTGTCAGAGAGTGTTAGCCATGTTTATTTTCCCCTTTTCCTTTTTTCTTTCCAGGGTTACTCCCAGCATTCTAAGCAGAAGAGTGAAAGGCCAGATAGAACAGGGTCTTGGATTAAGGACTCATTGCGTTGGAAGGAGGTAGTGTTTTCAGATGTCATTTTCCCCATCTCCCACTCCCTCTACACTCCCCCTCTTCTCCCACTGTCCCTCCTCTGCTCTTCTATTTGACCAAATTTCTATTTATTGATGGTGATAATTAGTTCTGAGTTTCATTATGATCCTTCTGCTTTTCCTCTTCAACTCTCCTCTCAGTGGGGAATAGAGAATCATAGCAGCTTGTAGCAGTTTTTCTGGACTGTGATTACAGGAGGAGGGGTTCATAGGTGGGCTTTTTAAATAATGGAACGGTCTTCATCTTTGTCCAGATTTGCTTCTGCATCCTCCCCATAATCCACACTCTGAATTGAGGCTAGGTTGTGAAAGTTCTCAGGATTCTGTTTACTCATCTCACTTTCTGGGATGTTTCCGTGGAAGGTGAAATTGAGCTTGTGTGAACCTTCCCTAAACTGAGTGGAAAGATTCTTGAAAACATTTGTGTTTTCTTTTGATGTGTCCTCATCCCCTTCCTTAGTCATGTGGGAGCACAGTGAATGGGGTTGGCTGAATCAAAGTCAGCTTCCACCAGTAAGGAAGAAGGGGCTATGGACACATTAGGGTAGATGGTCAACAGTTTCTACCATGATCTAAACCTAACAGGCCCCTACCCTTTTATCAAGTGTTCTTCATAGCTTCACAATAGCATCTACATTTTCCTAATCATATCTTCAGTCTTCTCTTTTCTTTCTTAATTTAAAAAAATTTTAAATGTTTATTCATTTTGAGAGAGAGAGAGAGAGAGAGAGAGAGAGAGAACATGTGCACAAGTAGGGAAGGGGCACAGAGAGAGGGAGAGAGAATCCCAAGCAGACTCTGCACTGTCAGCACAGAGCCGGACGTGGGGCTTGAATTCACCAACCATGAGATCATGACCTGAGCCAAAATCAAGAGTCAGACATTTAATTGACTGAGTCACCCAGGTGCCCCTTCAGTCTTCTCTTAAAAGCTTAAAGGACTTTGTGAAAGGTGAAAAAGAATGTATCTTTTTAAAAATCTATCAGATAAGAGAGATTAAAGTAAAGAAGAAAAGGAATACTCGGTGCCAACTAGGATATGGAAAGGAAAAAAAAGGCAATACACACATTCAGAGCTGCTGGGAATACAAATTAATACAAAACTTTCCAGAAGTAAATTAGGCAACATGTATCAAAAAACTTTTAAAATGTGCTTACTCTTTGGATTGAATATTTCACTTGCAGATGTTTATCTTAAGGGGATAATTGAGCATGTGTGCAAAAAATTATATGCAAGGATGAGTCATTGCAGTATTTTATTTAATACTAAAGAATTTGAAGCTAATAATCAGGGTGCGTTAAAGGCATTTTTATACACATCTCCAAATGATTATATACAACATTAAATAAGATGTTGTAGACACTAAAGTGATTTGCCATTTATTGTATGATTTATGTATATTATTTTAATAATTTCATGAGCTTTGTGAGTAGGTAATGTTATCACCCCCATTTTGAAAGTGAAGGTACAGAGGATTAGAGATACTCAGTTGCCCAGGGTCCTGCTTATAGTTAAGGGACAAAGACGAGATTTGAGTAAAGATTTTAATCCTATGTTCTAACAACAGAAACTTTCATTGAGGTATAATTGACATACAGTAGACCACATGTATCACAATTGTATAATTTTGTAAGTTATGACATACGAACAAACATATAAAATGATCACTACCAAGAAAGTGAACACAGTTATTACCTACAAAAGTTTCCTTTAGTCCTTCTGTAATCCATCTTTCCTGCCCATTCTGTCCTTTGTATCTCTGCTGAATTTCTTTTGCACCTTTGTCAGAAATCATCTGACTATATATGTGGGGGTCTATTTCTGGAAACTATCTTCTGTTCCATTAATCTATTTTTCTATAGTTACACTAGTACTACACTGTCTTGAAACACGTACCTTTATACTATTTGCAACCAGATAATGGCAGTCTTTCCACTTTATCCCTCTTTTTCAAAGTTGTTTTGTCTATTCTAGGACCTTTTACATTTCCATATAAATTATAGAATCAGCTCGTTAATTTCTACAACGAAGCTTGCTGGAACTGGAATGCATTGGATCTATAGATCAATTTGGGAATAATTCATGTGCTAACAATATTGAGGCATCCCATCAATGCATTTGTTTAGTGTCTCTCCACTTGTTAAGGGCTTCTTTAATAAATGCCAGCAATATAGGTCAGTGTACGAGATTTCACATCTTTAATGTTTATTTATTTATTTTTTTAATTTTTTTTCCACGTTTTTATTTTATTTTTGGGACAGAGAGAGACAGAGCATGAACGGGGGAGGGGCAGAGAGAGAGGGAGACACAGAATCGGAAACAGGCTCCAGGCTCCGAGCCATCAGCCCGGAGCCTGACGCGGGGCTCGAACTCACAGGCCGCGAGATCGTGACCTGGCTGAAGTCGGACGCTTAACCGACTGCGCCACCCAGGCGCCCCTAATGTTTATTTATTTTTGAGAGACAGAGTGTGAGCACAGGGAGGGGGAGAGAGAGAGAGGGAGACACAGAGTCCAAAGCAGGCTCCAGGCTCCGAGCTGTCAGCACAGAGCCCTACACAGGGCTTGAACTCAAAAACTGTGAGACCATGACCTGAGCCGAAGTTGGACGCCTAACTGACTGAGCCACACAGGTGCCCCAGGATTTCACATCTTAGATTTCTTGTTAGGCATTTTCATAATTTTGAGGCTATGATAAGTAGTATTGTATTTTAAAATTCAGTTTCCAATTATTCTTCATGGATATATAGAAATATAACTGATTTTCACATATTTACATTTTATTCTACAACTCAGCTAAACTCACCTGTTAGTTTTGGTAGCTTTTCGGTGATTCTGTTGGATTTCCTACATAGATAATTGTGTCATCTGTGAATAGAGATAGTTTTATTTCTTCATTTCCAAAATAAATGTCCCTTATTTCTTCTTGTTGTCCTTTTGCACTGGCTAGACATGAATAGAAGTGGGGGGAGTAGAATCCGTGTCCTGTTATACTAATATTAGAGGGAAAGAATTCAGTCTTTCCTTTTAACTATAATTTTAGCTACAGGTTTTTCATAGATGCCCTTTATCAGGTCAAAAAAAGTTACTTTCTATTCTTAGTTTGCTGAGTGCTTTTATCATGAAGGAGTGTTGGATTTATTCAAATGCATCTTCTGCACTTATTATATGATTGAACATATAATTATGCTCTTTAAAAATTTGTTAATATGATCTATTACATTGATGACATTTGAATGTTTAACCAGACCTGCATTTCTAGAGGAAACCCTAATTGGTCATGGTATATTATCCATCGTATGTGTTAATTCACTCTCTCTGTCTTATTCTGGATGGCTTTACTTGTTGTCTTCAAACACACAAACCTTTCTGGATGTCATGTCTAATCCAACATTAATCCCATCTAGTGGATTTGTCATCTCAAATACGGTAGTTTTCTTCTCTCAAAGTTCTACATGACCCTTTTGTATCTTCCATGTTTGTACTTAACATTTTGAACATATAAAATATGGCTGCAGTAGCTTTAAATGTCTTTGGCTATGAACTCAAATGTTTGTGTTAGTTCTGAGACGATCTCCATGTCTCAGGGTTGTTTGAATTTGGATTTCTCTTGAGTTAAACATTATTTCAGATCATTAAGGGTCAGTTGTCGATCTTTTAAATTTTCAGTCCATGTATTTTCCCCATGTTTCTATCAGATTTGGGTCCTTTGTCCCATTATTTTTAAAGTCTTCACATATTAATGATATTAGCCCTTTATCAGTGATACGTGTTGCAAATATTCTTTCAGTTTTGTCAGCTTTCTCTGCTTTTGAGCTTATGGTATATTTCATTATGCCTTTAAAAATATTTTAAGTCATATAATGTATCAATGCACCTTGGGTTAGTGAGCAACCAGTAGCTCCCAGAAAGTGGTCCATAGGAAACCCAGAAAAGAGACACTAACCAAAAAGGATATGTGATCAGGTGCAGACCACAAGCTGGCCGGACCTGCTATTACAATTTGGAACATATGATCTCTGGCTCATCTCACCACCCACTTCCCCACGGCCTAAATCCTGAGAGGCCCTTTACATTACTGAGCTAAATGGACAGGGTGGGACCTGTTCACGAAGTGTCTCTTCCAAGAAGCTAGAAGCTTGTTATATAGCCATTCAGAAATATGAATTCCCTTAGTGTCCCTCGTCTTGGGAGTGAGATAAGCGCCATTTGTCCAGGAGGCCACAGGAGCAGGAAGGGAGGTAGGATGTTAACAGTGCCAGCAGTAACATAAGGTGAGAAAGTGTCTGGTGGTTGAGGACACATATTGACAAGTGCTTTTCACATAAGGCCTACATGCCTTTGGTGAAGACAGGCCCCTCCCTCGGTGTACTCCTAAGTCTGAAATTATAGTTTTCTGCAGGAAAACACCTACCTCAACGGCCAGCAGGTGCACATTTGCCCTCCTCGCCTATGGCGGTAAAATCTGAGTATTACACCTACTGAGATAAACTCCCTCCCCTAAATTCGAAACAAGATGAGGATCCCCAGTAGAGCAGGTTTATTCACTGAAGCTTTGGCAGCCTGAAGACAGTGATTTCGGTCCGGAAATAGAAAACTGAGAAGAGCTATGTGGACAGTAGGAAAAGGAGGTGGGGTGGAAAAATTCCCTGGTGGTAGCCAATAATTGGCAGGTCTTCAAGATGCGTAAGAGGGACTTGTAGAAGGGAAGTGGGGTGACTCACATCTCCACAGAGATTTGGATATGACCACTTTGCCTTGGAGGGACTTTAGGGCAGACATTTAGAACACTAGGTGATGGTGAAGGGTGGGAGACAACACGATGAACCACTGAATGGGGGTGGCCATGGAGGACATAGCCCCTCTCTGCCATGCGAGCCACCAGATTTGAGCCCGGGGAGATAAGAGGAGATTGCAGGTAACTTCGGGATGCATCTTTAGGGGTGCTGAAGACACACCTCCCTCCAACTAGAACATCTTGGCCTCTCCCACACCTCAAATCCTTTCACCGTGGAGGTGTCAGGAGTGATGCTTTGTGGTGTCTGAGCCACCCCAGGGCTCCCATTGGCCAGAGCGGTGTCTTGACGACCGAAGGGTAAAGGTGTTGCTCCTATTGGACTCGAGAGGGGTAAATATTGGGAGGGTAGGGGCCCTGAGGTAGACCATTGTTCGGCTTTGACATGGATGAGAACCTAGCACAGATCTTGAACAACCAGACACAAGCAGGAAACAACCAACCGCAAGCGTGGAACAACTAATCATACGGGGGGAACAACCAACCACAAGAGAAGAAAGGCAGGAGAAGATGACCCCGTGCCAACGCAAGTGCAGCGACAGAGCCAAGCTCAGGTAACCTTACCCGTGCTCCCCCGCCTCCCCCTCATCAGTCGCCCACCCGAGACCTCTACCCTGCCCTTGCCTCACACACATCCCTCCTCATCCTTCCCTCAGAGGGAAGCAAGAGCAACATTTGTCTGTTAACAGCAGCTGATGAAGAGAGTGAATCAAAATAAGAGACCACAGGGGCGCCTGGGTGGCGCAGTCGGCTAAGCGTCCGACTTCAGCCAGGTCATGATCTCGCGGTCCGTGAGTTCGAGCCCCGCGTCAGGCTCTGGGCTGATGGCTCGGAGCCTGGAGCCTGTTTCCGATTCTGTGTCTCCCTCTCTCTCTGCCCCTCCCCCGTTCATGCTCTGTCTCTCTCTGTCGCAAAAATAAATAAACGTTGAAAAAAAAAATTAAAAAAAAAATAATAAGAGACCACAGCTTCAGCCGGAGCAGAACCAAGAGACCCAGGGGAGCTCTGCCGATCCGGGTAACGCACTGTGTATAGAGAGGCCTGGAGACTGTAGGTACCCTGTGGTACCCAGACGGCAAGGATTAAAATACCATCAACAAGCTATGAAAAGATGTATCTCTGTGAGTTCTCTGATGGTCAGGAGAGAGACAAGGGAAGAAGGTCTCAAGGGAGAGATGTGGGGTCCTGTGGGGCCCGGAGCCAGACCTCCAGGTCCACAGTCAGCCGGATACCAGGGCATAAGGATGAGGTGAAGACTGAGCGCCGAAGGCCAGTTTCCTCCTTAACACTATTCCCAGGCAGGAAAAAGAGGACTTAGAGGGAGTGCGTGTGTGTGCGCACACACAAGCGTGCACTCGTGCTTGTGTTGTGATGGGGGGATGTTGGTCCAGATGGGTTGAGATGTGATGGCACACCTCCCGAAAAGGTAGACAAATCACCTCCAGGCCGCGTAGCTCATGGTGGTGGTTGTGTATCATCCTGTGCTGAAAGGCCCTTAGATCAAAAAACTCGTCCTACTGAAAACCACCAACAGCATCCCTAAACACTAAAATAGTGGTATTTGCAGGCCATAATTACCAACACTACTTAGGGTACTTTCTTACTAAGAAACTTAGGGTACAGCAGTGGCCGGGAAGGTGCTGGTGCTAATGAGCATCATCTCCAGAGAATTCTAATATAAGAGTAAAACTGAGTGCCAGCCAGTCCCGTTTTTGTCATCACCCCCAGACTCAGCATTTCTAATATTAAATACTATCTCCAAATTTTTTTCATTCTTGGGGTCATAGCAGAGGGTTTGACGTTAAGTTTACAGGGTTGAGTTCATCGCATTCCTTGAGTTAATTGTTCAGGTCTCTGTGCTATGTATTTACTTCTCTGTTGTCCTTTATTTCCATTCCTGGGCCCCATTTCTCTTTTCTTAGTCATCCTAATGAATTTTATGCATATCCTTTCCCTTGCCTGAGAGTTCATAAAATGCATATTGTGGTTTATGGCATGCATCTTAAAATTTATATATCTGTTGCTATGTATCATTGTTTCTTACTATTTCACTCAGCAGTATTTTGTTTTAAGTTTGTTTATTTTGAGAAAGAGAGAGAGAGGGAGGGAGAGAGAGAGAGGCAGAGAGAGAGAGAGAGGGAGAATCCCAAGCAGGCTCCATGCTGTCGGCACAGAGCACAACACAGGGCTCGATCTCACAAACTGTGAGATCATGACCTGAGCTGAAATTGAGAGTGGGACGCTTAACCGACTGAGCCACACAAGTGCCTCTCAGCAGTATTTTTAAGATCTATCCATGTTGTTGGGGCACCTGGGTGGCTCAGTCGGTTAAGCGTCCGACTTTGGCTCAGGTCATGATCTCGTGACTTGTGGGTTCGAGCCCCGTGCCAGGCTCTGTGTTCACAGCTCAGAGCCAGGAGCCTGCTTCCAAATCTGTATCTCCCATCTCTCTGCCCCTCCCCCACTTGCACTCTGTCTCTCAAAAATAAATAAATATTTTAAAAAAAGATCTATCCATGTTGCTATGTATATGTCTTGTGTGTTGTTTCTTTCCCTTGTAATTGAATATTTCAGAAAGATTTTTTTTTTACTATGTAAACTTTAGAAAGAGATTTGGTTTTTAATATTACACAAAATATTTTTCCTGGGTTGATTAAATATATTTTAATTGCTTACCAAATGATACTTTAGTTTAATTGAAATTCAATTTACTGTCTTGATAATACTAATGAAATAATTAAACATTTCTTAAAATGATAATGGATTAAAGTAGTATGATCATATATGGCTTTTTTATATTTGACTTAATTAGATTGGAACGAGATTTATCTGTTGAATAATTATTATGTTTCAACTAACACATTCTGAAAAAATACAGTTGAGCTTGCTACAGTTATTAGGTCTGATTAGTCAGAAAGGATATCTGGTGATCCTTTTAGATTTTGTGGTGGCATAACAGCTCATTGACTAATTTCTCTCCATATGTCTGAGACATCGGGAGAATTTGAGTCCCTAGCTGAAGGACAAAGCTAACACATTTACTTTACTGGATTGGAGATAGGGCAATAGTGGTCCCGGGACTAATCGTAGTCCCGTTTGTAAATGAATCGAATAAAGAACCTGCCTTAGGGCTCAATGATTTGAACTGGCAAGAAGTCGGCTCTCCAGGTGAGGAAGGAAGAGCAGTGACCGCAGCCCATTTCCGGGATGTGATAGCAGTCACGTTGCTTCTGTGTGTCAGGTGGACACCGCGCGTAGAGTTAACGAGGTATTTTAGAGGACTCAGAGAATTAGCAGGCTGAGCTTTGTCCTGCCGGGATGGTGCGACTACGTTGGCTTTTGGGTTTGATTTTGTTTCTGTTTTTGAACATCAGTTGTAACTAGTTTATAGGTGACAAAGTGTTTTAAGGTTTCTTCTGGCTTCTGGGCAGGCAAAATCACCTCAGAAAAGAAATAAGAAACAACAGCAAAAACATCCCCCCACACACATGCACACAAGCTTCTCTAAATATGTGGCGGAAAGGAAGGTACACATCATATGTGTGAGACGAAGTCATCGTCTCTGGTGTCTGTACTGTTGTAAGGATGCAATAGACTTGATATGACCAAGAAGCTTGATTATATGTTGGCAAAAGTTGGAAATGAACCTACAGTCACTTGCTAGTATGTATGCTCTGGATGTTTGGATTTTCAGATCATAAGTTTTTGTAAAGTGATGCACTTTTTAGACGCCATCAAAAGGGGAAAATATATATGTATATAAACAGACATATTACTGATCCATTTCACGTGAATTCCCAAGCTACCTAAAGCACACTCACACACGTACACACACACACACACACACACACACACACACACACACACACGGAGGTGGATTTAACCATGGATGGTTAGTGCAAATATTGAAATACCTACATCCACAGACTTTAATGCTTAACCTTCAGGACACAACTAATTAGCATTAATTTCAAAAAGCAGACGATGCAAGTCGAGTAGTGTGTAGCCCTTGGCAGATCAGAGACCATAGATGTTTGTTAGTTTAAAAGAGGTCCCTGGCCTCTCCAGACACTTCACATAGGGTTACTGGAGAAATTGTAACTTCTTTGAAATTCCCTGTTACCCAAGTTTGACACTGGAGACCACTAGACATTTGCATTTTGACGCAAATTAGTTTATCAAAGACCTGAGTGTGTTAGGGACATAAGAAACCTCCGAGGTCATCTAATTCACCACTTTGACTCAACACATAAGGTAACTGAAGCCCCAGGAAAGGACAGAACTTACCCTGGCTCACACAACAAACTAGAATCAGGTCTCTAGAGTAAGTAGGCATCCATAGCACAGGCCTCTACGAAGAACGGGCCTAGTTCTGCCAGGCAGGGGTGCATAGACTCCAATTCAACAGAGGCATTTTAGGAAAAGAAACATTGTAAAATCTGGGAAGTAGCTTAGCACCATTCTTCAAAATCAACTATTTATGCATTAAAGACATCCCCGCATCTCTGCTATGAAGTGTGTATTATTTTATAGAGATTCAGAGGTGCCTGCGTGCGTGCGTGTGTGTGTGTGTGTGTGTGTGTGTGTGTGTGTGAAGAGACAGAAATGGAGTTAGTATTATAAAACTGGTTTCAATTGGTATTAAAATCTAGACACAGTTAAATTCTCAAAAGCATGTGTTCCTGGCATTCTAAGCTGTTCCAACAGTTGAGTCCATAGGTAGAATAAAAAAAGACGTTACCTCCAAAAACAAACTCAATCCGTTTTTTTGTCATTGTCTACATGGAATACCCAGATAGATGAGAATATAGTTCACTTTAAATTTTTTTTAACGTTTTATTTATTTTTGAGACAGGGAGAGACAGAGCATGAACTGGGGAGGGTCAGAGAGAGGGAGACACAGGATCTGAAACAGGCTCCAGGCTCTGAGCTGTCAGCACAGAGCCCGACGCGGGCCTCGAACTCACGGACCGCGAGATCATGACCTGAGCCGAAGTCGGCCGCTTAACTGACTGAGCCACCCAGGCGCCCCTGTAGTTCACTTTTAGAATACCTTGTTCTTCAATAATAAGATGAATATATTCTCTGTGAAGATTCAGAAAAGTCATAAAAACAAGTATAATAAAGATAATTTGTAATCTCATCACCTCGGGCCATCCACTATTAATATTTTGGTCTTTGCAGACTTTTTGCAAAATATATGAATACACTCACAAGTGTACTTTTAATTTTAGAGAAAATCATCCCATGATATACACAAACACTTCAGTAACATGCTTTTTTTTTTTTTACATTTCAATATATCATAAATACACTTTCACATATGCATTGCATCGTCTCTTATGACGGCTCCACAGGATCCTATAGAAGGGATATACCACGGCTTATTTAAGCAATCCTCTGTTAAAGGATATTAGATTGTGGCTCTTTCCTCTATAATAAACAACACTATGATAAAAAGCATTTTTCATACATATGTGCGTAATTATCTGGTTAAGAGATGACTTTGTCCTCAGGATAAATTCCTGAAAGTGGAATTTGTGGGTTGAAGGGCTTCAGGTAAAGGCTTTGGAATCATACTAGTTTTCCCTTCAGATGTTTTCTGTCAATTCGGATACGCGATATCAATTTTTGTTCCAAGGAAAAGCAAACGTGTACTATATGTATTTGCCCACACCCTTGTCAGCTGTAAGCGTTGTTTTTTGAAATTCTCTCAATCTCACAGGAAAAAATTCTCACGGATATTTCCACGAACGTTTCTTTGAAACAAATTTTCCCGAACGCATTGGCCCTTGCAGCTTCTCTTTCGGCCTCTGTCCGTGTTTCTATGTCCCATTTATCTTTCTTCTTGCGGGCCACCGACGGCATGCTTACTGCGTGCCAGACCCTGTGCGGGGTCGTTCGTTACCTCAGTTAAAACTTAGCACAGCACCAGGGGTGAGGAAGCACTGGTATTACACACAGTTTGATAGACGACAAAAGAGGTCATGCCACTTGTTCGAGCTCAGGTAGTCGGCACGTGGCAGACAGATGGTGCTAAATCGGATCTGTCTGCCGTTGAGGCTCGGCTCTTACCTGTTCCACCCACCTCCTCGACACGGACATGTGGGATTATTCTGGAGCCAGAGCTGTTCCTCTCTGGCTTCTGGCTCGGGTGTCATGTTTAGAAATGCCTTTCTTTGCCGTGAAGCGGAGAAGAACACCATCTGTTGGGTGATGAAGAAGGAGCTTGGAGGGCCGGGGGGATGTTCGGAATGGCCAGTTCTGGTCCGAAGGGTCCCATTTACATTAGCTGCCGGTGAGTGGTCCAGCTCTGCTGAATCTCTCCTGGTGTCTTATTTATTTATTTTGGGAGAGATAGAGGGCGAGCAGGGGAGGAGCAGAGAGCGAGTGAGGGAGAGAATCCCAAGCACGCTCCACACCATCCGTGCAGAGCCCCACGCGGGGCTCGATCCCATGAACCGTGAGATCATGACCCGAGCTGAACCCAAGAGTCGAGCGCTTAACCTACTGAGCCACCCAGGTGCCCCTTCTTTTATTAGCATTTAAACCTACTGAAGTGTCTCTCATCTTTAAAAAAAAAATCCTCTTTTCAATATCCAGTTCCTTCCAACCTTAGTCCTGTCCTCCTCCTCACCTGTAGAGTGAAACTTCTTAAAGTTTAAGCATCTTTTTGAACTTCCTCCCTTCCTGTTCACATCTCAACCCACTCCTTTCGGACTCATTATTTGCGTGAAAATGTTCTTGATAGTTTCTTTAGTGACCACCCATTTCAAAACCCATTCATCTGCCCTTACTTTACACAGTTAACTGCTTTCTTATTTCTAAAAAATCTCTCCTTCCTTAGATTCTGTGACCAAATACTCTCGTGGTTTTCCTTCTACGTGGCAGATTCTTCCAAACTCTTCTTTGGTGATCTCTGCCTCTGCTTTCATACTTCCAAATCCCTCCTATCCTCTCCTCCTCGTTACTGCCTGGGTGCTTTGAGACGCTGGCAGAGCTCATATTAGCAATGTTCCGTCGAATTACAAAGCCACATCTCCAGCCCAGACCAGCCCCTGGACTTCAGAGTAACGTCAGCAACAAGATGCGAGCTGTCTCCACACAAAGGGTTTTCATATGCCCTAATCTCACCATATTTAAAACAAATCATTTTCACCTTCAAATCTGTTCTTCTTCCATTTCCTTTCCTGTCACATCCACCTAATTTACCAGGGTAGAAATCTAGGATCATTTTTGACTTCTTCTTTTATGTACTTGTAACCCTTGCAAATAGATCTAAAATTACACACACTGCTTTCCAACTCTACTGCCTCTGTTTTTGTCTCAGCCCCCACAATCTCTTGTTGCATTAAGGCAGTCTGTTAACTGTTCTCTTTGCATTCAGCCTTTCCTCCGTTAAGCCACTTTAACACCACAGCAAGACTTACTATTCTAAAATGACAGTCTAGTCATGTCACTGCCCATTCTTTCCATGAAAAAGTCTAAGCCCCTTCATGAAACAGCAGTGGCACCTCCGGAAATTCCACACAAGTAACAAATGCTTTTGCGGTTAAAGGAGTGGGTTACGGTGATAATGTGCTCAGAATCAAGGGTTAGTGAACTCCTTTCAAAATTGCTTTTGCATAGCATTTTGCAATACTTTGAGAAAATGTCAACTTTCCACATCAAACACTAGGAAGATGGCTAATAATACATTAAGGGAAAGGCTCCCCCTTTAGAACTCTATAAGCACCCTTTGTATCTGTCCCCTGAGATATGACCCTACATGATCTGGCACCTCCTTGCAATTCATTTAACTTCTGCCCACCCCTGTCCCTGGTCAATCATTAATCTCCCTTTAAGCAAATCAGTGGATGCCTGCTATGTGCTAAAAAATATGCTAGACATTATGTACATGGCGATGAACAGAGCGTAGTCTTGGACGTCATGGAGTCTCTGTAGAGCAGAGGAAATAGTCATTAAATAAATCATTTTAGTATTAATAACATACTTACATTTGTAACAAGTGACTGTTGGGGCATGGTGAGATCTAGTCCAAGTTTTCTCAACCTTAGCACTATTTTGGGCCAAATAATTCTTTATTGCGGGGGGTGGGCATTCCTGTGCCTTGCTGAATGTTTAACAGCATCCCTAGCCGCTACTCGCCAGATGCCTATAGCAACTCCCACTCAGTTGTGATAACCAAAAATGTCTCTGGATGTTGCCAAATGTCCCTAGGGGTTGGGCGGAAGGTAAAAGTCATTCCCGGTCGGTAATCACTGTTCCAGACCAAGGTTACCATTAATTAATTGAGTGATTTAGGAGTCAAATGTCTTGAATTTCCTTAAGCATGCTACATTCTTTTTGTGAACTCAAAACCTGTGCACACATTATTCTTTCTGCCCAGAACACTCCACTCCTTCCTCGACTGAACCACCCTAACATCTCCCATTCCAACACATTTTCCTTCTGGGATAGATGCCCCTCTGTGTTCTCTCAGCACCCAGAACACTGCCCATCCACACATATCACATTACGTGGTAATTTTCTGTTTACTTCTCTGTAAACCTCACTAGTGTCTAAGCTCAGTAAGGCTAGCACCTGTCGTATTCCCCGTTGTATTAAAAAAAGCTCAGGCTTTTATTTGGCGTGAAAGTGATCAAAATATACTTGAATTAACGATTGAACGAGTTGAATGAATGACAGAAGTTTTCAGCCAGGCCAAGAGGGAATAAAGTGGTCAGCCAGGATGGAATGGCAACAATGAATTGTACTCATTTGTTGTGACCATTTTGGCAAGATACCAAAGGTCAACGTGGAAAATCAGCTCTCGAGTACTAGGAAAAGTCACCAGATGTCCCGAACTCACCTTCATACATAGCTGTCGCTCCATCTATTTCCTTGACTCGATTTCAACCATCCGTGTAACCTTGTTTCTCACTAGTGTGAAGATAGGAAATAGTGTAAAAATTAGAAATCGGCTGACAATGTCTGGTTTACAGACTACTTGGTAATTGAGAAAGCTATGAGTTTTGGCAGGTGTCCCCGAATACTTTCACACAAAGGAACTGGGACAAGCTTGGTAGAGTCATGGGGGTAATGCTGCTACTCCAGCAGGTCTGGAAGGCAAGACATCAAGTCCGAAAGTTTTATTCTCAAGACTTAAGCTCTAATGAACTTTGCTTTGATAGGTTTTGGACTTGCTTGGGACTGTCGCTCTCGTCTTCCTTCTGAGTACTCCCTTTTGTAATGGGGATGTCTACCCAGTACCTGTCCTACCACTGTACTTTAGAAGCTCAAAACCTGTCTGGTTTCACAGGGCCACAGTTGGGGAGCGATTTTGTCTCAGGATGAATTGTACCCCGAATCTCACCCGTATCTTCTTTAGATGAGACTGTGGACTCTTATAGTTGATGCTTGAACAAGTTAAGAGTTGTCGGGCTGCTGGGATGGATTGAATGCATTTGGCACGTAAGAGGGATGTGAATTTGTGGGTACCAGGGACAGAATGCTACGGACTGAATTGTGTCCCCTCAAATTCATGTGTTGGAGCCCTAGCCCCCAGTGTGATGGTATTTGGCGATGGGGCCTATGGGAAGTGATTAGGTTTAGATGAGATCACAAGGGTGGGATCCTAATGCAGTAGGATTGGTGGCTCTGTGAGAAAAGAGTGCTTGTCTCGGCCTTCCCGTCTCCTTGTCCCTCTCTCCCCGTCGTGTGTCAAGGAAAGGCCGTATGAGCACACAGTTGGAAGGCTTCCGTCTGCAAGGCAGGAAGACATCTCTCCCCTGAACCAAATCATGCTGGCACCTCGATCTTGAACTTCCAGCCTTCAGCACTGTGAGAAAATAAATGTCTGCTTTTTAAGTCTATGGCATTTTGTCATGGCAGCCTGAGCTAAGACAAGTACACACCAAGGACACTGGCTTCTCAGAAGTTTACTGTGATTCCCAGGGATGCTTTCTAATCTCAGCCTTAATGCTTTTACCTCCAAGTACCCGGTGGACTTTTGAAAATTCAGTAGTGTCTTCTATGAAAACCAGCTGCCCCTGCGCAGGGCCCTAATTTTGTCGGTGGCCCTGCTATTCTCTCAGGTATCTGGGCTTGAATATGTGGTTCTGTTTGCCTTATCTCCCAGAAGCCCCCACAACGAATTTTCCCCATCACATGTTCTGTACCGTATCTTTTTGTACAGATACGCGTAGAGGTCCAAGATATCTCATTGTATTTCATCCATTCTAAGAGGCACCACTAGTTTATATACCAGTAAGGAAGTAAAAACACTGAGAGTTAGGCTGTGATGTAATATTAATTGTAAGATGCATCCCAACTACGGAGATGTTGGAATATGAACAATTTGCTTCACAGAAGCAGTAAGATGATGCCAGTGGAAAAATCAAGGACACTACACTATCTAGAGCATGATACCTGTATCAGTCAGATCCCAGCAGGAAACTGATGATCCACCAAATTAGGATAATGTGAAGAGGGTTTATTTATAAAGCAGTTAATTACCAAGATGCAGGTGGGTCATAGCATTAGCACGAAGAGTAGTTTCTTCTGCAGAGGGACGCAGCAAAGGTCAAGCGCCCTTGCAAAGAGGGAGCCCAGAGATAACAGTTCCTGTGTAACTCACCTTCTTCTCATCTTCTCCCAGAGCCTCCCACTGGCTAAACCCTTTGGAAATCCAGAGGGCAAGAGACCTTGGGTGATGTCATCTGTATACTTCAGTCTGCTTAGGAAAAGAGCAGGGTGGAGGGGGATGGAAAATAGATCAGTAGAGGCAAAACGAGATACCTTATAAAATTTCACGTGTACCATGAAAACATATATGTTTGTATACAAACAAACATGTTTGCTCTGAAGGCCAACAAAACTGTTAACAATGACTGTGTGAGAACACGGGATTCAGGGGACGAGGACGGGGGACTTTTATTCTTCGTTTGGTGCCCTTCTGAGCTGTGCGAGGTTTTTATAATAAATACTTATTGTTTTATAGGAAAAAAATAAGCTAATAAAAAGTAGCCCCACAGTTATACCTTGCTCTCCATTTCCATTGCCATAATCCTGGTCTAGAAGTTAATATCCTTATGCCCCAATTGTAAGTACTGTCTCTCATCTGACATCCCCGTCTTACACTTTTCTTTTTCTTTTCTGAGTATGGTTGACACACAATGTGACATTAATTTCAGGTGTACAATGTAGCGATTCAACAACTCTATACATTATGCCGTGCTCACCACAAGTGTAGCTACCATCGGTCACCACACAACGCTAATACAGTGCCATTGACTCTATGTCCTTATGCTGTACCTTTTATTCTCGTGACTTATTCATTCCGTAATTGGAAGTTCGTACCGCCCCCTCCCTGCACCCATTTGGCCCACCCCCCACCATACTCTCCTCTGGCAACCATCAGTTTGTTCTGTGTATTTATAGGTCGGATTCTGCTTTTGGTTTGTGTGTTCGTTTCGTTTTTTAGATTCCACATAAAAGTGAAATCGTATGGTATTTTTCTTCTTTGCCCAATGTATCTCAGCATACTGCCCTCTAGGTTCATCCATGTTGTTGTTAATGGAAAGATCTCATCCTTTTTATGGCTGCGTAATCTTCCAGTGTCTGTGTATATATACCCACCACATCCTCTTTACCCATTCATCTATCACTGGACACTTGGGTTGCTTCAGTATCTTGCCTATTGTAAATAATGCTTCAGTAAACATAGGAATGCATATATCTTCTTGAATTTGTGTTTTCATTTTCTTTGTGTAAGTACATACAGTTTGCTTTTTCTGATTAATCCTGAGTATGACTGCCAGAATTGTGTTTACTTATTCACTCATTAATTAGAATGTTTTTATTGAGCAGCTTGTATATACTGGGTATTATTCCAGAAGCAGAGGCTCCTCCGGTGAAGCAAAGGGAGACACATTCTCTGCCTCATACAGTCGGATTGGAAAGATGGATGCTAATTTTTAAAAATTACATGAACAAATATACAATTTCAGCCTTGATGGTGACAAGGAAAACATTCAACAGGAAGTGATAATCAAGCTAAAATCTGGAGGAATACTAGGGTTTACTTAGGAAATTTGGGGAAGGAGTATTTTTCCAAGTAGAGGAAATAGCATATACAATTCTCTGTGGCATGAGTGCAGTTGGCATATTAAGAAACAAACAAACAAACAAACAGAAAACCAAGCAAGCAAGGTGTGTGGCTTAAGCATTGACTTGACAAGGAGTTTGCTGAGAGTTTCATGGATGATGTCATGGAGGGCCAGTCCATATAGGCTTTCATAGTCAATTGCAAGGATTTTTCTATTTACCTCAAAATCAATGGAAATCCTTTGAAATATTTTTCTTAAACCCAACTTTCATTATATTAGTGGTTCGTCATAGGCTCCCGAAATCTTTCTAGATAGCATTCATACTTTCCAATTATCTATCATCTGGCTTTACCGACATACGGAAACAGATGGCTCACTGGTCTCCTATAAACCTTTATCTTCATGCGACACCCATTCAACACCCGCTGTGTGGCAGGCACTGTTCTAGACACTTAAGATAAATCAGCGAGCAAAATAAAGATCTCTGCCCTCATGGGGCTTGCATTGTAACCATAACTGAGTCTGTTTTATGTGCATATTGTTCCATTAGAATACCATAATTACCTGTGCAATTTGAGAATGTGAAAGCCAAAAATGACTGTTTTTTTTTTACTTATTTTGGGGCGGGGGAGCACAAACAAGTGAGGGGCAGAGAGAGAGAGAGAGAGAGAGAATCCCAGCAGGGGCAGAGAGAGAGGGAGAGAGAGAGAGAGAGAGAGAGAGAGAGAGAGAGAGAGAGAGAGAAGCAGGGCTTACCCGGGGCTCATGCTTACCTGAAGCAGGGCTTGAGCTCACCTGATGTGGGACTCGAACTCACGAACCATGAGATGGTGACCTGAGCGGAAGTCAGATGATTAATGACTAAGCCACTGCGTGCCACGCCAAAACTGAGTTTACAGGATTCTGGTTATATTAGACAGGAATTTTGTTGGAGATAACTAAGTTCTGCTGTAGCTGGCTTATGAAAAGGGAGAAGGATTTTTTTATAAGAATAGTGGGGCATCTTACAGAACCAGGAATGGTCTTTCTCTTTGTGTTGTCTTTACTACATTGCTTGTCTGCTTGATTCCTCAATTTTGATATAGACTTGCTCTCTTTTTGCACCCTTCTTAGGGTTTACAGCACCTTTATCAAATTCGTGGGGGAGGGGTTCTCATTTTTGGTTCCGACACCCAATTCTGGGACCAAAAATTGTGGTAAAAGAAGATAGGGTGATATTGTGAAAAGATAGCTGCTCTCCCTGCAACCTTGTATGCTGGAGAGGGGGGTGAGGGGCAGGAAGAAAGGAACATTTTCGGAAAACAAGAGACTGGGGGCATGGTTCAGCAGATAAGTGTGTGTCGGGGCGCCTGGGTGGCTCAGTCAGTTGAGCGTCCACCTTCGGCTCGGGTCACGATCTCGTGGTTCACAAGTGCGAGCCCTGTGTGGCGCTGTGTGCTGACAGCTCAGAGCCTAGAACCTGCTTCGGATTCTGTGTCTCCCTCTCTCTCTACCCCTCCTCCACTGGCACTCTGTCTCTCTCTCAAAAATTAAAAAAAAACATTTAATATTTTTTTATAATTAAAAAAAGATAAATGTCTCCTTTACTAATATAGCCACTTGTTTGGACGTGAGGTAACAGGAGGACAGGAATTCAGTAAGATGTTAGAGTAGATCTGAGTGCTCTTTTCTCAGTCTTCCTCACTTTGTTCCCCCTCCTGAAATTCCTTTTACAGCCTTCACTATGACTTTAAATGTCTGTGCCTTCAACGTCATGGGACCTTCCTTCCGTTTCCTGAAGTTTTGCAAGCCTTAAATTTGGTATTGCACAATTTAGCACACCTACGGGGTCACGTTACATAGATTTATTTTCTAGGTCTTTTGTTGACCGTTCTCTTCAGTGCCTTCTCCGTTTCTGTGTAATCTCGTCACATGCTACAATCTGCAAGAGTAAGACTGACTTTTTTAGTATTCATTGTAGTTTGACTGATTCCAAATGATACCTACTGGTGTTCCTGAATCTTACTAGTAACATGTAAATACTATTACAAAACACTCAGTTTCACTGAGTTTGTGTGGACGGCACAACCACTTTTGGAGTCAGGGACTTTTGGTTCCAGTCTCCGTTGCCTCTATGACCTCGCGCAAGTTACTTACCTCTCTACCATCCCTCCGTCATCACCTGTTTCAAAGGATTATTTGCAGAGACTGAGGAAATACCCTCATTTAGTCCTCCCTTCAACCAATATGTAAGTGCCAACTATGCACCAGCTACTCTCGAAGTCCTAGGGATGAAGCAATAAACAAAAACAGGCAAAAGCTCCTGACTAAGTGGCCTTTGCAAGTGACTTGGTCCGTAATACAACCTCAACAAGCAAACCTATCCTGTTCTTCTCTAGATAGGTTGTCTGTAGCTACATCATCTTATTTCTTAATATTTCTTTTAAATGTTTGTTTATTTTTGAGAGAGAGAGAGCGAGCGAGCATGGGGGAGTGGCAGAGAGAGAGGGAGACAGAGGATCCAAAGCGCGCTCCGTGTTACGTGTTGACAGCAGGGAGCCCACTGCCGGGCTTGAACTCACGAGCTCACGAACTCACAAACCGTGATATTCTGGCCTGAGCCGAAGCTGGACTTTTAACTGACTGAGCCACCCGGACACCCCGTTAATATTTTTAGAGAACAGAGAGCCTTTACCAGCCTGAGAGTCTTGTCCTTTTTCCGATCCTGAACGCCTTTTCTTTGTATTTCGTGCATATAGACTAAACTCACATTCACAGGATGTCATCTGATGAATGTCGGACATCTTCCCACGTATGTCTGCATTTATTTTCTCAAAATTAACTTTGATTTCACAAGCGATATATCTTTGTTGGAGAAATTTTAAAATGCAAAGGAAATCAAAGAAGAAAATTAAAATGTACCTCTCGTTTCCCTATAAAGACGCGCTACTCTATGAAGAGATACTCCGCCTGGGATTTGGTGTCGTTTGTCATAGTCTTTTGAAATGTGTTCATGTTGGGTTCCATGTCACCACTGCTTTGTCTTTGCTATGCCCGTGTTTAAAAATACCATTTAACGTTTCTTACATACCGAGGTTTTGGTAATGAAAGCATGATTGACTCTATGTCTGCACAAACACATTCTCAGTGCATTGACCTGTCTCTGACTTCTTAATAATCAACAGCTCTTTGTGTTTATATGATGTTTAGTTTTTGAGATTTGAACAGATATTGATAATTTGATTAACATGAATGTCCACACAGAGAATGAAACACAGATCTTTATCTTTATAATGGCAAAGCGGGAAATGGCTTTATGAAGTATAAATCTAGCTTATTGACTATTTAGTAATTAATGACTAGAAAATTGAGCCAAAATACTGAGTAATTTCAAATAAAAAATAGCATCCTTGATTGTACGTGAGTATAGCATATAAGCTGATCCAATTCAAAACAAGTCTCATCTTGTTAACTTTCGATATTGAGTGTAAATTACTTGGTTTTGCCAGTCTGGGTACCAGCATCTTTTAACTCTTTATCCCCCCAAATTGGCAAACCTACATAAAATTAGAATAAATAATGTTACTATAATGCATTCCGATGTATCCATTAACCAGTTTCAATGATTACCAACATTTTACCTTGTATCATCTAGTCCCCCCACATTTTGAGGGGGAGTATTTTAGATTGAATTCCAAACATCACATAATTTAACCTGTAAGTACTTCTGTATGCATTGCTAACTTCTTTTTAAATTTTTTTTTTCAACGTTTATTTATTTTTGGGACAGAGAGAGACAGAGCATGAACGGGGGAGGGGCAGAGAGAGAGGGAGACACAGAATCGGAAACAGGCTCCAGGCTCTGAGCCATCAGCCCAGAGCCCGACGCGGGGCTCGAACTCCCGGACCGCGAGATCGTGACCTGGCTGAAGTCAGACGCTTAACCGACTGCGCCACCCAGGCGCCCCTTCATTGCTAACTTCTAAGAACATTTTTTGGCATACCCGTTATGTCACTATCACTTCTAACAAAATTAATAATACTTAAAATCATGTAATACTCAGTTCATGTTTTGATAGCCCTGATTGTCTTAAAATGTCTCTTTACAGCTGGTTTTCATTTGATTGATCTGGCTTGTCTCATTTATTCTGAAATAGTCCCCAAATCCCTCTTTATCATGCAATGAATTTATTAGAGAAAATAGGTCCTTTGTCCTGTCGAATGGTTCCCACCCTGGTTTTTGCTGATATTTTGTGGTACGTTTATCTTGTATTTTCTGCAAACTATGAGTTAGATCTGGAAGCACGATTAGATTCAGGTTAAGTTGTATTTTATATGAGTACTTTGTGTATGGTTTTGTGTACTTTCTCTTGCAAGAAATCATGAGACAATTAATATCTGGATGTCCCATTTTCAGTGATATCAAGATTCATCAATGCCTTCAGGTGTATCAGCCTGATCTCTCCAACATAAAGTTCTCATCAATATTTCATCTGATGGTTTTAACAATGATGATAATGGCTTTGTTCCATTATGTTATTCAGGGTTGCAAAAGTGTTTTTCCTAATACCATCCTTCATTCTGCCTTTATTCGCTAGAATCCTATTATAAAAAATAAATGTGTTTTTTTTTTCAACTATTTGGATACCCTGAGGCTGCATAAGAAAGGTAAGGTAAATGTTTACTTTTTCCCCTCTATCGATTTGCATAGTAATGAGTTGTCTACAATCTCCAACAGTGTCCAGTGAGTTATTATTTAGTATTATGAACTCAGAGATGTTTATGTACTTTATGTTTATCAGTTCAACGCACTTATTATCTTTGTTGATCGTCACGTTGTCCCATCGCGGATCAGTAGAAACCCATTAGAGTTGGCTTCTGTGGGCAGAGTCTACACTCTAATAATCAGGCAGGGTCTGAAACATTCAGGTATCAATATTTAATTGCACTCACAGAGGCTTTTTGACTCCGGAGTTCCATGAAGATTACAAAAGTACCAGTTGAGAATGGCTAAGGCTGTGTTCTGGAATAAGAAACAAGATGCGGAGGGGGCTGGAATTCTCATTCTGTGGTTCTTCCTCAGTAAGGGATTGCTGATAACCTTCATCAGTATGACTCAGGGAAGGGTTCTGGTTTCATATGGGCCCTGCCTAGTCTGTGTGTCCCATTGCTCCTGTCCAACTCGTACTTAGTAATGAGGGTTTCCAGGGATATTATTGTGAAGTCTTATGTTTTTGCTTATGCACTGGCTAGGAATGGAATTCTTAGAATTTGAGTTTTTCTCAAGTGTATAAAACCTCCGTCTCTAGAGGTATGCTGCAGCTCTGTATTTCAAATCAGAATGTTACGTAACCATATTTGCACTCTTTTGGTGGCTCCACTGCTCTCTATGTGACCAGAGTTTTTTGAATTTTTGGAATCGGAAAGAATTTTTGTATCTTTTTGGTGAGAAAAATGTCTTCCACTATGAGCTTGATCTAAAGACAGATTTTCCCTGGGTTTTCCTGGCGGCACAATTCAACAGCTTTCTGCCATCAATTATTTGTCATTAATTGAATCGATTTATGATTCATAAATGCATAGATTGCAAGTTCAGAGAATCTTGTACCTTAATTTATTAAGGCCATCTATGTATGTATGTATAATTTCACAGTAAAAGTAAGTCACTTCATCTGAAAATCCATTTGTAATAAATTAAGGTTTTTTCTTTTAACCGGAGAATGATACCAGGAGTCAAAAAACTAGAGCCCGTAGGCCAAATCCAGCCTACTGTCCGATCTTGTAAAACACAGTTACATTGGAACACAGTCACTCATCCATTTACATATTACCTATGGCTGCTTTGTTGCTACAAGAGCAAAGTCAAGTATTTGTGCTGAGAATATTTACTATCTGTATATTTGTAGAGAAAGTTTTCTAACCCCTGGTCAAGACTAATGAAATTTTCTCTGTGTGTATTTAGAACAACACTTTTGTCAGGAAGCCACTGTGGAAATATCACTAAGGAAAAGGGAAATTATTTTCTTCAAATACAATTCTTACAGTGTTGGTTAGGAAAAAGATTTTTGTCTGTTTTGTTTGTTGCTCTGCCCCCATTTCGTAGTGGGAGATCAATAAATAGTGATTGAGTGGATGAATACGTGGATGGATTATAGTTTAACGTCTTTAGTGATTAAGCAAACACAAGAAATCTACATTAGATCTCTATTTCTATAGCTGTAGTGATTGTATGACTATAATAGAAGGCTTCAAGATTGATGGCAAAGCAACCTAATATATGTTAATAGTATTTTGTGTCCGACTCTATGAACTATCACTTTTTAACTGCTAACTTGCTTATAAGGAAGAGCAGTTGAGGTTAGGTATCCATTTCCCTTGTTTCTCTTTTTGGTGAAAAGTTACTTTTCTGAAACGTATTACTTGTATCTCTAATCGTGACAAAAAATGTCTGGGTCTGCTTTCTGTAACCCACTCTGAATTCTAAAAGAGAGTTTATGAATTGATTCCCATTCATTCTGCTTGATGGACATTGCAGTTAATAAGGTTGGTGGTTGTGTTGAGATCCCTGAGATTTCTTTACATATGTAAAGAACCTCATATAAGCACAAAGAGCAATTGGTTATTTGGCTGTGGCAGTTCAGAGGATTTAGGCCAATTCAAGGATCTGAAGCCTAGAACTTGGGCAGCTTGGCTCATTCAAAGTAGTATTTCTGAATTTTCCTTAGGAACTTTTCTACAAAGTTAGTTATCAAGAGGCTAGCTTCGTTTCCTGTGAAGTTGCAGTTTTCTTATCCCCACGATGAAAAATTTTTGGAAATCTATTGTTTCGCAAATTTTGCCCATTTTACCTTTGCTCTAATCCAGTCATTCAGCACTTCCTGTGAGCATTCATCAGTTTATTTTCGGTGAAATCCAAGGCACATATTCAGTGCTTGCCTGTTGAACTTGGATTAAATTCATGGTCAGTTTACCATCTTGAGCCAAAAAAAAGCCTTTGGTAAATCTTCACATGGATGTGTCTTCAGTGTTTGCGGTATCTTTTAATAGATGTCACTCAAATCGGATCCTGTAGCGGGTCTGTGATTGGTTTCCTTGTGACAGCCTTTGACTAACTTGTTGACCACTTAACCCCTAGTTAACTGGCTTGTCTCTTTCAGAGGATGTTTCTGTGTCTTTTGAAACTCTTTTCAGTGCCTGTTAATTTACAGACAGGTAGTGTTACCGGCCTCAATATTTACCCTGTGTGAAGTTCCCGGTTCACACAGGAATATATATGATAATACGGAAAGTGGGGAGTAAAAGCACACAGATTTTGAAGATTTGTGACATCAGACTAGTCATTTAACCTCTTTAGTCTCAGTTTCCTCGCCTGTAAAATAGGGCGTAACGGCAGTAACAAACCCAGAGAGTGAGTGAGAGGGTAAAATAAATTAATACAAGTAGAAGAAGTCATGTGGCACATTTCTTGGCACATAGAAATCACGCGATAAGTGTTGCTTGTTATTATTACCAAACTACCCAAATATCTAGTGCCTGGATACAAACAACATGATTGGTCCTCTTGCCCACAATGTACCTCAGTTATTTCTGCAGGTTCTCAAAGAAGGATTTCTCATGTGTGATCACAACCAAGTCTGTCTGGAAGCTCTGTTCACTGCATAGTATCCACCTTGATCTTGCTTTCTTGTTCTGTCCCTACTCGTTTACGTCCACTGCTGGAAAAGCCTCCTGGAGAAATTCGCTGATGACAGTACCTCCCGTGGTCATGTCTATGTCCGTGTCAAGCATTGTCATCTGAGGAGACGCCCATAGAATGAAATCTACAAGGTGCCCATGTATTCCTGGCTTCTATGCTGGGTACTCTGTGAAGGGAAATCAACCCTGAGATACATTTTTTATTAAGTTGTTTTATTTTAATTCCGGTGTAAACATACACAGTTATATTAGTTGCAAGAGTACAATATAGTGATCCAATACTTCCATACATCACTCGCTGCTCATCACAGCAAGTGCCCTCCTTAATCCCATCGCCTATTTCACCCATCCCCCACCTCCCCTCTAGTAACCATCAGTTTGTCCTCTATGGTTAAGAGTCTGTTTCTTGGTTTGCCTCTCTGTCTCTCTTTCCCCCCCTTTTCTTGTTTGTTTTGTTTCTTAAATTCCACATATCAGTGACATCATACGGTGTTTCTCTTTCTCTGACTTATTTAGCTTAGCCTTATACTCTCCAGCTCCATTCATGTCATTGCAAATGGCAAGATTTCATTCTTTTTGATGGCTTATTAATATTCCATTGTATTTTTATACCACCTCTTCCTTATCCATTCATCAGCTGATAAACATGGGCTATTTTCATGATTTGGTTATTGCAGATAATACTGCTCTAAATATCAGGGCGCATATACCCCTTTGAGTTAGTCTTTTTGTATTCTTTAGGTAAATACCCAGTGGCACGATGACTGGATCACGGGGTAGTTCTATTTTTAACTTTTTGAGGAACCTCCCTACTGTTTTCCAGAGTAGCTGAGCCAGTTTGCATTCCCGCCAACAGTGCGAGAGGGTTCCCCTTTCTCTGCATCCTCACCAACACCTGTTGTTGCTCGTGTTGTTGAATTTAGCCATTCTGACATGGGTGAGGTGATACTTCATTGTAGTTTTGATTTGTATTTCCCTGATGATGAGCGATGTGGAACATCTTTTCATGTGTCTATTGGCCATCTGGATATCTTCTTTGGAGAAATTTCTGTTCATGTTTTCTGCCCATTTTTTCATTGGATTATTTGGTTTAAGGGTATTGAGTCGTATCAGTTCTTTATATATTTTGGATACTAACCCTTTATCAGATATGTCATTTGCAAATATCTTCTATTTAGTAGGTTACCTTTTAGTTTTGTTGATTGTTTCCTTCACTGTGCAGAAGCTTTTCATTATTTTTTAATTTTATAAAAAGGTTTAATTTATTTTGAGAGAGAGAGAGAGAGAGAGAGAGAGAGAGAGAGAGAGAACAGGGGAGGGGCAGAGAGAGAGGGAGAGAGAGATTGGTGAGATCACGACCTGAGCTGAAATCAAGAGTCAGACGCTTAACTGACTGAGCACCCGGGAACCCCAGAAGCCTTTTATTTTTATGTAGACCCAATAGTTTATTTTTGCTTTTATTTCCCTTACCTCAAGAGACAGATCTGGAAAAATGTTGCTATGGCCAATATCAGAGAAATTACTGCCTGTCTTCGAAGAGAAGGATTTTTATGGTTTCAGGTCTCACATTTAGGTCTTTAACTCATTTTGAATTTATTTTTGTGAATGATGTAAGAAACTGGTCCAGTTTCATTCTTTTGCATGTAGCTGCCCAGTGTTCTCGACACCATTTGTTTAAGAGACTGAGATAGAGTTTTGACCTGGTCCCTGGAGGAGCTCTACTTGTACCCAGATTCCCACAAATTACCTCTTGAGTTGTTACTTGATAGCAATAATTTATATTTATTGCTTAGGGTGGCGTAAGTGTCTGGATGTCACATGCTCTTTTTTAAATGTTTATTTATTTTTGAGAGAGATAGAGAGAGTGCAGGGGAAGTGCAGAGAGAGAAGGAGACAGAGCATCTGAAGTAGGCTGTGCACTGACAGCAGAGAGCCCATTGTGGGGCTCAAGCTCAGGAACCATGAGATCATAACCTGAGCCAAAGTTGGACGATTAATGGACTGAGCCACCCAGGTGCCCCTAAATGTTGTCTTCTTAAATGTACTAAAGCAGGTCAGCAAAGTTTGGTCTCCCTGCTGAGCTTCTTGTTCATATCTTATAGATACGATCCATTGGAAGAAAGGTTCTATTTCACTATTTATCGTAGTGAAGGGATGGAACAAGAATGAGGAATATTTCGCTTGGGAGGACTCCTATCTCTCTGGGAGGATTTGCTAACTGAAGATCTGCGTATGGCCAAAGTGTATCTGTTTGACACACATAGATGGTAGGTAGGAATTAACCTTGACTGCTGTCTGCTTCCAGCCCTAGAAGTTATGTTGCCATGAGCTGGTATTCGGGCCTTCCAGCTGACTTGTACTAATCTGCTATATTACAAATGAGAGAGACGTTCCCCTGCTGCTCACTGTGCCTCACTAGCTACTGACCCAGCATTGCCTATGAGACTCTGGCAGATGGACACATAGAGATGCTGAAGAAACTCATTCTAGATGACTAATAAGCAGGGAGAACTTTTTAGGCCCACAAAGAAGCAGGTAGTATAATTGCTTCACGTTTAAGGGGAAACTAGCAGCTTGAAGTAGGGGGAATAACACTGAACATTCGGTACAGAATCAAAACACGTTTAGTGGAGAAAAGATGAAACACACTGAGGCAAATTCTAGATTAGAATTGAAAAGATATCAGAAAAGTATCAATAAAGATTTCTTGGATAAATGCTTGCTGAAATGCAACATTCAGTTAGCATCAGATTAAAAGAATGAATATAGTGAATCTAGAAGATCAGCTGAAAGAGGTATTTTACAATAGAGAGCAAAAGTGTAAAAATGTTGGGGCACGTGGGTGGCTCGGTCGGTTAAGTGTTAGACTTTGTCTGAGGTTGTGATCTCATGTTTTGTGAGTTTGAGCCCCGCATGGGGCTCTCTGCTGTCAGCACAGAGCCTGCTTCAGATCCTCTGCCCCCCTCTCTCTCTGCCTGTCCCCCATTGGTTCTCTCTCCCTCAAAATAAATAAATAAACTTAAAAAAATTTTAAGTATAAAAATGTCAATACAGTAATAATGAGTAAAGAAAAGATAAATAGTAGAGCCAGATAGCCTAATAGATATAAGTGACAGAGAGAAGGAAGAACTAACAGAGGAAGAACCTTAGAAGAAAAGTATCCCCATGCTGAATAAAAACTTGAATGTTCCAGGGCACCTGGGTGCCTCAGTTGGTTAAGCGTCGGACTTGGGCTCAGGTCATGATCTCAAAGTTCCGTGGTTTTGAGCCCCATGTCAGGCTCTGTGCTGACTGCTCAGAGCCTGGAGCCTGCTTCCGATTCTATGTCTCCCTCTCTCTCGGCCCCTCTCCCACTCACACTGTCTCTCTCTCTCTCTCAAAAGTAAATAAACATTAAAAAAAATAAAGAAAAAGCTTGAGTTTTCAGCTCAAGAGAATACAGTAAGAGCCAGCAGTGTGAAAGAAAAACAACAAACGCTTAGCCATATACCAGTGAGATTTCTGAACTTCAAAAATAAATGCACTTAAAAAGTAATGAATAAATTATGAGGTACTTCAAACTTGCAGAAAATTGCAGAAGTGAATATAACCTGTGTACCCACCATCTATATTGGCCAGATGGTAATGCTTTGCTATACATTACAAATATTTGTTAAACTAGCTTTGTGCAGTGGCAATATCGTAGCCAATGAGGTTTATCTGAGGCGCAATTCTTGCTAATTGCAAACTTTTCCCAAATATTTGTTAAACTCATATATAAATTTCATATGAATTTCATCTACATAAATATATATAGATCTAATTCATTCTTCTTAACTATAAGCAACTGTGTGGACAACATTTATGTCACCGTCTCCCTGTAGAAGATTTAAAACCATTAAATGTTAATTTCTGAAGTTAATGTGTAAATTTAATGCAATTAATATTGGATCCCAACAGATTTATTTTGGGAAATTTATGAAATGATCTTAAATTTTTATGATTATATGTGCTCCAAAATAACCAATAAAAATAAAAAGAGAAGTGAAAACTATTTCCTTAATACATGTAAGAACATGATATAGAGTCTCTATAATGAAATCAATAGGTTTTGGTAAAGAAACAGAAAAACCTATCACTAGAACATACTAAGAGTACAGAGATATATATTAGTATCTATGAGATTTTAATACATAACAGTTGTACATTGATTCTGTCCGAAAAGACTTGTTTAACAGTCCTAGTACATTTGGCAATCCACCTGGAAGCTATTGGTAGTGGGTCTTTATCTTATACCCCCAAATAAATTCCAGTTACATATGTAATCAATCCATAAAATCTTGTAAGAGAACAAATGAAATTAAATCTGTAATTTGGGATTCATGGAGGCTTTTAAACCAAGACTGGAAACCAAAAGGCTATGAAACCAAAGATAAACATATTTGACAAGACAATTAGAAATTTTGATTGCAGAAACACCACAAAGAGAATTCATAGACAAATTATAGAAACAAATAAAATGCTACAGTGTACAGAGAGCTACCATGAAGTGGTATGGAAAAGATAATACAAAAGGAAGATGGGCAAAAAACGATTAATAGACACTTCACAAAAGAGCAGACCCAATGGCTAACAGATACATGAAGAGATGATCAAATTTTACTTGTAGTTAGGAAATCTAAATTAAAGTAACAAATGCCATTTTGTACCCATTCGGTGGATAATATTAGAAAAATTACCCAGTGATAGTAGAGATGTGAAACATTACAAATAGTTTAGAAAGCAATCTGGTGATTTATATTTGTATTCACATTTGCGTTTATATTTGCTCTTGTATATACTTACCCTGATATTTATATATGTCCTTTTACTCAGCAATCCCACTAGTATATAAAAGCATAAGTAATAGGGTGTTCATTTTAATATTGTTCACAAAAAAAACCCCTGAAAACAAAGTAAATGCCCATCAAATAAATTACAGTACAACCATATAAGGGGATAGTTTAGTCACTAAAAACACTGAAATAAACCCATAGTGGTTATACCTCCTCACATAAATCTCTCATCAAAACTTTCTCCCTCTTCTACCACTTACAGAGCAAAAGCATTTCTGCATATAAATGGAGATAGACTGGTGTGTGTGTGTGTGTGTGTGTGTGTGCGCGCGCGCGTTGGGAGGCGGGCAGAGATGTTCTGTAGTAGCAGCAAGTAAACCCAAAATCTGGACTGAGACTGTGAAATCTCACTGTTGGGACAGCCAGAAGGAATGTTGTTTGTTCGAGTGTGGTTCCTTGGAAGTGGTTGTATCCAAGGAGTGCCAAACTATTAGGAGTAACTATGGGAATCCCATCAGACATTGTAAGCAGCTATCACACAGGAATCAAGAATCTGTCCCTCGAGGAAAAGGTGTTCAGGGTTTCCATAACCCATGGGGAATTGGACTGTCAGAAAATAAGGTAGAAATAGAGACCAGATTACCTAAGTGAGGGTAAGTACAAGTTATTTCTAGGTGTATCCAGAATTGTTGAGGGTTTCCCTCTTGGTATATTAGATGATGGCATATAATGGTGAGACACATTTCAAATTCTTCCTGCTACTTGGGTGTAGGTTTCTAATGTTTCCCATATGAACAGATTGATTTCAGGAGAGCCGCAAGTAAGAATGTCTGAGGAAGGGGAGCCTGAGTGGCTCTGTCGGTCACATGTCCAACTCTTGATTTCAGCTCAGGTCATGATCTCACCGTTTGTGAGATAGAGCCCCGCACTGTTAGCGTGGAGCCTGCTTGGGATTCTCTCTCCCCCTCGCCTCTCAAAATAAATAAATAAACTTCAAAAAAAAAGAGTGCGGAAGACACCTAAGACAATCGGATTAAAATAATATGAGGGTAGGTTGAGATTGAGCAAAGCACAGGAGAAACTTAACTAGATACAAAGAAGTAGAGTGAACTGATGACCTGCTTCTTCCGTACTAGTGAACAGCTTCCAACAGTAAGCCTTGACTGTTCGCATTTAAAGCATATTTATACTTGGGAGTTTTCAGCTTTTTAGAAACATTGTATGCAGTTTCATTTTAGCATGTTTGTGTTCGACTTCCTTTACGGTATATGGTTAACAAGGCTTCTGGCTAGTCAATATCACCATACAGTTTTTTAGGCAGAAAATTCTTAGAGCAGGTTAATTTCATATTGGAGAGGAGTCAGTTTTATAAATCAACAACTAACCAGTTCACAAAGTTGTTATGGTTTTCTCAGCGCCCTAAAGCACTTAAGTACGCTCTATGTATAAATTATGTACTTCAAGTTGTGGACGGTCACATAATAATAAGTTAATTAACTTATGAGAAAATATTCATCTTCAACAGTAATCAAATAACAAAGCACAAAAATAATAATTGCATTATCCTTTTCATCTCTTATGCTTCTTATGTCTACTTCTTTTACACTAACGGCATCTGCTTTTGTCTGGTTGGTAACAGAAGTGGGCACTGGTAACATACAAAACACCAGGTTCTAGAAACATACTGTTGCTCGGGGGAACTTATGTGTGGCTAGATTTATATTCCTGATTCCTAAATGCTCCTGATGTGGGCCTGGTACTGAAATGCTTTGGAAAAGGGAAACACGTGAGAGATAGGAAGTTGGATTATTCAAACTTTGGAGGTGGTATTAAAGCACACGTTTCCAGAGGAAATTCGTTCCAGATGCTGAAGGAGGAAACCCATCTCTACACATGCCCTTGCACTAGAGCCCTCTGACTGTGATCTAGAGGAGTAAGAAATTTGGAAGTGCAAACATTTTGAAGTTTAATTTCTTTGAACTTTTAATTCAAGGAGATTTCATTTTTGTTCTTTAATTTCTCTCTGGGAAAGAAATAATTGAGGGGGGGTTCAGAGTATTCAAATTTGGGGCATCCTTCGCGTTGTAATTATTTGGGCTAATTGCATAATCTCTGGTGAGTTCTATTAAACAATGCAGATAGGCATAATTTGAAATGGAAAATAGAATACAGATAAAATATTCTGCCTAGGGTACAATGCAGCCTTGAAGTTAATTTTATTAATGTCTTATTCTGACCCACTTTATAGTCTTCTGAGGACAAAAATTTGAACTGTCTTCACCACTGGTCCCAGGAAGATACATGAAATAGGAATAGTTGATACTAAAGATGCAGGGGTGAGCTACCTCATCACGGTTGGAACAGCACTACCCTGATAGATGACTAGTTTACTCTCTCAAGGGGAATGGCCACACCATATGCTTCATTACTAAGCTCAATGGGTTAAGACAGTGGTTTGCATCCCTAGCTGCACGTTAGAATTATCTGGGGAGTTTTTAAAATGCTTAAACTTTATCGTAGAGCAATTAAATCGGAATCTCTGGGGTCGGGGTCTAGTATTTCCAGTACACATTTGGCTTGGGTTGAGTTCCCCAGGAACAGACCCTGTGACAGAGATTTGCATATAGGAAGCTTATCGGTAAGTACTCTCGCAACCTATGAAACGGTGAAGGAGGATCAGGTAGATGAAGTTCAACTGTAGCTGCTCTGCCACAGTCAAGGCCACAGGGGGGTCTGGATCTGGGATGGCCCTCCATGTTTGTCTCAAATTGAGGCACAGAAGCTGAACACCTTTATACCCTTACATCTGCCTAACTTTGGATTTGGGTTGCCCTCAGGGAGTGAGTGTGACCTTGGGAATAAAAGCTCCTTCCCACTGAAAGGAATGACCAGGAGGCACTCAGCTCTAACCTGTCAGCCGTCAACACCACACATGTAGTCCAATTCCAGAGCCCGTGGCACTTCCCAGAATGATGAAGTGTTGGAGTGGACCTTTCTGGCCCCATTCTAAAGCCCATGGCCCCGGCCTCCCCAGCAGAGGAAAAGATACGTGTCTGCAAAAGACAAGGAGGTCCCAATACCCAGTGGGGCCATGTTAAGCAGTGACGGAGTCACAGGAGAAGCCAAGCATCAAGGACATGTCTGTCTCTCCTTCTCTCTTACCTTAAACGTGGATGCCCTTTAAAAGTATGTACTTTAGGGGCGCCTGGGTGGCACAGTCGGTTAAGCGTCCGACTTCAGCCAGGTCACGATCTCGCGGTCCGTGAGTTCGAGCCCCGCGTCGGGCTCTGGGCTGATGGCTCGGAGCCTGGAGCCTGTTTCTGATTCTGTGTCTCCCTCTCTCTCTGCCCCTCCCCTGTTCATGCTCTGTCTCTCTCTGTCCCAAAAATAAATAAACGTTGAAAAAAAAAATTTTAAAAGTATGTACTTTGGGGCGCCTGGGTGGCTCAGTCGGTTAAGCGTCCGACTTCGGCTCAGGTCATGACCTCACGCTTCATGAGTTCGAGCCCCACATTGGGCTGTCTGCATAACCGACTATGTAAGTTTATATCAGGAAAAGGATAGGAGACTCTGAAGCACTGTGTAATACATCGTTAACTGCGTATGAGTTGCTATATTGTGACTCCATCTACATTTTCATTCGTGTAATGTTGCCCAATTGTTATAAGCTAGAGAGGTGGAGAAAAGAAACTAGTCCTCCCCAAATTTTTCCTCAAAACGTTTGAGGAAGTGAGTAAAACATTCAGAAACAGGCAGAAAGACTTAAAATTTAATGAATGAATAATCAAAACAATGTGAGATGGAGGGCAATAAAGTAAGCAGAATTTCTGCCAAGTATGATGATGAAGAAAGAAGACCTACAATATGTAGAAATTAGTTTTTATGGCATAACCACAGAAATGAAAATAGAAAGGGGGGGAGGGAGAGAATTCTGTGTTCATTTGTAGGCTTACAAATCATAAAATCTAACTGAAGTGGGTAATTTTCTCAGAATATATAAATGACTAAAATGCTCAAAAGATAGAAAATACTAATACATCAATAACTATGGAAGAAAGTTTTAAAAAAAACCTGAAACCAAAAAGTTCTAGAATGGACAGCTTTATGGGTGATTCATTTGTACTTACTCTATAAAATGTTTGAAATCATGGGGCGCCTGGGTGGCTCAGTCGGTTAAGCAGCCGACTTCAGCTCAGGTCATGATCTCGCGGTCCGTGAGTTCGAGCCCCGCGTCGGGCTCTGTGCTGACTGCTCAGAGCCTGGAGCCTGTTTCGGATTCTGTATCTTCCTCTCTCTGACCCTCCCCCGTTCATGCTCTGTCTCTCTCTGTCTCAAAAATAAATAAATGTTAAAAAAAATGTTCTTTAAATAAATAAATAAAATGTTTGAAATCATAGAAAAGTACATAAAATTTCTCAATTTGTTTTCAAATTATAATACAAGCTTGATATCAAATCTCTTTAAGCACAAAAAACTAAAGACCAGTCTTGAAGTAGAATCCTAAATAGAAAACCAGAAAATATAAATCTATTACTAGTAAGATTAAAAATATGTGATTCTTAAAAAGCCAACGTCATACTGAAACCATAGAGGTATTCATATTAAATTAGCATCAGGATCAATATAACAATATCTCCTATCAGTTCTTTATTTTTAATGTTTATTTTTGAGAGAGAGAGCGTGCGTGAGCGCATACGCACAAGTGGGGGAGGGGCAGAGAACAAGAGAGACACACAGAATCGGAAGCAGGCTCCAGGCTCCAAGCTGTCAGCACAGAGCCCGACACGGGGCTCGAACCCACACATGGTGAGATCATGACCTGAGCTGAAGTTGGACGCTTAACGGACTGAGCCACCCAGGTGCCCCTCCTATCAGTTCTAATGCTTAGTACTGTTCCATAGATTTTAGTCATTGCGGAAAGTTGGAACATGGAAGTATAGAAAGAGATAAATTACTGAGAGTCATAGAACTAGTGAAGCTAAGATAACCAATTAAAAATTATAATACTATAAAAATTAACAGAGGGGCACCTGGGTGGCTCAGTCGGTTAAACATCCAACTTCAGCTCTGGTCATGATCTCGCATTTCATGGGTTGGACCCCCGCATCAGCTCTGTGCTGACAGCTCAGAGCCTGGAGCCTACTTCGGATTCTGTGTCTCCCTCACGCTCTGCCCCTCCTCTGCTCATGCTCTGTCTCTTTCTGTCTTGCTCTCTTTCTCTGTCTCTCAAAAATAAACAAACCTTAAAAAATTTTTAAGAAATTAACAAATGACGAAAGCTCAATAAAGTGGTCATGTCATACACACACATATCTATAACACGGCTATGTCTACATATTTATATATATATATACATATATATATAGGATATATGCATATCTTAGAGATAATACATAGATACGGATTATATAATATGTCTATAAATATAGGCACACACACATACACACATATATACACATACATATATACATACATACATACATACATACATACATCTTTCCTATTCCTTTGGATGCAATTTAGTTCTCTGGTCATGCTTAACTGGGAAAATGTAATCTGACTGTGGGCTTGAAGAAAGGGAAGGTGGATTTTTTTTTTTTTTTTTGAGACAGAGAGAGACAGAGCATGAACGGGGGAGGGTCAGAGAGAGGGAGACACAGAATCTGAAACAGGCTCCAGGCTCTGAGCTGTCAGCCCAGAGCCCGACGCGGGGCTCGAACTCACGGACCGTGAGATCATGACCTGAGCCGAAGTCAGCCGCTTAACCGACTGAGCCACCCAAGCACCCCAGGGAAGGTGGATTTTGATGGACAGCTAACAGCTTCTGCTACACATGTAATTATATAATATTATATATATATGAGAGATTGGTAATTCTATGGGGGTAATAATCTTTTACAACATTAAGTATGAGACAATAATCTTATTCAGAATAATTACAAAAATATTAGAAATGAACTTAATAAAAGCACGTTTATTTCTCTAAAAGAAGCATATAAGTAGATATAGACCGCTTATTACATTGGGGAAATGAATAAAGTAAATATTAATTATCACCAATTTAATTCAGTGGTTTAATAACAGCCCAACTTAAAATGCTTCGTGTTCCTTTTATTTTTTTATGTTTGTTTATTTTCGAGAGAAAGAGAGAGAGAGTCGGGCGGTGGGGGGAGGAGGACAGAAAGAGAGAGAGGACAGAAGATCCGAAGCGGGCTCCACACTGACGACAGGCAGTTGCAACCGCAGGCTCAAACTCATGAACCCCGAGATCATGACCTGAACCAAAGGTAGATGCTTAACCACCTGAGCCACCCAGGGCCCCCTTTGTATGTCTTTTCATTTGACAAAATGATTCTAAAATCTATTTGGAAAACCCCCAAGATATTTATAGAAAAGTAATAAAGTGGCACTCTATGAGATATATAAGGAACACAGTATAGTTTATGGTATTCAAAATATTATAAAAAAAAAAGTTGTGATAATGGTGTAAGAATTGACAGGGTCATCAAACAGCACACATCAGCCAAAGAGCATGGAGGAAGTTTAGATGGGCCACATGTGGAAGTTTCATACGTCGCTTCCACTCGTTACTCTGGAGACAAGTTTGTCTCGTGGCTGTGCCTGACTGGTTGAGCGGCTGGAAAAAAGTAACCTAATTGTAGGCTTAAAGAAGGGGTGGGGGTGGGGGGTGCCTAGGTGGCTCAGTCGGTTGAGGTTGAGCATCCGACTCTTGCTTTTGGCTCGGGTCGTGATGTCAGGTTCATGGGAGCAAGCCCCCCACTGGGCTCTGTGCTGACAGTGGGGAGCCTGCTTGGGATTCTCTCTCTCCCTCCCTCTCTGCCCCTCTCTCTCTGCCCGTCTCCTGCTCATGCTCTCTCTCTCTTTCAAAATAAATAATAAACTTAAAAAAATACATATTTTACAAAAAGAAGGGGAGAGCGGGCCCGCCCTTGCGCCCTTGAGTCCCCAGAGCAGTGACTCCGGCTGAGCAGGAAGAAAACTGCTCCTGAGCTGGAGGGCGTCTGCAGGCTGTGCGGCCACCCTACCGACTTCCGGCCGGCCCTGGACTCACCGGTCCAGCCCCAGCATGAGCAGCCTGCCAGTCTACGGCACCTCAGTCAGCCGCTCCCCCAAATCGAGTCCCAGCAGAGCAAGGTGACTCACATGCTGGATGGGAAGCCATCCAGTACCAGCTAGCAGACCTCTCCCAGGACAGTGCTCTGTCCTCAGCCAGGCCCTGAGGCAGCCATCCTGCCTAGGTGATGGGCACCTTTGTTGGTTCCCTTAGCCAGGGCTCTGCCAAACGCCCCACATTCGCTGTCCCAGGAGCACCCTAGAGACCATTAAATGTCCCATTCCATTGGAAAAACAGGAAGGATAAAGATAGGACAGCTAGCAGCTTCTGCCATACATCTTATCTCCCTTTTAATCCACATCTAACATTATGATCCAGGACTATTGTTATCCCCATTGTATATGCAAGGAACTAAGGCACAAAGAATTTAGGGAACATATCCACAATCCCATGACTATTAAATGGTTGGCCTAATAATCCAATCCACTTTACCTACTCCAGAGTCTGTGCACCTCCACTGCTGCGCGCGCACACACACACACGCGCACACACACGCATGAATTCAGTTTATGAGAAATATGTGAAAATCATAGATAATTAGAGCCTACTCAGTAATTAATTAAATGAACTATATGAAAACAGAAATATAGATAATTCTTGTACTTTATAACAAAATTGGGCAGATCAAATAATTTAGTGGACAAAATCAAACCATTTAAAGCTAAAAGGACATATTAGTGACCGTTGCTCTGTGCTCTGGAAGTTTATTTTTTTAAGTTTTTATTTTAATTCCAGTTAGCATAGAGTATAATATTAGTTTCAGGTGTACAATATGATTCACAATTCCCTACATCACCCAGTGCTCATCACAAGCACCTCATCCCTCATCCCCAGCACCTATTTAACCCATCTTCCTGCCCTCCTCCCCTCTGGTAGCCATCAGATTGTTCTCTATAATTAAAATTCTGTCTCTTGCTTTGACTCTCTCCCTCTCATTTTTTGCCTTTGCTTGTTCTGTTTCTTAAATTCCACACATGAGTGAAATCATACGGTATTTCTCTTTCTCTGCTTTATTTTTCTTAGCATTATACTCTCTAGCTCCATCCGTGTTGTTGCAAATGGCAAGATCTCATTCTTTTTTATGGCTGAATAATATCCTATTGTGTATACACCACCTCTTCTTTATCCGTTCCTCTGTTGGTGGACACGGACTGCTTCTATATCTTCACTATTATAAATAATGCTGCCATAAACATACGGATGCATATATCCCTTTGAATTAGTGTTTTTGTAGTCTTTGGGGCAAATAACCAGTTGTGTGATTACTGGATCATAGGAAAGTTCCATTTTTAACTTTTTGAGGAACCTCCACCCTGTTTTCCATGGTGGCTGCACCAGTTTGCATTCCCACCAACAGTGCAAAAGGGTTTTTTCCCTTTCTCCACGTCCTCGCCAACACCTGTTGTTTCTTATGTGTGTGTTTTTTATTTTTTAACGTTTATTATTTTTGAGAGAGACACAGGGTGCGAGCAGAGGAGACAGAGGGAGACACAGAATCCGAAGCAGGCTCCAGGCTCTGAGCTGTCAGCACAGATCCTGATGCAGGGCTCGAACTCGCAAACTGTGTAATCATGACCTGAACTGAAGTTGGCCACTTAACCGACTGAGCAATCCAGGCGCCCCTCTTGTGTTTTTGATTTTAGCCATTCTGACAGGTGTGAGGTGATATCTCATTGTAGTTTTGATTTGTATTTCCCTGACAATAAGTGACGTTGAGCATCTTTTCATGTGTCTGCTGGCTATCTGTATGTCTTTGGAAAGTGTCTATTCATGTCTTCTGCACATTTCTTAACTGGATTATTTGTCTTTTGGCTGTTGAGTTTTATAAGTTCTTTACCTATTTTGGATACTAGCCCTTTATCCAATATGTCATTTGCAGATATCTTCTCTCATTCCATAGATTGCCTTTTAAGTTTTGTTGATTGTTTCCTTCACTGTGCAGAAGCTGTTTATTTTGATGTAATTCCGATAGTTTATTTTTGCTTTTGTTTCCCTTGCCTCTGGAGACATATCTAGAAAAGAAGTTGCTACAGCCAGTGTCAAAGAAGTCACTGCCTGTGTTCTGTTCTAGGATTTTGATGGTTTCCTGTCTCACACTTAGGTCTTTCATTTATTTTGAACTTGTGTATATAGTGTAAGAAAGTGGTCCAGTTTCATCCTTTTAGATGTTGCTATCCAATTTTCCTGGCACCATTTATTGAAGAGACTGTCTTTTTCCCACTGGATATTCTTTCCTGCTTTGTTGAAGATTAATTGACCGTATACTTGTGGGTTTATTTCTGGGTTTTCTATTCTGTTCTATTGGCCTATGTTTCTACTTTGGGGCCAGTGCCATACTGTCTTGATCACTACAGCTTTGTAATATAACTTGAAGTCCAGAATTGTGATGCTTCCGGCTTTGCTTTCCTTTTTCAAGATTGCTTTAGCTCTTCGGGGTCTTTTGTGGTTCCATACAAATGGATTGTTTGTCCTAGTTCTGTGACAAATGCTATTGGTATTTTGACAGGGATTGCATTCAATGTGTACATTGCTTGCAGTAGTGTAGACATTGTAACAATATTTGGTCTTCCAATCCGTGAGCATGGAATGTCTTTCCATTTCTTTGTGTCCTCCTCAATTTCTTTCATCAGTGTTTCATTGTTTTCAGAGTACTGAGTACATTGTTTTCTCCGTGCTATCAGCATGGAGAAGAGTCCAAACATGGGACTCGATCTCATGAACCGTGAGATCATGACCTGAGCTGAAATCAAGAGTCAGAAGCTTAACCAACTGAGCCACCCAGTTGCCTCACATTTCAGTTACTTTTTGATGAATTCTGTGGAGATATCAAATGGGCCATTGAATATATGAGTCAGGAGTTGTATAGGACACACAAACATTTCTAAATAAACTGTATTTAGAGGTGTGGCACCACATGATTGTGCGAGGATGAATGTGTCAATAGAAAATAGAAGAGGATCTGTGAATTCTATTAAATGTGGGAAGATCTAACACACTCCTGATGGGAGTTCACAATGTACACTTTTTCTTTAGAGCTCTTTGACAGTCTGAATCAAAGGGTCTTATAGTCCGTATTTATTGATGCATCAATCCAAATTCTATAAATATTCCCAAAAGAAATATACACTGAAAGAGTCAAATATTTATTTATCAAGATGTATTTTGTGGCATTATTTATAAAAGAGAAAATAGGAATAATCCTAAAATTCCAGAAACTGGGGGATAGTCATAAAATATGAAATATTTGGCAGCAATTAAATTTTAATTCATGTTTCAAAAATATTTAAGGATATGGAAAATAAAGCAGAAAAAAACCCCACTGCTTCAAGGAACTGATCATGTAGTAGGGATATAGGCACATAAACTAATGATTAGTTTAATGATTATGCAGAGTAGAAGTGTCTACAAAATACAGGCGAAACGAAAGAGGAAATGTTTATATCTGTTGGGTGTTAGGCTGTTTGGGGGTAGTGTCTCCGAGGAGCTGGCCTCTGAATTGAAAATTTGAAGGAAGAATAGGAATGGTTCAAGCAGAAGAAACAGTACGTGCCAAGGCAGAGGGCTAGAACAACATGGTATATTGATGAAATTTTAAAAAGTTCAATATTACTGAAGCAAAAAGCATACCAACAGGTGAAGACGAAGGAAGGGAGACAGTCAGGGGCAAATCACACAATGCATGAAGTATCAGGCAAAGATCTAGAATGTATAAAAAGGTCAGTGGGGCATCGGGTTAGTGAAACATTTTCAGTACAGACATGACAAGTCATATTTAAATACAACTCTAACATCCCCATGCATTGCAAGGAAATAAGTATTTCTTCTTTTTTTTTTGAATTTCAATTTTTCTTTTTCTTTTATTTTTTTAATTTACATCCAAGTGAGTTAGCATATAGTGCCACAATGATTTCAGGAATAGATTCCTTAATGCCCCTTACCCATTTAGCCCATCCCCCCTCCCACAACGCCCTCCAGTAACCCTCTGTTTGTTCTCCATATTTAAGAGTCTCTTACGTTTTATCCCCCTCCCTGTTTTATGTTATTTTTGCTTCCCTTCCCTTATGTTCATCTGTTCTGTGTCTTAAAGTCCTCCTATGAGTGAAGTCGTATGATATTTCTCTTTCTCTGACTAATTTTGCTTAGCATAATACCCTCCAGTTCCATCCACGTAGTTGCAAATGGCAAGATTTCATTCTTTTTGATTGCCGAGTAATACTCCATTGTATATATATATACCACATCTTCTTTATCCATTCATCCGTCAATGGACATTTGGGCTCTTTCCATACTTTGGCTATTGTCGATAGTGCTGCTATAAACATTGGGGTACATGTGCCCCTTCAAAACAGCACACCTGTATCACTTGGATAAATACCTAGTAGTGCAATTGCTGGGTTGTAGGGTAGTTCCATTTTTAGTTTTTTGAGGAACCTCCATACTGTTTTCCAGAGTGGCTGCACCAGCTTGCATTCCCACCAACAGTGCAAAAGAGATCCTCTTTCTTTGCATCCTCGCCAAATCTGTTGTTGCCTGAGTTGTTCATGTTAGCCATTCTGACAGGTGTAAGGTGGTATCTCATTGTGGTTTTGATTTGTATTTCCCTGGTGATGAGTGATGTGGAGCATTTTTTCATGTGTTGGTTGGCGATCTGGATGTCTTCTTTGGAGAAGTGCCTATTTGCCCATTTCTTCACTGGATTATTTGTTTTTTGGGTGTTGAGTTTGGTAAGTTCTTTAGAGATTTGGATACTAACCCTTTATCTGATATGTTGTTTGCAAATATCTTCTCCCATTCCGTCGGTTGCCTTTTCATTTTGCTAATTGTTTCCTTCGCTGTGCAGAAGCTTTTTATTTTGATGAGGTCCCAATAGTTCATTTTTGCTTTTGTTTCCCTTGCCTCTGGAGACGTGTTGAGTAAGAAGTTGCTGCGGCCAAGGTCAAAGAAGTTTTTGCCTGCTTTCTCCTCTAGGATTTTGATGGCTTCCTGTCTTACTTTTAAGTCTTTCATCCATTTTCAGTTTATTTTTGTGTATGGGGTAAGAATGTGGTCCAGGTTCATTCTTCTGCATGTCGCAGTCCAGTTTTCCCAGCACCCCTTGCTAAAGAGATTGTCTTTATTCCACTGGATATTCTTTCTGCTTTGTCAAAGATTAGATGGCCATATGTTTGTGGGTCTATTTCTGGGTCTCCATTCTGTTCCATTGATCTGAGTGTCTGTTTTTGTGCCAGGAAATCAGTATTTCTTGAGGAAATTAGACATCAAATCAAATACCCAATTTGCCACATTTCTGCTTTACTTGTGCCCCTTGTCCCACAACACACTATGTTCTCTCACTGCTATCTCATCACACCTGTTTCCTCTCCTCACCAGGATCTCTACAGTAGTAGAGTTCTCGTTCCAAGCAAGGCTGTTGTGAGGCCCATCCATGGATGGAGGTTTGCGATGTAATGTGTCAATACACTGTGGATGCAAGACTGAAACTAACTACCGCTATAGTCCAAGTTCATATGCCCAGAACTAAGGCAGTAGCAGGAAGGCCCGAGAGAAGGAAACAGATTTAAGAAATACATATATCGAAGGAGGAATGGCTAGTAGACTGAGGATGAAGGAGGGCCATGGTAAATTTAGTTCTGGACATATTCTACCAAACAACATTTAGAGCAGTGGTTTCCAAACTTGGCTGCATGATGGACTCAGTGGATGAGCTTTGCAACAATGCCTATTCTAGAACACCACTCTGGAATGGTCTGATTCGGTGCTCCTGAAATGTGAAACGGGTATCAGCATTTTAAGTAGATTCCCATGGTGATCAGAATGCACAGCCAGAATTGTAACTTTTGCTGTAGAATACTGCTCAATTCAGAGCTAGTGAAGTATAACTACCACATAAACGGATACAGAAAAAACTGTCTCGGTTATGTGGTCCCGTGGCTCCTGTTGTTGCAAGTGTATTTAGTAGAGATCTGAATATTCTCTTCCCTTGCTATTCTGAGCAGATGTTCATTCCTCATTCATGAGAAATTAGGGCGTGAATATCCTGCACCTGTTGCCAAATCTTACCAATGGCAGATTCTCAATTTCTTTCTCTATACATCTATTAATCCAGTTCATAATGATCTCTTTCATGTTTAGCATGTGCTTTTTGGGGCACAGAAAGATGTCCTCTCTGTAGCCTGACTTTCCACATACACAAATGATTCTGTGAGTTACTCAGCAGATGTCCAAGACCATGGTTTTCCACAGGAGAACTGTATCCTGAAGATTAGACCATTTTGCCTTGAGAAGTGGCCAGAGTTTTATTCTAAGTTACTAAAACCCTGTGAAGAAGCTGCATGTATGATGCACACAGTGTGACTCCGGTCCCTGACCGTGGAGAGCATTGTGCAAAAAACAAACATACCTTGATCCGTTGATATTGTTCCCAAAAGTGGTGCTTCACCATATGAAAGATAATATCCCCTTAGATAAGTTGAACTGTTAAATTTGCTCTTCTCAGACTCTTTACTAGATCTCTACATACTTTTGTCTACTGTTCACTGGTTTTGTCACTAGATGTTTTCTTACCTGGTGGCAACTCTGAGGATTAAGTAACCTCTCTTTGGACACTAATTAATGGTGGATATGGGGATAACTACTGAAACTCAAGGGGCACCTGGGTGGCTCAGTCAGTTGAGTGTCCAACTCTTGATTTCGGCTCAGGACGTGTTCCCTGGGTCATGGGATCGAAGCCTGCATCCAGCTCTGTCCTGAGCATGGAGCTTACTTAAGATTCTCTCTCTCCATCTACCTCTGCCCAGGTCATGGTGATTAAATGACCTAGAGCTATACTCACACACCATATCAATATCAATTCCCTGGTTTTGGTATTATATTATATATAAGATGTAGCTATTGAGGGAAACTGAGTGAAGGACACAGAAGACCTGTATGTACTATCATTACACCTTCCCGTGAATTCACAATTATTTCACGTACCCCTTCGAATCTGTACTTTTGTATCCTTTGGGTAAATACCTAATAGTGCAATTGCTGGATCATAGAGTAGTTCTATTTTTAGATTTTGAGAAACCTCCATAGTGTTCTCCAGAACAGCTACACCAGTTTGCATTCCCACCAGCAGTGCAACAGGGTTCCCTCAAAATAAGAAGTTAAAAGGAGAGCTCCATATCAGGGTCATAGTCCATTAAAGAGCGACAACACCAAGCAGTGTGGAAGCCTGCTTCTTCTAGAACTGACATCATCTGATTTGCCTGCATTTTGGCTACCACATACCAATAAATCTGTCACTTTCCTCAGTTCCTTGGCATTTTGTCAATGCAAAGCCTTCCCAATTCTGGCCCAATTTCTGCGTTTAGTATTTGTTCTTGTTCAATCCATAATACCTAACGGTGTTTGGCATGCGGCAGGCATTTTGGCTGAATGAATAAAGGAAGGGAAGATGGTCTTATCTATCCTGATAGAACTCTGAGTTCCTTGAGGGCTGAAACAACAGATTCATCTATATCGGCAAAACATCTAGCACTGTAGGCATTCAGTGAATGTTTTAAGAAGTAATAAATAGAATGTTATAAAATCAGCGAGGATTATTGTTATTAACATTTTAAAGGCTCTCACCATCCTCCGCTCAAAGGAACTTTTCATCATTTCCATCAACCTCGCCTTTCTTTTTAAGACCTTTTATATGTATTTTTTGAACATAACGGAGGGCAAGCTATTTTTAGCAAGGTAGTATACTTCTGTATGTGTGCCTATAAAATGGTAGTTTTCTAAGATAGAGAATTATATTCAAAGCTGTTCTTGCAAATCGTATCCTGCAGAGAAGTCTGGATGGTTGTGGCACCAGCTCTGCTAGTTTTCAAAATAAATTAGTGAGGCACTCGGGATCCAGGAGAAGATTGTTTGTTAACCAGTTGCTGCAAAGATGGAAAAAGTACAGAGCCCCACCAGAAGACCAGTGATGCCTTGTGTCCGTACCTTTTACACCTTCATTACTAGCCCATCGGCAGTGTCTGAATCTTCAGGAAAGCAGCCTGTGTGTGTTGGTGGGGAGCGATGGGTAACAAAGAAACAGATGTGGCAGATAGCTGATGCAAGTTGGACTCTAATTTTCTGGACATTTCTCATTTATTCTCTTGTTCTGTGACCATTAGACGAGACCACTTCGATGCAAGTGACAGAAAACCTAACACAAAGAGGCTGTGAAATCGGAGAATTTGTGAGCTTATGTAAAAAAAAAATCCTGAGTCAGACTTGAACTGGGAGGTGAAACAATGTTATCCTGGCTTGATTTATCATCTCCACTCAGCTCTGCCCTCACCAGTGTTGTCTTCGTTATCAGCCTTTACCTGGTGACCTGCTGAATCTCCCCAAATTCAAGTATAGTAGTAAAGGGAGTACATCTTTTCCCAGTAACTTCAGTTGGAATCCAAGGTATTCACTCTAATTAGACTAGCGTAGGTCCCATGTCCACTCATTGACTAATCACTGTGGCTAAGGGTATTCTGTGAATCAGTTGGCCCGGTCTGGGTCTTGCACTCCCTACTGGAGTCAGTTCACTTCCAACTGAATGAAAGGAACAGAAAGTAAAATATCAACTCCAAAAGATATTGTAGGGTACCGTTACTAAGCGAAAAGAGGTAAGAGATGCTGGCAAGCCCAAACGATAAACATCAAGGCTATCCAGCACCCTTTGCTTCAGTTCTCCTTGAGTTGGCTGCTTCCGCTTTTCCAATGTGCTTCTTTCTCTCTTGAGCCATTGCCTGTACCATCCCTTCTCATAGCTTCTTGTCAAAATATTATCTGTCCTTCGAGGGAATGTCCGGTTTAAATGTTAACTTTCTTGGGGGCACCTGGGTGGCTTAGTCGGTCAAGCGTCTGATTCTTGGTTTTGGCTCAGGTCATGATCTCGCAGTTTCATGAGTTCGAGCCCCACATCCGGCTCTGCGCTGACAGCATGGAGCCTGCTTGGGATTCTCCCTCTCTCCCTCTTTCTCTGCCCCTCCCCCATTCGTGTTGTCTCTCTCTCTCTCTCTCTCTCAAAAATAAATTTAAAAACTTTAAAAAATAAATGTAACTTTCTTTGTCAGTCCTCTTCTCAATCCTTAGTCAAATGAAATTTTTCTCCTTGTCTGTGTTTCTATATTACTTTGAACCTCTGCTCCAGCATCTTCTACAGGCTGTTGGGTATTGTAATGACCTGAGTTTGTATCTTTATTTCCCTAGGTAACCAGCTTTGTGAGGTTAGGGACTGAATCTTTTATAGTTTTGCATTGCCCAGAGTGCCGATGACTTTGCCGAACCCACAATATATTCTGGCTGAATTATTGACCTGAAATTACTTTGAATAATTGATCTCTTTTTTCCATTTCAACGTGCTATATCAGTGGTCTGTTTTCACTCCTGCAAAACTGCTCTAGGGCGTGTATTTATTTTTGAGGTTTTCCCACTTTTCCTTCAACATCAATAAGGAAACAGATTTATACTTATTTTTATTCAAAATCATCCTTCGATTGCTAGTTTGTCTACGCTAAGATCAGGTTGAAGTGAATTTCTGATTGTCATGAGGCTGGCAGGCCTTGACCCTCCCTTCCCGTCACTTATGTACTTCATAGATTTTATATCACAAACCAAATCCATTATGCATGGTATGGCTTTAGCTATATAATCGGCCGGAATTAAGAATAATTATAATACGGTCTTTCTAGTACAAATTAAATTCCACATTTTATGATTCACCAACACATTCTGATTGACATGAGAACTCTCCTGAGCTTTTAGAGGAATTGATGTTTAAGATGGGTATGTAACGATACACCTTCTCTGTAAGTGAAGCAGCAAAGACCAGTGGTTAATCCTATACCGGTGAGATCAATGGAATGAAAATGGGGAAATATTCAGTGTCATAAAGCTTCACTGAGCACCTACTGTGGCTCTACGCCCTTTGCTTTGTTTGGATAATGAACAGATGAGTAGGACCTGATAAAAATCCTCATGGTACAGGCCTGTGCACAGAACCTTTAAAAATAATGTAGTAAGGCCAGTGATCAAGTTCCTAAGGCTACTCCAGGAAGATGGAGAAGGAGAACTTAACCCAGAGCAGGGACACAAGGTAGGAATTTCTGCATAGAGTTAGTTATCTGGATGTCTCTGAATAATTCAGTGTTTGCATTGTGTAGAGAGTTTATGGCTTGGAGAGGTTCAATAACTTGCTCAGGGTCACGCATGGAGACTGTTTGGCATCCATCGTCTTGCAGTTCCAGTCAGTTTCAATCTGCCCTATTAAATGTTACCGTCCTTCTCACACCGTATATATTATTGCCTAGAGTTAATGAATCACAACCACAGCGGAATCTTCCTGTAACACAGTACACTTAAGAGAAAATATCTTCAGAGGAAGATAACTAAGAAACTTGAAAGAGTATCTTATTTGTAAGCAGAGATGAGTTCCCCACCTACCATGTGAGTGAGAAAGCTGGGTATGTATTAAACCGTGTCTGTGCCAGATGTCAAAATTTGGTAGAGTGCCTACAGAAAGTAAGGTTTCCCAGTTAGGGTCCCTTGACTTTGGAGATGGCAGGTAGGAATAAAATACATATGTCGACTTACATGTCACTCTGACTCGGCAAAAAAAATATATGATCTAGTATTTTCCCCAAGTTTCATTTAAAGTGTAACAAGATCGCTATTCCAAAGAAAATGAGCTGAAGTTGCTGTGAAAGGCTTGCACGTTTCAGTGCTGCATAAAGGCAGCCAACCTCAACCCATCAAGTTAGACATAGGCTACTATTTAAGACGATTATATATCTTGGTGGGTAATTTTCAAGCGTGTATGAGAGAGACGATATTAATAATAAACCAAGCCAAAGAACTGTTTATTTTTCAGTGAAAGCAAAAATATATCATTTAGAGTTGTCAGTCCAAGTGTGTTGGTTTCTTTGGTAGTTATTTTTCCCCAGAAGTGTCCTCTGGGATTTTATTGAATTACACAACTCTTGGGTAGAACTCTTGATACACAGTCTCCCAGAGATGGAAAACCTTTTCAACTAATGAAACTGTATATTTTATGATTATATATACTCAATCTAGGAAAATGGAAACATAAATATAGCTTCAAACAAAAAATGTTCCTTGATTTTGAAATTGAGAGTTTACACCACGCTTCTATGCAATGAAACACCTTAAGTGCAGTTAATCTTTTACGTAATCATCTCTTTCCATCTTCCATCTCCCAGACATCTAGTGCACATTTCCACTTGGGAATTTCACAAGTACAGTACATTCAAATCCAACCATTGCCTTACCCATAGACTCGTCCCTCCTGTGTTCCTAGTTCTATATGTGACTCCACTATTGACCCATTCCCTCAGGGGTAATATTTATGCGTCATCCTTAGTATTCTTGTCAGTTTTACCCCCATACCCTGTTAATTATGTCTCATTAATATCCCTAAATATGCTACAACTGCCATATTTTAGACATTTATTATCTCTTTGCTGGACTGTTGTAATAGTCACCCAATTTGTCTCTTTTTGTTAGTCTTATCCTTAAAAACTCTCTTGCTCTCACTAAAATTGAGATCTGTTTATATCTCTCCCAATGGTCCCACATTGTCTATAAGAAAAAATTCCAATCCCCTTAGGATGACACTTAAGACACTTCATGATCTGGCCTCACACCAGTACCAATAAGAAGGTCTATTTAAAAATAGATATATGTTGGGGCGCCTGGGTGGTTGGGCATCCTACTTTGGCTCAGGTCACGATCTCATAGCTTGTGAGTTCGAGCCCTGCGTCGGGCTGACAGCTCAGAGCCTGGAGCCTGCTTCAGATTCTGTGTCTCCCTCCCCAGCTCGCACTCTGTCTCTCTCTCTCTCCCCCCCCCAAAAAAAAAGCATTAAAATTTTTTAAAAATAGATATATTTTGGGGCGCCTGGGTGGCTCAGCTGGTTGACCATCAACTTCAGCTCAGGTCATGATCTCATGGTTTGTGGGTTCGAGCCCCACATTGGGCTTGCTGCTATCAGCAAAGAACATGCTTCAGATCCTCTGTCCCCCCCCCGCCCCTCCCCTGCTTGCTCTCTTTCTCTCTCTCTCTGTCTCTCAAAAATAAACATTTAAAAAATAAATAAATAAAAATAAAAATAAAAATAGACATATGCTTTCACAATGGCACAAATGCAGTGCCTTCCTCCTTCAGCTAGTTCTTTATTTCTCCTTCCTTTTAGAGGCAAAACTTCTCAAGAGTCACCTGTATTTGCTCTCTTCATTACCTTCTGATCTGTTTCCTTTTTAAACCATTCCAATCTTCTCGTATTTCTCCACCGTTAGTGTCTCCACATAAATGTCTTCCTCCATAGTTACCAATGGCCTCCATATTTGTCCAGGTAATAGTTTCAATATTCCTTTCACCAGACAGCTCTATTATGTATGACAGTATTGACTACCCATGAGCACTCCTTTGGATCCTGAGAAGCCACCTACTTCTGGTCCTCCTCCTCCCTCTCTAGTTGCTTTTTCAAAATCGTCCTTCGAGGACTCAATGTCCTTTAGCTGGCCCTTAAATGGTGGATCTCCTCAGGGATGTCTCCTTGTCCCTTTTCGCGTCTCACAGCTGCCGTAGGCAAAACCATATACTCCTTGAGTTCAAATATAAGCAGACCACTCATACTATTATATCCCTAGCGCAGATCTTTGAGCTCCGAAAATGTATATTCAACTCTCTACTTCACATGTATACTTGAATATAGAATAGGCACTTTACAAATCAACATATACAAAGAGAACTTATCACTGTCCCTACCAAACAGCTCCTCAGCATACATTTCTTGGCCCAGCGAATGGCACTAATTGTATACCCGGTAGCCCTAGCCAGAAATCTGGGCAACATCCGTGACTTCTTTCTGACCAAATAATGGCTAAGTGTTGACAATATAAACACCTACATGTTTACCTAATGTCTCCTGTCCACTACATACATGCCACCGTCCTTGTTCACCCTCACCTAGATCAGGACAATAGCCTTCCAACATCTCCCTGCCCCCATCATTTGTTTCTTATGTGAATTCTCTGTCCTGTAGCATATTTAGGGCGCCTCTCTCTCTCTCTCTCTCTCTCTCTCTCTCTCTCTCTCTCGGTTTCTGAGGTACTGTTCTCTTTTGGTTGTCCTACCATTTTTGATTTTTTCTTCTTAACTTCCGTGCCAGCTCTGTTCAGTCTCTCCATCTATTAAATGTGGCGTTCCTCCGTGCTCTCTCTGAAGCCTCTTTTTCATATTTCACTCTCTCCTTGGGTGATGTCTTCTCTCTCATGGCTTCAAATAACAACTAGATGTTTTAACTACTTGAGTCATATCTGCAGGCCCGTTTTCTCCCCTGAGATATACTGAAATTTTATTCTGGACTTCTCTAACTGTACGTCCCGCAGAGCTTAGCAAATCTGGTCTCCCTCCCATCTATCTTGGCTATGGATGTCATTCTGACAACAATATTATTTTTCTTTATTCTCTGGTGGATGACGGTCTACTTATCTTCAGAGTCCAGGTAACATATTATCTTTTTTTCTGAAGTTTTCTTTACCTAATGCTTTCCTTGCTTTCTGTCCAACTTGGCTATGGTTAAATTTATTTCCATATTAGGACTTTTTTGGTCACTACTGACAGAAACTTCATTCTAACCAGCTGAAGCAAGCAGGAGAAGTCATTCTAAGGCTTATGTAACCATGGAAATGGCAGCGGTTCAGCTGACCTTCAGGATAACGAGAGCAATGAGCTCCAACATCACCTGGATTCTCTCTCTGTCTCTCATCTCTCCTCTTTCTGTGTTGGTTTTATTCACTCAACCTGATTTTTTTCCACACCAGCATTTCTCACGCTTCACATTTTTGCATCACACTCAGAAGCAGACTGTATCTTTTCCTCTGTTGCATTTTAGAAAAAAAAAAAAAAAAACTCAAGTTACAATTCTGTTTGGCTAGGCTTCAGTCACGTTCCTAACTCTGGATCAATGATGTGTAGTTGTGAGTCAGGGTATTAATATTTGGCCCACTTTGATCAGCAGCACAAAACCAATTAACCATGACTGAGAAGAGAGGGATATGAAAACAGAAGATTTCACTAGAATCTCCTGTTTGACATGGAGGTGCACGAGATTTGGGGAAGAATTTTCTATATGAAAAAGTAAGGGTCAGGGCACCTGGGTGGCTCAGTTGGTTAAGTGTCCCACTCTTGATTTCGGCTTAGGTCATAAGCTCACGGTTCATGGGTTTGAGCCCCGCATCGGTCTCTGCGCCGACTGGATGGAACCTCTGTCTCTCTCAAAATAAATACATAAACATTAAAAAAAGAAAGACAAAGAAAAGTAAGGGTCCTGGCATACAAACTAACTTTCTACTAATCATCTTACCCGGTTCTTGAAGGTTAGTGAGGTGTGTGTACATGTGTGTCAGAGAGAGAGAGAGAGAAAGGTGAGGCTGTTGTGAGTGAAGGAATTTCATGAAATGCATATAGGTGCGATTTCTTGTCTTCATTTCTTTTTCTTAAGTTTTATAGTGGGTACCTGTTTTCTAAAAGTTTCTAGTAGTTTTATTTTCCATCATGGAGAGAAGAGTTAATATGGGGGGAAATTCCCTTTGTTCTGGAAAACTGAAAGCACCAGGCCCTTAATTATGTACCTATCCCTGTTCTCTGGAGAGGTATGAAAGACCAATTAAACTGAACAAATGCTTGGGTTTTGCATGCTGATGAAGTCATATAACCCCCCTCTTTCCCGATATGCTTAAAAACTGCTAAGATAGAGTTAGGTAAATTTGTAGAAAATGGAGATTCAACAACAATACGAAAAAAATTACAGTTGCAGCAAATCAGGCCAAGCCTAGGACTAACTTACTGCTTTCATTTTGGTGGTAGTACCTTAGCTTCCACGGTGATTCCGGTGGCAAATAGAACTCTAAAAGAATCTGAGGCCAGTGAAAGGTCATTTAGAGCTCCCTTGGTGTTGGCCATTGTGTAACCCATCCAGGTGACTGAGAAGAACTACATCCAGTAAGCAATATAAGCCACCTTTATTAAAAGTGAAATTTCATATGTCAAAATATGACCCATACACACAGATCTCAGTCCCATTGCTGGTCTCTGCATCTTTCGGTGAGTGCATATCTGCTAGACTGATTTCATATCTTTCCCTTGACTTCATAGTTTGGTTTTCTGATAATCCAAGCAAATGAAGTAGAAAGATACTGACTGAAGAGGGGTTTACTTAAATGATTGAACCAATATTTATCCCTGATTTTTTCAAGGTTTCTGCATGCATGCTTAGGCATGCCTTCAACTCTTAGGCAAGCAGTTGACAATTCTGTCTTAGTTTTCACTTCCTACTTGTGTAGAACCCTAAGATCAGTCTGAGGTGAAAGCTTTGTGTGTTTTCTTTTTTTTTAAGTGTTTTTTTTTTTTTTTTTTTTTTGTTTTTTTGTTTTTTTTTTTTTTTTACTTTTGAGACAGAGAGAGGGAGAGAGGATCTGAAGCAGGCTCTGTGCTGACAGCAGAGAGACAGATGCAGGTCTTGAACTCACGACCTGTGAGATCATAACCTGAGCCAAAGTCGGATGGACGCTCAACCGACTGAGCCACCCAGGCGCCCTGCTTTGAGCGTTTTCAGATATTCTCTGGCCGCTCATCCAACTCTACACATGTGCGTTGACTTCTAGATCCTCAAAAAAATACGTAGTTTTTCAAAGCCCTCTAGGGATATCTCGTTTTCCAAGTATTTGTTTTAACCTTTGTCCAATCTCTTATTCGTCCCAACTGGTATCACCGCTTCATGCAGCTGCAGTATTCAACAGTTGCTACTGGTTGTTCTTGACAAACACCCTGGGGATTAGGACTTTTCCACCTGAGAGAACTCAGAATCACATCAAATAAAGACACAGTAAATGGGACTGTTCCAGAGAGCTGCCAAACAGGTCAAGTAGTAACAGTTATTTGGGAATTGGGTGATACGGTGAGTTCCAAACACATTCTGCCCCCTACGGTGACTGATTTTAAGAACGTTGCAGCTGTGAGGCTGTTAGTTTTCAAGTCTACCGTGGAGCTTTGGGAAGGGGATGGGGATAGGACGACTGAAGTCCCAGAGAGCTCACTCTTTGTGCTGATTAGCCATTTTTCTTTGACAAACACTCCTTAGGTTGTTGCAGGCCTTTTGTCAATTTCTGTAATTCTCAGAGTTGATTTTGACGATTTTTGCTAGTATTTCCCTTGCTTTCCCGGAAAAATGAACGTCTGGAATTCCTTACTCTGCCAGTTCCAGAAATGATTATATTTTAGATGCCATTTCCAATCAGAAATTCTCCTGATGTTTTACACGTGACACATCCGAAAAGGAGGCTTCTTCTTTGGTGTCACTCAGCTGAAACCTGTTACGCCTTCATTTTATGTTTATTGTCCACGTACACTTACTTCAGATTAGCATGGAAACGTGGTGGCGTGTTGGGGAGAATGCACTGCCTTTCCAGACTCTCATTCTTTTTTATCTGCAGAATGTGGGAAGTGGAGTAGGTGATCTTAAAGGTGTCTTTTAACTAAGATATTGTTTTGATTGACTTTTTCTTCTGAAGCTTCATCTACCCTGCAGAGAGCTTAGGTTTGCCAAAGTTAGACCTATAGGCCTGATTATGACAAATAGCAGAAAGCTTTTGCAAAGGAAAGTGAGAGAGCAGTGAGTGGATGCTCTAATGAAGTTCTATATTTGTAAGTAGGACACTTTATGCTCCCTATAAGGCATGACTTTTAGTAATGTCACTGATGACATATCCACCCCATCCATTAAGAGTAGAACGAATTCCGACACTCACTTTTTGCCTTTAAAATCGGTGACACGGTTCTTATGGCTGACAGCCTCTCAGGGACAGGCAATTAAGTCCTCTGATGAGTGGCTCCAATGGATTTCAACGAAGCATATACATTCCCAGGAGGAGATTTACTAACCCACCAGGTGTGGCTTTGGGAAAGTGGGTTAGATTCTGTCAGGTGAGAAAATAGTACCCGAGTCCCCTGTAGGGGACTGGGTTGACGATGGCCTGGGGACTATACTAATTTTTCTCACCCTCAAGTAGCCCTAGCAGTGTTCTAGGGAAATGGTGTCACACTTGCCAAAATCAGCTAATTTCCCCCCAAAGAACCTAGTCTTCGTGTATGAAATCCTCCTTAAGCTAAAGTGATCCAAAGGTTCATAACGAAGGGGGCAGCTGTCACGTTTAGATCTGCTGGAGCTGGCACCAAGAAGACAGGTTCTCTACCAGCTGGTGATAGCATTCCTGTTCATTGGAAGCCAATGGTTTTTTAAGCTTAAAAACTAACTCCATCCCATTCCCAGGGGCAATATCCTTCAGGAACAAAGTTGCGACCCGAAACAACCTTGGCTTATGGATCTCGCATTATGGCAGGTAAGACAGACAGTGAATACATAAACAAGCAAATAGATACCAGTGCTAGGTACGGAGGGAACAATAGTTGGCCCTGTATTCATGCATTAATCACTTGTATCCTATCCCATGCATGTGCACACACAAATGGGCTCATGCTGTATATATTAGGTGGATCTGGGAAAGAGATTTGGGCTTGTGAAATGGATTTTAAAGTTATTAGAAACCACTGGGTTCAAGAATGCATTGAAGGAAAGGAAAGCAGGATAATAACAAAGTTTTGTTGAGAACTTTATGAGGAAGCAGAGAATAAAGGGACAGAAAGTGGAGGTTGGTAAAACTAGAAAATTATGCAAAAGATTAATGAGTGTCTAGATGTACATCTTATAAATTTTTAGTAATTAATGGAAGTTTATAATAGTGCAAGAAGTAACAACAGAATAGAAGATCAAGAAATAGATCCAAATATCAGTTTTGGTAAACCCATTTGGTGCTCAGACTAAGCTATATCTCTATGTTTTCAGCAACAAAGCTGAATAAAAGCTGATATTAAAACAGAACAATAAAGGTAGTAATGTCAAAAAAAAAAAAAAAAAAGAAATAGACCCAAATATCTATGGGGCACATCATAAATTTGGCATTTCAAATCTGTAGAGAAAGATGGATTTTTTTTCTTACATAGGTGTTGTTGGGACAGTTGGGTAACTAGGAAAACATTGCCTAAAATATTTTCAATGAGAAGAGAAATATTTCATAAAATCATGAGTTTTAAAAATCATTTCGGGGCATCTGACTGGCTCAGTTGGTAGAGCACACAACTCCTGATCTTGGTGTGAGTTCGAGCCCCATGTTAGGTGTAGAGATTACTTTAAAAAAATATTTTTAAAATAATTTCCATGTTGGTAGCGTCTCAGAATGATAAAAAAAATTAAAAGACATTAAAGATCAATTATGTTACAAAATGTCCAAGCTTATGTTTGCCAAAAGAGTCAAAAGGAAAATGGCAAACTGGAAACAATTGACACACCTATGACAAAGCTATATATATTTTTATGTATTTTTGTGTATATATAATATATGTGTATTATATGTGTTTATGTGTATATATATTTATTATATATATATATATAAATTAAAATATATAGGTATATAAATATATATATTTCATCCTGAATGTATTACATATATATGTAATAACATTGCTATATATAGTAATAAAATATATATAATGTATAGTAATAAAATATAAAACATATGTATTCTTTTAAATTTATTTATTTATTTTGAGAGAGAGAGCATGATTAAGGGAGGGACAGAGAGAGAGAGAGAGGGAGAGAGAGAATCCCAAGCATGCTCCACACTGTCAGCACGGAGCCTGACGCAGGGCTTGAACTCACAAATCGTGATATCATGACCTGAACTGAAACCAAAAGTCAGACACCTAACTGACTGAGTCACCTAGGCGCCCCTATAATATGTATTTTAAACATTTTTATGTATACCTACCCACACATACACGCATACAGATTAACTCACACACATATATTTTCACAAATTCACGGAGGTATTTGGAATATATTCAAGCAAACAAAAAACCCCCACCAAACAACTTAAATATCTATTAGTGAAAGAATGATTAAATAAGCTATGTTCAAGTCAAATGATGAAATATTATATATCCCTTGAGAAGAAGACAGTAATTCTGTTTACCTGATATGGAATGTTGCCTAGCTCTATTACACAAACACAAGTATGTGTTGCTTGTGTTTGTGTGTGAACATCTGTGCACTTACAAGTACATACATTTAGATACAACAGGATAAAAGTTACTACTGCTTAAGTATTCTCAGCATTGCTCTCCTTCTGTTGAATTAAGAAATTAGACTGGATCTATGAGAAAGGATCTACCTAGCAAGGGGACATTTCTGACTTTTGTGACTTAAATTTGAGAATGAGAAGAAAGAGGGGCGCCTGGGTGGCTCAGTCGGCTAAGCGTCCGACTTCGGCTCAGGTCATGATCTTGTGGTTCGTGGGTTCGAGCCCCACGTCTGGCTCTGTGCTGACAGCTCAGGGCCTGGAGCCTGCTTCAGATTCTGTGTCTCCCTCTCTCTCTGCTCCTCCTCTGCTTACACTCTGCCTCTCTCTCCAAAATAAATAAAAGTTAAAAAAAAAAAAAAAAAAGAATGAGAAGAAAGAAATTTAGTTTGAGAAGGTTGAGGAGGAGGAAGGGGGTTTAAGTGCAATCGATTAAGCTAGCACTAAAATATGAAGATGGAATGGTGGTAAGAAGGGAAAATTTAAGGACTGATGAGCTTTGCTCACATCTCAGGGTTTTCTGAGGACATAGTAATGGAAATAGCTTTAAAATATGAAGGAAATGGAAAAGAGAAGGAAAGAAAAAGGGTTGAAGAAGTATTTCTGGGGACTCTGTCCTTAGCTTAGTGTTTAAGACATGCAAATAAAACACTCGCTTTTATTAAATCAATTTTTCACCGCAGATAATATGTTCTTTTGATAGTAACACCTCTTTGAGATTGAAATATAGGAACATAGGAGACATTCACATGGTATGACACGTGTGCGTGTGTGAGATATATATATATATATATACACCTTAATTATAAATCTTAAATATAAATCTAAATGGGGGCTCCTGGGTGGCTCAGTGGGTTAAGCATCTGACCCTTGATATCAGTTCAGGTTATGATCTCACAACCCACGAGATCAAGCCCTGTGTTGGGCTCCGTGCTGACCGTGCAGAGCCTGCTTAGGATTCTCTCTCTCCCTCTCTCTGCTCCTCTCCCATTCATGCTCGCTTGCTCTCTCTCTCTCAAAATAACATTAAAAAAATAAATCTAACTAAATGTATCTCTGTCTTCATCCATCCATCATCCATCCATCCATCCATCCATCCATCCATCCATCCATCTACTATAAACCAGAGGCTATTCTCTAAGCCCTTTATGTGGATTGACTTATTTGACCCTCACAAAATTCCTGAGGTCATTTAATTTTCCCACTCTTTAGGTGAGGAAACAAGCATAAAGTGATTGATACTACTTTCTTAATATGCTACAGGAAGATCTACCTAACACTCTATTTAAGCTTTTGGCATCAGTAATACCCAATTAGATTGTTCTGTAGTTCTCGTTGTGTTATGTCTGTTGAGTTTTTCTGTCTGTATAATGTTGAGTTTATTAAAAACTGGAAGCTTGAATTCTTTTTCTGTATTCTGTACCTGATTAAATAGCCTTGGCATTATCTGTGTCTTCTCTGTTTTACAAAACTCTTCTGTGAAATTATATGGGTGGGAAATGATGGAGAAGATTTGCTCTTTATAAAATATTTTCAGTTTCTTCCATGGATACTGGTTAGTAGGTTGCTTAAGTATTGTTATCATGAATCAATTTTGGTAATTTAAATTTTTCTAGAAAGTCATTTAACCCAAAATTTTATGTTTATTTGCACAAAATTTGTGCAAATTAATCTTTTATACTTAAAACATTATTTGTATGTAAAATTACTTCTTCCATGTAATTCATAATTTTCTATATTTGTGATTTCTCAAGTTTGTTTTCTTTATTTTAGAGAGGGAGAGCGTGCATGTGAGCAGGGGAGAGGGGCAGAGGGAGAGAGAAAGAGAATCTTAAGCAGGCTGCACACTCACTGCAGAGCTCTACTCGGGGCTCCATCCCATGACCCTAGGTTCATGACCTGAGCCGAAATTAAGAGTTGGTTGCTCAACCGACTGAGCCACCCAGGTACCCCTTGGTATCTCAGTTTTTACACATTATAATAACTAGTGCTTTCTATATCTCCTTTTTTATGTTTATTTATTTTAGAGAGAGAGCGAGCGAGCACATGTGCCTTGGCGGGGTGGGAGCAGAAAAACAGGGAGAGAGAGAATCCCAAGCAGGCTCTGCACGGTCCGCACAGAGCCCAATGCAGGTTTCAGTCTCACGAACCGTGAGATAGTGACACTGGCCAAGATCAAGAGTCAGACACTTAGCCAACTGAGCCACCCAGGCACCCCGATATCTTCTTGAAATACACTCTTGGAAGTATTTAATTGCTCTCCCATTTTTCAGTGTTCAAAATCATTGTTATCTAATTTCCCATTATTAATCATTTCTTTCTGCTTTGATGAACTTTTTTTAGTTAGTGAATTTTTTCTATTTGATTTATTTTCATTCTTTCATAGTTAATGGCGTGACTTTGTATGATGATGTCATGCATGTTCTTTCCATTATCGCCATTTTCCAGATGTTCTGCAGTTTTAATTTTAGTTTCATATAGGACATAGGAACTACATGGCAAAGCATTTGTGCATTTGTTGTTGCTTCTAATTTCCCTATCAGTATTTTTCATCTCTTTGTTATCATTTTTATTTTTATTTATTTATTTATTTTTTAACAATGTTTATTTATTTTTTGGGGGGACAGAGAGAGAGCATGAACGGGGGAGGGGCAGAGAGAGAGGGAGACACAGAATCGGAAACAGGCTCCAGGCTCTGAGCCATCAGCCCAGAGCCTGACGCGGGGCTCGAACTCCCGGACCGCGAGATCGTGACCTGGCTGAAGTCGGACGCTTAACCGACTGCGCCACCCAGGCGCCCCGAGTTATCATTTTTATTATAGCCTTCTAATTTTATAGCTCCGTGCTTGGATAATCTGACCTGTACATTTTCTACTTTGGGGACTTTGTCAAAGCTTTATTTATACCTTAATATGGGGGTATGTGGGTGTTTGAAAGAGAGTTTATTCTCCAATTACACACTACATTGTTACTTGTATCTATAAATTTAACCTTGTTAACTATTTAAAATAACTCTGCATTCTTATTTGTTTTTTGCCTATTTGATTTATCATAAACATATGAGTAAAAGTCTCTATAACAATTATATTTCCATTTCTCCACATATTATTTGTGAGAGTTTGGTCTGTGAATTTTGATGCTATATTATTTGTGTATGATGTTTCAGGACAAGTAAGCTCTTCATTATGGAGTATATCCATTTAAAAAATTTTTTTTTAATGTTTATTTTAATTTTGGGAGAGAGACAGTGTGAGCAGGGGAGGGGCAGAGAGAGGGAGACAAAGAATCCCAAGCAGATTCCAGACTCTGAGCTATCAGCACAGAGCCCAATGCGGGGCTTGAACTCACAAACTGTGAGATCATGACCTGAGCTGAAGTCAGACCCTTAACCAACTGAGCCACCCAGGTGCCCCATTTTTTATAAAAATCTCTCCTTAAAATCCCATTTAAATTCTTTCTCTTACATTTCACTGATATTAATGACATTGTTTGCTTTTTCTTTTGTTTATATTTGTTTGATACACACACACCCTTATTTCTTTTTAATTTTTTAATGTTTATTTATTTTTGAGAGAGAGTGGGGGAAGCTCAAACCCATGAACCTGAGCCAAAGTCAGATGCTTAACCGACTGAGCCACCCAGGTGCCCCTTAAATTATCTGAATTTGATTTGCTTTCCTTGTATTTAGCAAGGGTAGAATTTTATTTTTTGATCAAATTGGGTAATCTTTTACTTATAATTGGCATAACAAAAAATTTTTGGTTTTGTCTATTTTATGTTGTATTTTGCTTTTATTTGATTTTTTTTCCTTATTACCATATTCATTTATTTATTTAGCCTTGTGCCAGGGCCCTTTTTGAAGTTCTCCACACCACTAGGCAAAATACATTCTAAATAGTTATGTAGAGGGGTGCCCGGGTGGCTCAGTCAGTTGAGGGTCTGACTTCTCACAGTTCATGAGTTTGAGCCCTGCAACGGGCTCGCTGTCATCACATCACATTGCATAGTGCTGTCAGCGTGTAGCCCACTTCAGACCCTTTGTCCCCCTCTCTTCCTGCCCCTCCCCCAGTGGGGCTTTCTCTCTCAAAAATAAATAAACATTTAACAGAAAAAAAATAGTTATGTAGTAAATACTAATAGCTACATAATTTTACCTTTTTAAAACGTTTTTATTTAAATTCCAGTTCATTAATGTACACTGTGATAATTAGTTTCAAGTGTACAATATAGTGATTCAACATTTCCATACAATACCCTGTGCTTATCATGACAAGTGCACTCCTTAATCCCCATCACCTATTTGACCCATCTCCCCTCTGGTAACCGTCAGTTTTTTCTGATGGTTAAGCACCTGTTTCTTGGTTTGTCTCTCTTCCCCCCCCCCCCTTTGCTTTTTTAACTCATTTATCTCTATGGTAAGTGTCTCACTGATGTCTTTTATTCTTTCCTCAAACCCAGTGAGTATCCTTATGATTGTTGCTTTAAATTCTCCATCAGGCTTGTTACTTATATCTGTTTCACTTAGATCTCTGGCTGTGGCCTTATCTTGTTCTTCATTTGGGATAAATTCCTTTGTCTTGGTATTTTGTCTGAGTCTCTCTGCATTCTTCTCTGTATTAGAAAAGCCAGTTATGTCTCCTGCTCCTGAAAGTTAATGCCTTATGAAAAAGAGGTCATATAATGTCCAAGGCCTGGCCCTTCAGAGAGTGTCTTCAATATGTGCTGTGTGCACTCTGGTGTTGTGTTTTGACTGCTCTATCCTTTAGGCCAGTCATCCTGTGGGCAGTGCTTGGTCCCTGGCCTGAATGTGGTGAGCTTTAGCTAGGTATGCTCTGGTCTGCTTGTGAAATGAGACCTGACACCACCTCCACCAGAACTGAGGCCCTGCAGATCTCTTTGGTTGAGAGATGTGGTATGGAATGGGATTTGTCCTCCTCTTCTGGGAAAGGGCCCTGCCTTGCTAGAATTGAGGCAAGATTGACTGAGAAGGCTGGTTCTGCCAGAGTGCAGGAGGGTGGTGCTTGGTGTAAGCAAGTTAGGCAGCCGTTGTTGGCCCTATGCTGCTTCCTGTAGGAACGTGTGTCTTTATGCTGAGGGGTGGAGGGACACTGCTCCAGCCAGTTCCTTTGTTCCTAGAGAGGTTTCAATCAGGGAAGTGCTCCAAAAAGAGCAAATAGTCTCCCCCTCTGTGTGCCCCAGGCATTGTTCAGATAGCGGTGTTCATGCCATCTGCTCTACCCTCCCACCCCACCCCACCCCCCATTGTTGTTTGCCTGTCTTTTCTCCAAGAGCAGTGCAGTGTTCTCCACACTCTATCCCAGGATTTAATCTCTGCTAGTTGCAAGAACTCACAAAATTCAGCCTCTCTTGTTTTCCAAGCCAATGACTTGGGGAAAACAATCTTTTGTGCATTCCCCTGTGTGCTCCTCTCTCTCTCTCTCTCTCTCTCTCTCTCTCTTTCACTCTCTTTCTCTCTTTCTCCCTTTCTCCCTTTCTCCCTTTCTCCCTTTCTCCCTTTCTCCCTTGTCTGCAACCATGGTTCCTTCCCCTCCACAGGATCCATTTCTCCCCTAAACCACATCTCCGTACTTCCTACATTCTTCCATGTAGTCTCTTCTCTCCCTTTGGTTGTGGAGTTTGTTCTGTCAGTCTTCAGGTCAATTTCTGGGGTACTTAGAATAATTTGATAGTTATCTAGCTGAGTTCATAGGATGCGACAAGCCTAAGGTCCTCCTACCATCTGCCATCTTCCCTCCTCACACTTGTATTTTGCTTTAATACTTGTTTTGACTGTGTGATATTTGATTATTTTATTCTTTTGTGTACTTTAGATAATTCATGTTTAGCTAATTTTATTTATCATAGTATTTACTTTTTAACTTTTACTAATATGCTTATTCTTGTATTTATTGAGCTTTATACAGCCAACCGACTCATCTATAAAAGTTAAAAAATAGTTGGTACATTTCCACCTCTCCTCTTCCTCCACTAGTATTCTAGTTTTTGCTATTTTAACATTATTTTTTAAATTACTGATATTTTTAGCACTTGTCATTGCATTATGTTTTGGTAGTATATTTTCCATTATTATTTATCCCTCATTATCCTTTCATATCTATACTTTTTTTAGTGATCTCTTTATTGTTGTTAATGTTTTAATTGGCTTGATTTGTTCAAGGTACTAATCTTTGAATTTCATTTCCATTTGAGAGTATCTTTCAAACACTTTTTTTACGTTGAGAATTTTCAAATTATAAAATCATAGAGTTGTGCTTTTCTTTCCAAGGAATTTTGTATACTTTGCTCCATTGGCTTCTTTTATTAAACGTTCCTGTAAAAACCTCTAATACTAGACTTATTTTCCCCCCTTATGTAAGTGATTTGCTTTCTTTTCTGCCTAGATACCTGTGGGGTTCTCTATAATTAGCATTTAGTGACTTCCCCAGGATATGTTGTGGGATTGATTATTTCATATATTTTCCCCACAACACTGTGTGTCACTTTGGCATTCAGGTTTATGTCTTCTTTTATTTCAAGAGATTCCTCTAGTATTAGAACTTTGAATGGTGTCTTTTGATCCCTCTGTTCTCTTCAATCTCTCAAGGAACACCAATTCCCTGAATGCTGACTTTTCTTTGTCATCTATATCTATCACATACTCTTTTCTCACTTATCACTTTATTCTGTGTGTGTTTGTGCATGTTTTTGTGTTTGTGCAATAATTTCTCAAACCTGGCCTCAATAGCTTTTCTAATGTCTTTTCTACCCCTTGTAGTTTCTGGGTTTTTTTTTTTTTTTTATTCCTGTTACAATTTCACTATTCTTTAGATGTGTCTCTCCAGTTCTTTTAGCTCACTTTTCAGAACTTTTTTCTTTAATGAAAAGTATCAACATTTTTAAATGTTCTTCTATTTCCTTGCATAGTCAATTCCTTACTTAATGAATATTTGTTGAGAACTTACGATGTACCAGGTACTATCTTAGATGTTAGGGTATTGCCATAGGAGTAAATCAATAGCTTCTATGCCAATGGGAAGAGTCAGACAATAAACAGGATACATAAGTAAAACACATAGTATGTAAAATGTGAGATATAAAAATAGAGCAAGCAGAGTGAAATATAAAATATTGTGGGCAACAGTGGCAGTTTTAGATTAGTGGTTAAGAGAATGTGTCACTGTGGGTCACCTGGGTGGCCCCGTCGGTTAAGCTTCCGACTTTGGTGGCTCAGGTCATGATCTCACAGTTTGTGAGTTCGAGCCCCGCACTGGGCTCTGTGCTGACAGCTCAGAGCCTGGAGCCTGCTTTGGATTCTGTGTCTCCCTCTCTCTCTCTCCCCCTACCCCACTTGTGCTCTCTCTCTGTCGCTCAAAAATAAATAAATAAATGTAAAAAAAAATTAAAAAAAAAGAGAATGTGTCACTGAAGTGTTGATATTTATTTTAAATTTTTTAAATGTTCATTTTTGAGAGAGACAATGAGAAGGGGAAGGGCAGAGAGAGAGGAAGATACAGAATCCAAAGCAGGCTCCAGGCTCTGAGCTGTCAGCCCAGAGCCCGACTGTGGGGCTTGAATTCATAAACTGTGAGATCATGACACGAGCTGAAGTCCAATGCCTCACTAACTGAACCACCCAGGCGCCCCGCGAAGTGTTGATATTGACATAAGGACATGGGGAATGTGAGGGAATATGGAACACTGCTAATGGGGCAAAACAGTCTTAGGCAGAGGGTAGAGCCAGTGGCAGGGTTCTAGGTGGAAGTTTACTTGGTGTGTTTGGAAAACAAAGCTTGCTCTAAGGAGTGGAGTGTGTGTGTGAGAGCAGTGAGAGGTGTCAGAAAGCAAGGGAGGGAGCAGGTTATGTGGGTGTGTAGATCATTGTAAAAATTTTTGGAATACAAAGGGGAAGATTAAAATATTGGTGATTTGGGTTAATGTTATGATAGAAGGGACACAATCTAACTTATATTTAGTAGGATCATTCTGGCTGCTGTGTAGAAAACGGACTAATGGGAGGCCAAGGTAAAGGCACGATGAGTAGAAATGAGTCTTCTGCAGTAATCCAAGTAAGAGAACGTGATGGCAGAGACCAGGGTGGTTGTGGTAGCGACAGTGAGAAGTGGTCCATATCTGGATATATTTTGAAAGCATAACTAACAGGATTTATAGATGGTCTGTAGAATGAAAAAGAGAGGACTCAAGGAGGGATGCCCGATATTTGGTCTGGGTAACTGAAAGGAGTTGTCATCAACTGAGATGGAGATGTCATCAATCTGAGATGCAGATTTAAAATGAAAGTTTGCTAGCTCGGTTTGGGACTGGTTTGGTTTAGTATTTCTGTCAATCATGTGAATGAAAATGTTTAGTAGAAAATGTGACAGGAGCGCCTGGCTCAGCGGGTTAAGCATCTGACTCTTGATCTCGGCTAGGTCGTGATCTCATCGTTGGTGAGTTCAAGTTTCATATCGGGCTCTGCGCCAACAGCGCAGAGCCTGCTTGGGATCTTCTCTCTCCCTCTCTCTCTGCCACTACCCTGCTTGCAGTGTGTCTGTCTGTCTGTCTGTCTCTCAAAACAAATGAAGTTTAAAAAATGTGATTTAGGAAGCTAAACTTCCAAAGAGAGGGTGGACTCGAGATAAACATTTGTGAGTCATCAGTGTATAGATCATCTTAAGGATGCAATCGCCAAAGTAGCGAGTGTAAATATAAAAGAGGATAGGTAACAAGATCAAGGCCTGGGGTACTGCAACCTTTAGAAGTCCAGGAAATGAGGAAAGAGCAGCTAGACTGCAAAGTTGCAGCCAGGTAAATAGAGTGTGCTGCAAGCCAAGTGAAAAATGAATTTCAATGAGGGGGAGGTAGTCAACTGCGTCAAATGTTTCTGATAGATCAAATAATATGAGAAATGATCACTATATTTAGCAACATAAACTTCCTTGCTGACCTTGGTAAGTGTCGTTTCTGAGGCATGGTAGGGGCAAGCCTGACTGGTTCAGGTTCAAGAGAGAATAGGAGCAGAGAGTTTGGTGAGAGTGAATCTAGACGATTTCTTTAGGAGTTTGCAGTTAAGAAAAGGCAAGATATGTACAACAGTTCAAGTGGTTTGTGGAGTCATTCTTCTTAAGAGGAGAGTATTTTTCCCTCTGTCATTTATTCTATTTTTTTAAGATTTTTAATTTTTTTAAATAGATTAAAAAAATGTTTTTAATGTTTATTTTTGAGAAAGAGAGACAGAGCGCGCCCACGCCTGTGCACGCGTGGGCCGGGGAGGGGCAAAGAGAGGGGGACAGAGGATCCAAAGTAGGCTCCGTGCTGACAGCAGAGAGCCTGATGTGGGGCTTGAACTCACGAACCAAAACGCAAGATCATGACCTGAGCCAAGGTCGGACCCTCAGCCGACTGAGCCACCTGGCGGCCCCTTTTGTTTATTCTTTGTCGTCTTTGATCAGGATTTGTTCCTTTTGGAGGAGGCATCTATTCATAGGTGCAGTGATCCTTACTGTCTGTTATTCCTGTTATATTGATGTCAGTTCTACTTGAGCTTCTAGCTGCTTCAACCCTGTGGGGAGAACTAAGGAAAGTGACTTGGGGTAGCAGGTATCTTTAATTTGGTCATGTGTTCTCAGACAACCTTGTCCATAAATGTTTCTCCTCTCCAGGGACATATCTCTCTTGTTTGTTTGTTTGTTAATTGTTTCTTTGAAATAAGCAAATCAAGCTGGGTGATTGTCATTGTGGCTGTCCCTGTATCTCATTGTTTTTTGTCTGGAGAGTTGCTGTTCATTTTTTTCTGCTCAGTTAACCTTGGTCAACAGTTACAAATCTGATTTCACCTTCTGCTATGTCCTCCACCCTGTATTATCTCCAGGACTTTTCTACAGATTTGAGAACAGGATGCCAAAAAATAAAGCGAGAATTACAGTACAGTTTCTCATTTCACTTTCTCTCTCCCTCCACTGTGTGATTTAAAAAGGAGACTCACTAAAGATTCTCCATTTAGGGGGAGGGTCTCACTGTATCTCTGGGCCTCATAATTCTAAATGATGGATTGTTGATTAGAAGTCTCAAGAAGCTATCTCGTTTTCAGAGAATTGCCTATCCAGCTAGAGATTGTAATAATATTTATTCATCCTTGTTTTCTTCTTTGAGTTGGTCTAATTCCATTTAAAATATTTTTTATTGAGAGGTGTCTGCGTGGCTCGGTCAGTCGAGCATCCAGCTCTGGATTTCTGCTCAGGTCATGATCGCACAGTCGAGGGATCGAGCCCCACACCACACTCCGCGCTATTAGTGCAGGTTGCTTGGGACAGTCTCTCACCTCTCTGCCTCCTGGCTCCCTGCCCCTCCCCCAGTTTGTGCGCGTGTACGCGCACGTGTGTGCACTCTCTCTCTCTCAAAATAAATAAATAAACATTAAAAATAAGTAAGATATCTTTATTGGGGTAAAAAATCAAAATCACCATTTTAACAGTTCTGGGCGTACAGTTTAGTGGCGTTAAGCACACTCACTCCCGCACAACCATTACCCCCATGCATCTTCAGAACTTCTTCATCTTCCCAGACTGAAACGTTGTACCTATTAAACGATGTCTTCCCATTTCTCCCCCTCCCTGGCCTCTGACAACTACCATTCGACTCTCTGCCTCTAAATTTGACTACTCCAGGTACTTCCTCCAAGTGGAAGCATGCGTTACTTATCCTTCAGTGCCTGGCTTATTTCCCGTAGTGTAATGTCTTCGACTTTCATCTACACTGTAGCAGATGTCAGAATTGCATTCTGTTTAAGGCTGAATAGTATTTCAGTGTATCTACACACCATATCTTGTTTATTCATTCCTGCATCTATGGACACTTGGGTTTCTTCTACCTTTTGGCTATTGTGTATAAGGCTGTTAGGAACATGGGTATACATATACCTGTTTGAGTACCTGCCTTCAATTCTTTGGGGTATGTTCCCGGAGGTAGAATTGCTGGGTCATATGGTAATTCCATCTTGAATGTCTTTGAAGTCCCGCCAGACGATTTTCCGCAGCCTCACTTTTGCATCGGAAGCCCCTCTTGAGCTTTACAAAATACACATGCTCAGTCTCTAACCCTAGAGACTCACATTCAGCGAATCTGAGTCTGTATCTGACTTCTGTTTCTTTTTGGAATTCATATTAAAAAAAAAAATACTAGTGACAAGTTATTAAGAGGTAGTTTTTATTTTTTTTTAATTTTTTTTTAACGTTTATTTATTTTTGGGACAGAGAGAGACAGAGCATGAACGGGGGAGGGGCAGAGAGAGAGGGAGACACAGAATCGGAAACAGGCTCCAGGCTCTGAGCCATCAGCCCAGAGCCCGACGCGGGGCTCGAACTCACAGACCGCGAGATCATGACCTGGCTGAAGTCGGACGCTTAACCGACTGTGCCACCCAGGCGCCCCAAGAGGTAGTTTTTAAAGAGCGGAAATAAAAGAATATGGAACAAAACGTTGAAGTCCCCTGTTAATATATTCTTACATATACATGTGTATACACACACACACACACACACACACACACACACACACACACTGTTTTTGTATGTTCAAAAAAACTTAAATGTGATCACAGCATACACAGTTTCTACAGTGTACTTTATTATCTTTATAATTCATTTTGAAGATCTTCTTATTTTCATACACATAGATCTAGCTCAGTCTTTTTCAGCACATGCAGAATACTCCACGGTATAGATGCATTATGCTTCTTTAAACACTGACCTACTGGTAAACATTTAGCCTTTCTCATTTTTTCTATTATAAACAATTTAGCATTTAACATACTTTTGCATTTGAGAGATCCAAGATTTGCTAAAATTGGAATAGCTTGGTTAAAGAGTATGAACATTTTCTGTGTTCGTGGATATTTCCTCACTGCCCTTCAAAAAGGCAGTATCTATTTTTTTATTTTTTAATGTTTATTTTTGAATTTTTTTTGTTACGTTTCTTTATTTTTGAGAGGCAGAGAGACAGAGCGCGAGTTGGGGAGGGGCAGAGAGCGAGGGAGACACAGAATCCGAAGCAGGCTCCAGGCTCTGACTTATCAGCACCGAGCCCAATGCGGCACTTGAATGGAACTCACGAACAATGAGATCATGACCTGAGCCGAAGTCGGACGCTCAACCGACTGAGCCACCCAGGCGCCCCGAGATTTGTGCATTTTACTAAATTTACTTTCTTCTACTCTCCTGCATATTGGGTATTTGCCTCTGGACTGTGAACTTCTCATCTGTTTCTTAGGGTTTTTTTTTTTCTCCCTCCTAAGATGCTAGAGGGTGGATAGAGTAGGCTTGAGTTGGATACTTCCCTTCCCACAGCTAGGTTAGGATAATACCTGCTGATAATACCCCAGCAGGTTACACTCTGGTTTAGTAGTTCCCCCCAAGGGCTGGCTTTGAAAAGTATTTTTCACAATGGCTCCTTTCCCCTGTCCCTGCTGGAGGCAGGAGATCATTATTCCCCTTACATTTACTGTGGGAAGCTGGTTGCAATAATTAGTCCCCTTATATTTACTGCGGGAAGCTGGTCAAGTCCCTGGAGGTAAATCCCACAAAATTGTGGTGATCGCCTTATGACTGGATCCCCCTCAAGTCTATACCTATCAGAGTTTCCCTACTGAGCCTCCAATAATTTGTCAGTTACAGTATAGGTTGTTTTGCCCAGGTACTTGTTCACTAGGAAGGTTTCTGCTCGTGTTTCTATGTTCTGCTAAGCCAAGACTCCCTGTTTTCACCTGTCTGGCTCTCCAGTCTCAGGAGCAGTGTTTGCCCTGTGTCCTCTTCTCTCCTCTTCTGGATCTTAGAAGAGCTATTGATTTTTCAGTCCATTCAGCTTTCACTTGTTGTTAGGACAGAGTGATGGCTTCTAGCCTTCTTATATGTGGAACCGGAAACTGGAAGTCTTTCTAGTTCCATTTGATTTGGAAGATAGCCTTCATATTTTATGTTTGAGGGAGTAGCTACTTCCTAGTTTCATTGCCATTTTACTTTTTTTTCCCAGATTTCTTCTTTTTCACTCATCAGTCTGTTACAAATAGGAGGTAATATAAATACACGGTTATGCATTGTTTGAGAAGCCTCACAAAGCATCTTTTAAGAATCGGGAAGTACAGGGTGACTATATCTTCTCAATGAAAATATCTGTATGATTTTCATAGTCATCCTTTTATGCCATTCTATCAATAAATATTCATTGAATAGATAGTCTAGTGCCAAACCCTGCCTTAGATTCTGACTAGTTAGAGCAATAAGAGTTTGTCCCTGCCCTTGAGTAGTTGTTGTTAAATTAGGGTGTGTTATGTGAAGAGAGTCATGATTCATGTGGGCACAAAAAGGAAAGAGGATCTTTATCACATAGGAAGGCACCAAGTAACTATTTAAAAACAAGAACTTAAATATAAACAACAGTTGGAATAATTTGACAGAAGATATGAAGAAAGACTATATTATTGAACAGCATAGATGGGGATAGAGGGTGGTTGTGGGTTCTAGGGAGATTTATCATGAGCAAAGATGTGATTTTAGGACTTATTAAGGGCACATTCAGGACAAAGCCAGATTGGTTTGAACCTAAGGTATTTGTAGGAGAGAATGAGAGATAAGATTGGGGTAATTACTAAGAACCAACAGTATTACTCTGATCCTATCTTGCTAAAAATCCATTAACCTGTATGAAATGTTATGGTTCTCCCATAAAGGAAATGGGGCACCTCCACTGATATGATATGTAATCATCCACTACTACTGACGCCAGTTACTGAAAAGCTATAGTGATGTATGTTTGTTTGTTTTTTATAATGTGTCTTTAAACCAAACTCAGCCTAACAACCTCAGATCTGGACTTTCTCCTCTCTACAGGCTAGGAAAATTCTAAGACATCACCATTGTTCCTTCCATGCCCGTTGTAAGGGCAGATGCCCAGAATTCAAGTCTTTTAGGTAGCCCAACACTGAGTACATTGCCTTTTATACACCTTTGAGGATATGTCTCTAATGGACCTTAGTGTCAGTCAACAGGACCTGTTTGAGAACATTAACCTGCTTTTCGCCTACCACCTGCAGAGGAAGAGTCCAAGAAGAAATTGTCATCCCAGCATGCATAGTGCTGGACCTTCACCCTTCACCCAATAGCTACCTTTAGAGCATAGCAAGAGGTCTGCATCCCTGCCCCCTTTCTACTCTTCAGGTGTCACCCAGAAGACACAACAAAGGATAAATAAGGAAAACTAAATATTTCATATAGGCCACAATAAATCAGGTGATTTTTATGGACAGAAAGAAATTGGCACTAGATGCCATGGGGAGAAGATTTTAATACTTCATGCACTCCTGTTTTAATCAAATTGAAGTTGTAATTTATGTTTAGGAACTCTAAATATAACATTCTAGTTAATGTTGATTTGCATTTGGTTTCTGAGCAAATACGGCAGAATTATAGCAAACTGCAAAAAATCCCCCCAAATCTCTACATTTTACATGATAAGAAGGTATTTTAATTGACTCTATGCTAAGATTAGTGGTTGGCTACTACTGTAGTAGGTTAAAATTTAAAACCTTGAAAATTCAGAAGAGGTGGAGTATTTGTATTTAGGATGTTTTCAGCTGTTAAAAGTCTAGTCTATTAAATTATATAATTTCTTCCACACCAAAGAAATATTAAGAGGCCAGTTGATGATAACGGTGTATAATAGATTCTTTCAGCTAAGTCATCAGTGTAAGAAGTATCCAACAAGCTAAAGAAAAACACCTTGACTTGAGTATTTGGGGGACTATATGAGGATTTTGAGGAGTTCCATTCCCATATCCCAACCTGTGAACTGACATGATTGAACTTACCACATTAACCTACTACTTGACTTTGCTCCTTAACCATTATACCTTGAAGTCACCAACTCACAGTCTAGGCAATATGCACTTAAACCAGCGAAGTTGTGAAGAATGTTGGACATAGGTATTACTGAATGAAGGGCCCAGATTTTTATATCTGTGCTCAAAATTTTTAGATTCGATATTTTTATGCTGACGTGTTATTCTCAGTTTACAAAGTCAAATGATTTGGGAAACTTGCTAGAATATGTATGGCTTTAGGCAGCATGTAAAAGCATGCAACAAATTTATAATTTTACTACTTGCCCTTCTACTCCTTCACATTTATTGTTTTTACAAATTACCAAAGTGATACATATCATTGTGAGAAAATCCAAAAGGGTATGATGTTAAACGAGAACCCCCACCTCCCTTCCATCGCATCTCGTTCTACTGAAAATTCGTAATTGGAAGTTACTGTGGTTAATGGCAAGGTCTACTCCTGCAAAGCTTTCTATGCATTCTTTTTTCTCTTGTTTTTTTTTTTCTTTTTCTTTCTTTTTTTTTTTTTTAAATCTTAATAACATTATGGACACCTTTCTAGGTAGAATTACCAAATCCTTACTCATAGTCCTTATCATGTGGATTAATATTTTACTTAATTATTTTCCTTCTGGTTGGAAGTTGGACTGTTTTTAATTTTTATGGTCAGAATCAATGATCCTTGTCAAGATAATCTTGCATAATTTTGTGAGTACTTTTTGAATGTTTATATATTTTGTGAGAGAGAGAGTGTGCAGGCAGATACATACACACGCATGTGTGAGTGGGATTAGAGGCAGAGAGAGAGAGAGAGAGAGAGAGAGAGAGAGAATCCCAAGCAGGCTCTGCACTCTCAGTGGCAAAGACCCACGGGGGGGCTCCATCTCATGAACCGTGAGATCATGACCTGAGCCAATATCAAGAGTTGGTCGCTCAACCAACCGAGCCGCCCTGGCACCCCAAATTTGTGATTATTTTTAAAGTATAGCTATTTAAGAGTAAAATTGCCATGTACAGTGCAAATATTTATGAATACTCCCAAAATATCCTCTAAAATCTGTGCAAATTTATATTAGTATCAAAAGTATATGTGGGTTCATTTTTTCCTACACTCTTACCCCCCAATGTATAGTAGAAATCTATATTTTTGTGGCAAATCTGAACGTTAAGAAATTACATCTATAGCTATTTTAGTATTAACAGTATTCAGCCACCCTCCCAATGGTTGCTAGGCATTTTTATATATTCTGTCAATTTTTGTTCATACTGTGGGACTTGTTTCTTTATTATTTTATAGATGATCCTTATATACTGTGGTTTTCAATCTATTTTTATATATGTTTCAAATAGATTCTTTCATTTATTGTTCCCTCATCATAATTTACAAATTTTTTTCAAACCAGGATTTATAGCCTACCTTATCAAATCTATCAGTGTCTTTATTATTTTTGAGGTTATCATGTCTTGCTTGGGAAATCCATTCCTACAGCATAATCAAAATAAACCTATATATTCTTCTATTTATATTTTTTAGATACTTTATTTTAATCTGTCTGGAATCTTTTATGTGAATGGTATGAGGTAAATATGCAACTTTTCTCCTTTCTTAGTAGTGTAGGTATGATATTCACTGACTGCGCAGTCTGCTTAGGATCTCTCCCCTCTCTCTCTGCCCCTCCCTTGCTCACATGCTCGCTCTCTCTCTCTCTCTCTCTCTCTCTCAAAATAAATAAATAAAAGTAAACTTTATTTGAATGTTCAAGTTTGGAGTTCAGAGAAGAAGCTAGATGGATATATAAATTTTTAAGTAGCCTACAAACAGGTAGTAAGTGAGACCATGGCTATGTATGAAATTCCCAGGAAGAGTAATTAGATAAATAAAGAGAAAGGGCCTTAGCCTCAGACTTGAAATCTTCAACAGTTAGTGATCAGATGGAGAAGGACGAACCTTCAAATGAGACACAGGAGTGTCTAAAGGTGGAGGAATAAAATTAAGAATCTTAGCACTGTGAAAGTCAAGAAAAAAAATGAATAGTTTTTTTTTTAATGTTTATTTATTTTGAGAGAGAGACAGAGAGAGAGCACGCGTGAGGAGGGGAGGTTGGAGGGTTAGAGGGAGAGGGAAAGAGAGAATCCCAAGCAGGATCTGCACTGTCAGCGCAGAGCCCGACTCAGGGCTTAAACCCACAAACCGCAAGATTATGACCTGAGCCAAAACCAAGAGTCCGACACTTGACTGACTGAGCCACCCACGTGCCCCCAAAATGAATGGTTTTAAAACCGCGTATCAGATGCCACTGAAATATCGACAAAAGGGATAACTGAAAAGTGTTCATTGGATTTAATGGCAGAAATGCCTTTGGTGACCTGAGGGAGAGCGTTTTTGGTGGGTTATTTGTGACAGAGTCCACATGAAGTGACTAGAGGAGTGAGTAAGACGTGAGGAATTGGAAATGTTTCTGGAGAAATCCTTTGAGAAGTTTCACTGTGGAGAGGAGAGTAGTGGTGGTGGTAGGAAATGTGAAATCATCATTTTACTTTTTTTTTTTTTTTTCAAATGATAAAAAGACGATCAACTCGTCTCACTAGTGGTATAAAGAAGTACAGCTTAGATGTTTGGAAATAACAAGAAAAGTAAAGCATAATTTTACTACACTTTATGACATTAAAGGAAGGAGGGCAACCCCCTATAGCGGGAGGCACTCGTACATTCGAGAAATTTTTATTGGGCAATTACTCTACGATAGGCAATGTTCTAGATACTGAGCTGTATTCGTGAATAAAACAAACAATCCCTACCCTGTTGGCATTTGCGTTGTAGTTGGGAGACAATAGATAGCACCAGTAATTAAAGTATTTAGCTGGTATAAAATGGTGATAAGTGCCGTGAAGAAAAACAGGATTGTAAAAGAGGGGTAAGCAATTCCAGGTTGGAGACTGCAATTATTAAAATGGTAATCAGGAAAGGCCTCAGGGGCACGTGGGTGACTCAGTCAGTTAAGTGTCCGACTTCGGCTCAGGTCATGATCTCGCGGTTCGTGAGTTCAAGCCCTGCGTCGGGCTCTGTGCTGACAGCTCAGACCCAGGAGCCTGCTTCGGATTCGGTGTCTCCCTCTCTCCCTGTCCCTCCCCGGCTCATGCTTTGTGTGTGTGTCTCTCTCTCTCAAAAATAAATAAACATTAAAATTTTTTTTTTTTTAAAAAGAATGACCTCAGAGACAAGTGACATTTAAACAAAGACCTAATAGAGCCCGTAAAGGAGAACATGATGGGAGTACCTGGGAGAGGACCACTCCAGGAAGAGGCAAGAACATGTTCAAAGGCCTTGTGGTGGAAGCATGCCTGGGATGTTTGAGAAACAATGAGTGGGGCATCTGGGTGGCTCAGTTGGTGAAGCATCTAACTCTTGATTTTGGCTCAGGTCATGACCTCGTGGTTTGTTAGATGGAGCCCTGCATTGGGCTCTGCACTGGGTTCTGCACTGGCAGCACGGAACCTGCTTGGGATTCTCTCTCTTCCTTTCTCTCTGCCTCTCCCTTACTCGCACATGCTCACTCTCACTCACGCTTCGCTCTCCCTCTCAAAATAAAATAAATGCACATTTAGAAAAAAATAGTAAGCAAGTAACCAGTGCGATGAGCAGGCAGAAAATTGGTAGATGATGATGTCATCAGGTTGAGTCTTGAGGCCATTTTACAGAGTTGGCTTTTATTCCAATGGAGATGGGGAGTCATCAAAGGGTTAGAGCAGAGGGGTGACATGATCTGATTTATATTTATAACAAGATAGCCATGGCCAATATGCTGAGAATATATTGTATGGGGGCAAGGATGAACTGAACCCTATTTGGGTAACTACCATAAAAATCAAAGTAAGAGTTTGTAGCAGTATGGAGCAGGATGGTAGTGGTGAAAATATTGAAAACTGGTTCAATTATGAATATATATATATATATACACACACACACACACACACACACACACACACACACACACATTATTGTCAAATTGGTTTCCATACAACATCCAGTGCTCATCCCAACAGGTGCCCTCCTCAATGCCCATCAGCCTCTTTCCCCTCTCCCTGACCCCCCAGCAACCCTCAGTTTGTTCTCAGTATTTAAGAGTCTCTTATGGTTTGCCTCCTTCCCTCTCTGTAACTTCCTCCCCCACCTTCCCCTCCCTGCTGGTCTTCTGTTAAGTTTCTCAGGATCCACATATAAGTGAAAACATATGGTATCTGTCTTTCTCTGCCTGAATTATTTCACTTAGCATAATACTCTCTGGTTCCATCCACGTTGCTGAAAATGGCCACATTTCATTCTTTCTCATTTCCAAGTAGTATTCCATTGTATATATAAACCACATCTTCTTTATCCATTCGTCAGTTGATGGACATTTAGGCTCTTTCCATAATTTGGCTATTGTTGAAAGTGCTGCTATACACATTGGGGTACAAGTGCCCCTCTGCATCAGCACTCCTGTATCCCTTGGGTAAATTCCTAGCAGTGCTATTGCTGGGTCATAAGGTATATCTATTTTTCATTTTTTGAGGAACCTCCACACTGTTTTCCAGAGCGGCTGCACCAGTTTGCATTCCCACCAACAGTGCAAGAGGGTTCCCGTTTCTCCACATCCTTTCCAGCATTTATAGTCTCCTGATTTGTTCATTTTAGCCACTCTGACTGGCGTGAGGTGGTATCTCAGTGTGGTTTTGATTTGTATTTCCCTGATGAGGAGTGACGTTGAGCATCTTTTCATGTGCCTGTTGGCCATCTGGATGTCTTCTTTAGAAAAGTGTCTATTCATATCTTCTGCCCATTTCTTCCCTGGATTGTTTTTTGGGTGTGGAGTTTGGTGAGTTCTTTATAGATTTTGGATACTAGCCCTGTATCCAATGTGTCATTTGCAAATAACTGAATATATTTTTAAAGTAAAACCAACAGATTTGCCTCAGGTTGAATAAAGAATGTGAGGGAAAGAGATGACTCCAAGGATTTGGCTTGTTCCAATGTAAAGACGAAATTACCATCAACTGACATGGAGAGAATTGCAGGAGTAGGTTTGGAGTGAATTCCAGGAACTTTCTTTAGGAATGCGAAGTTTACAGTGACTGTTAGTATGGATGACAAGTATGTAGTTGAATATAAGAGTGTAGATTGCTGGCTGGAGGCTGTCAACATACATTTGGATTTTTCCAGTGTGCAAAGTTTAATTATGGTCATGACATTTTATGAAATCATCAAGGAAGTTAAAGTACTTAAAAGTATTTCAAGACTTGAGCCTTGGGATGCTCCAACATTAAGAGAACAGGAACATGAGGATGAAAGAAGGTAGAGTTTAAGATGGAGTGCTTAGACAATAGCACTACTAGGAATTTATCCAAAGGGTTACAGGAGTGCTGATTCATAGGGGTACATATACCCCAATGTTTATAACAGTTCTAGCAACAATAGCCAAATGATGGAAAGAGTTCAAATGTCCATCAACTGATGAATGGATAAAGGAGATGTGGTTTATATATACAATGGAATACCACTTGGCAATGAGAAAGAATGAACTCTGGCCTTCTGCAACAACGTGGATGGAACTGGAGGGGATTATGCTAAGTGAAGTAAGTCAGTCAGAGAAGGACAGATATCATGTTTTCACTCCTATGCGGAATTTGAGAAATTTAACAGAAAACCATGGGGGAAGGGAAGGGGAAAAAATAGTTTCAAACAGAGAGGGAGGCAAACCATAAGGACTCCTAGAACAAACTATTGAGTGGGGGGGGGGGCGGTGGGAGAGAGGGAAAAATGGGTGATGGGCATTAAGGAGGGCACCTGTTGGGGTGAGCACTGGGTGTTGTATGGAAGTGGTGAATCATGGGAATCTACTCCTGAAGCCAAGAGCACACTGGATACACTGTATGTTAGCTAGGTTGACAAATTATATTAAAAAGGAGGAAGGAGGAGGAGGAAGAAGTAGAATGCTTAGAGATGTAGAAAGAAAACCAAGAGTGGATGGGCTCCAAAAACCCCAGTAGGAAAGAGTTTTCAGGAGGGGAAAGTTACCAACTTTTACAAATGCTGGTGATGGGTCTAGTATGTTGATAATGGAGAATTGCGCACTGAGTTTAGCAACACGAACATCATTAATGATTTTGTGAAGCGCTTTTTCAGTGAAGGGTGAAAATGCAAACGTGACTGGAATGGGTCCAAAAAGAGCATGAGGAAAGAGGAATTACAGGTAGTGACAGGGCCAGAAAAATGTGGGGATATCTGGAGGGAGGAGAGTGGAGAAAAAATATCTTTCTAAGATGTGAAAAATGACAGCTTGTTTGTGTTCTGATGGGGAAGTCTGATAAGTAGGGAAAATTGATGACGCAGGGAAAAGGGAGGGATTTACTGGAACAGTCACCTTACTTAGGTGAGAGATGAGATGATAAGATCTAGAGCACAAATGGAGGGATTGGCTTAAAAATGAGCACAAATGTCTCACCCATATTAATAAAAGGGAAAGCAAAATCATGTGCTCAGAGATGCTTCACAGAGAGACGTGATTCGGGATGGTGGAAGTCCTCTTCTGACTACATTTTCTCAGGAAAGAAGTAAGCAAGGTCATCAGTTCAGTATTAGGTCAGAAGAGTAGGCATTAGGATTTTAAAAAGAGAGACAAGAACCTATAAAGGGATTACTGAAGGGAATGGAGAAGTGAGTGGAGTAGAAAATGTGGTAAGGTTGTAAGTCAGTGGTAAGGACTCCTTTGAGGTGAGTAGTGACAAATTTAAAGTGAGCCAAATCAGCGTGGTTCTTTGTTTTTTCACAGCCACAGTGGGCTGTAAATGTTTAGGTGGTGATCTGGCTCACCAGGCTTGTGAATTTGCCATGAGAATAAATGAGGGAAGAGAAGGCTGAAAAAAGCTGTGTGACCATGTAAGAAAGTGATCATAGTGATGGGCCATGGGATTCAAAGGTGGGTAAGGAAGGAAGTGAAGACGTCAAAGGGATGAAGGTGGTGAAAAGGTGTTACTATCAATGGGTTGGAGATGCTGGTGAGGCAAAGGATCATTGAAGTCAGGGAGCTAAAATAGGGAGAGTAGTCTTGACAGTTGGAAGGTCATGGTGGAAAAGCAGCGTGCTTGAAACTGGGATTACGGAGGAGTCCTATTGATTGATAATGACAGTATCCAGAATGCAGCCATGGAGATAAATGGCTAAAACGGAGTTGAGTAGATGAGGAGGGAAGGTCAAGAAATCATATACAGTTTATTAGGATTATCATCTATGTGGATATTGAAATCACCAAAAATTGTGACACAAGTAGTGTTAGAGAAAACATCCAAGAGCCAAGAACAAAACTCTTCTAAGAATAGAAGAAAGTGACCTCGAATGTAGCAGGTGTCTGTTACAGGAAGGGCAGACGTGGTATAGTCTGATGAGTTGGGGGTAAAAGTTCAGGGGTTTGGAGTGAGTGGAAGTAATAATGATGTGAAAATGGCAAAGAAGAACTCACTTTCTGACTTAAGAGTATAAGAAGTGTGAGAGAGAATACAGTCACCAGAAGGAAGGCTGTAGGGGCCATGGTGTCATTAGGAGGGACAGCCAGTGTTTCTGTAGAACAAGAAGCATAAGGAAACTTACGCAGAAGAGGTTAAAGGCATGGGGGACTTTTGCTGATGATATACCATGAGATCCAGGAGGCACAGATGATATACCGTGAGATCCAGGAGGCACAATAGTATGTCTTCAGGAGTTCAAAGGGGGAAGTAATGGGGTCGGAATTGGGGATTTACTGAGAAGTATAAGGATTAGAATCCAGGGGATGGAGAATGTCCTCAGAGATCTGGCTGCTTACCAGAACTGACATAAATAAATGAAGAGTATAGTAAGATTAGTCCTGGGTTGTGTAAAGGCAGAATGATGAAGAGTAGGGGAGGGATGAGTGTCTTACTAGGAGCATACAGGAGGAAATTACATTTTTATGTAAGTCCTTTCGATGGAAATTTGGAAGCTAGAGGAGAGGCAGTCTTCTCTGGAGCACATAGGAATTCAGGGTTTCCTCTTACATGAATGATACGAGGAAGCCAAGGACAAAATGGTTTAATCCTGACATTCATAGCTTGGGGTTCCCTCCCTCTTGTTTCCTAAAGATGTGTGCAGGTGGTGTGCAGACAGGGTGGAGGTCATGTTTATCCTTGACTTTCAGATCATAAAGGTTATTAAAAAAAAAAAGGTGTTATAATTCAATGACCTGAAACTCTAAAAAGGAATGTACAAAGCTATAATAAGGGAAGGAGGCTGGAAAAATGCAGTTTGGGCTATCCAAATTATAACCATTGTAAAATCAGAAGAGAAGGCGTTGAACAAAACAAATGAAGCTTCACGGCAAGGTCTCTAACTTAAAAGCGACTTACTAGAAAAATACAAGGAGAAGCACACAACCAAGGACAAACGTGGAAAATCTCCAGGAAGGCTAACTTCAAGAATTTCTGAATCCATGGAAGTGCTAAGTATGAACAGAAAGGTCTTTGTAGAAAATGAGGGTGAAGAGGAGATACGTTGATGGTGTAGAGTGTGAAACAGTCAGCTCATGGCTTGGAGCCGATTGTATTTATTTTCATTTTATTTTAGCAAACACTGAATTCATTGTTGTGGTGGTATAGAGATAAAACACAAAATCTATTTTCAACATTTATTCCTAACAACAATCTCCTGAGTCCCTAACATGTACCAGACACTGTCTTTCGACCTGAAGATAAATCAGTGGACAAGCAGTGTTCTAAGCACTGTCATCCTAAAACTTATAGCCTCGCACAAAGGACAGGTAGTTATCAAGCATAGGCATAAATATTAACTTACAAGGAGCACATTATGACGTGGCCTGTGAAACAGATCATCGTTAGTGCCCTTTAAACTTTCTACCTACCTCCATCCCAAAACACCTGAAGGACCCAACAAACTCATGTCAGTTGCCTCTAACTGGCGACTACAGGACAGACCGGAATCTTCAGAGCAGGAAGAAGTAGCTAGAGAAAGTTCTTTCCTCTGGTGATCCTGTGCTACTCCATTTCAATGTGTGCCTCCACCGAGAATCTCCCAAGTAGAGAATGGAAGGAAGGGGATAAAACTCAAGAAGTATGCACTTAGAGGCGCCTGGGTGCCTCAGTCACTTAAGCGCCCACCTTCGGCTCGGGTCGTGATCTCACGGTTGGTGAGTTCGAACCCCACATTGGGCCCCACACTGACAGTGTGGAGCCTGCTTGAGATTCTCTCTCTCCCTCTCTCTTTCTTTCCCTTCCCCACTTGTGCGCTCTCTCTCTCTCTCTGAAAATAAATAAATAAACTTAAAAAATAAATTAAAAAGAAAGAAATAAGCACTTAATAGTCATAGTAAAGCGAGACAGGGGCTTAGGTTTTCAGAGAATTATGTTAGAATCTGTCTGGTTACAAGTAATGGGTCTGAGCTAAAATGAAATTTATTGATTCAAGTAACTGAAAGGTCCAGGAATTTTTAAAAGCGCTAAAAATAAATGAAAAAAAAAATATCAGCGAGGTCTAGAGCTAGATTTTCAGATCATGTCTTCGGGGATCTCTCTGTTTCTATCACCTGACTCTGTTTTTCTTAGTGTTGCTTTTACTCACTGTCGGCTCAACCAATGTAGTGAGAAACATGATCACCAGAGGCTTTAGCGTTGTATCCTAACTGCTTGGCGATAGCAATGAAATGTATCAGCCTCTTTCCTGTAATTTCAGCCTAAATCTCAGTGTCCTCTTTGACCTGGACCAGTTTGACCACATGTCTATATCCAAAGCAGTCATCACTACCACCAGGATATTGGGTCTGCCATTGGGCCAGATCACACACCCACCCCTTGAATTGAATAATGGGTTCTGTCTCATGGGAAACCCTAAAAACTGACGTGAAATGTCAGTTCTCCACAGTGACACTGAAGTTCTATTATTAGAACAATGGGGGAATGGCTGATAAATAGGCAAAAGCAATTGATGTCATGTACAGAAGGCATCCACAAAGTGATGGGGTTAGATCTGGGCTTTGAAAGATGGCTAGGAGATGGAGAGAAATGAAAAGGTCATTCTGGATTCAGGAAACAGCGTGGGTAATGGCACGTGAACCAAAAAGCACAAAGGCTACCAGTTCAATTTGGTGTACCGAGCATTGACATCCACCTTCCTTCCCTCAGACACTATTAATATGAGATAAAGAAAATGTGACAGATTTCATTAATGGCCTTAATTTCGCCCCCCTTTACAACTCCTTGCCGTGCAACTCTGTAGTGCCCTCTTGCTCAGACTCTGGGAATAGTGAGTGTGATTTCTTTCTGCAAAGGCAATGTTAGCAAATGTGACACGAGCAGAGACTTGAAAAGTGCTTGCAAATTTGAGTTTTCTTGCTCTTACCCTGCCTTTGCCATGAGAACGTGTCTGGGCTGCTGGAGAGATGGGAGAGATTCGTAAAGCCGAGCAGAATTGCCCCAGCTGACAAGCAGTTTACTCCAGGAATCTGAGGGAGCCTAGCCGAGATGAGCATCTAGAACACCTAGGGCTCACTACCCATGCATGAGAGAGACCAGGTAAGATCGGCCAAGTCCAGGTCACGTCAGCTGAATACCAGAGAAAAATCAGCAAAATAGGTGTGTATAGTTGTATGCCGGTGAGATTTTGTGTTTTGTCATTATGCGATGTCACTGAGCGGATAGAGAACTGACACAAGAATGCGTTGGGGAGGGGACCTCTAGTGATTAAGGCATTTCAACAAATTTCTAGAAGATTGGAAATAGAAACTTAGTGACAAATGAAGTTGAATATAAAGAAGAAACAGCCCAGGGGACGACTGCACTAACGGCCAACTGATGTTCTAGGCCTGATCTTGGAGTTGGTGGGTAACAGGGTTTATTAGTGGTGCTGAAAACAGGGGCGTTATTTGAAAGTGTTGATAGAATAACTTAGTACTGTTGTTAGTGTTGACTCCCCTACCCATGCAGAGTGATGAGTGACACAGGAAACCCCGAGTATATTTTTAAACAAATGATAGGCGTGTTCTTCTCTCTAGAGATCGCGTGTTGATTCGACAGCATGGGGATGCTAGCTGGCAGAAATGAGGCCACAGGAAAGAGGAGGAATGGCGGAGGGAAGAGTAGACGACAGTAATATCACACTTTTACATAATGGGGCATCAAGAGCTATGGTTAAAGGTGATAGGACTAGGCGTCTGGGTGCCTCAGTCGGTTAAGTGTCTGGCTCTTGACTTCGGCTCAGGTCACGATCTCATGGTTCGTGAGTTCTAACCCCAAGTTGGGCTCTGTGCTGACAGTGTGGAGCCTGCTTGGGATCCTCTGTCTCCCTCTCTCTCTGTTCCCCTCCCCTGCTCCCTCTCTCTCTCTCTCTCTCCCTCTCAAAATAAATAAATAAACTTTAAAAAAAATTAAATACACTTTATTTTAAAAGAACGTGACAGAACAAAATACAGAGGCTCATGCCGATGACATAGGTTAGAAAGGTGACCAGTACAATAAAGCTGCCTGCATTTGGGAGGAGGACGGCATGAAAAATTCCAGGTGGTGTAAGTGAATATAGCCTTCATGTTTTCAAGTTGATAAATCAAGAAATAGTGATATAGAGATATTATTTAGTGCAACGGAGACTTCATGAGAAGTAAACACACGTGTCTAACAGATTACTTCTAGAGTGGAGCTAAGAACAGAGAGGTTTGGGGTGGGAGACTTTCATTTCCACTACGAGTTCTTTTATCTTAGTTCATTATTTCTTTTTTTTAAAGTTTGTTTGTTTTTATTTATAAAAGTTTATTTTGAGAGAGAGAGCACGAGTGGGGCTCAAACTCATGAACCATGAGATCATAACCTGAGCCGAAACCGAGAGTCAGATGCTTAACTGACTGAGCCAGCCGGGTGCCCCAAGTTTATTTATTTATTTTGAGAGAGAGAGAGAGTGAGTATGAGCAGAAGAGGGGCAGAGAGAGAGGGAGAGAGAGAATCCCAAGCAGGCTCTGCACTGACAGTGGGCCTAAACTCACAAACTGGGTTCGTGACCTGTGAGATCAAGAGTCGGATGCTTAACTGACCGAGCCACCCGGGCACCCCCTTAGTTTATTGTTTCTTTTAATGTGTGTGTACATGTGTACGGAGAACAGAAACCCTTCTACATATTTCAGGCAGGAATATACTTCATCCAGGGAAGTACAAACTTACGGAATTCTACTTAGGTCCTGAAAAACAGAAGCTGCAGGTCTGCCCCGGGGATATTGATTTCAAGGTTACACCGTCATAACTGCAACCAGAGGTCAAGGAACCGTTACTGCTTCCTGTCAGCATCGCTGCTGCAGCTACGCTCGCTCATATCCACAGAACTGTGCACTGGGTAGAGTGCCCTGGAAGTTGCTGGCGAAGACGATTACAAAGTGCGGCGTGCTCCTGATATCTGCATGGCGAGCGGAGTTAAGAGTCACGAGACCACTTTGGACATGGCTGAACTAGCTCATGCAGCCCGTCCCTCTATGAGGGAGAAACTTCTTTTCCCATTCACCACAACTGCATTCTTGTTTCCTTCCTTCTGTACAGTCACGATGCAGGAAACATTCTTTTTCGCTTCTTTATTTATTTCGAGAGGGAGTGAGAGAATTCCAGGCAGGCTCCTCGCGGTCAGCACAGCGCCCGATGCAGGGCTCGAACCCATGAACCATGAGATCCTGGCCTGAGCTGATGTCAGACGCTGAATCGACTGGGCCACACTGCCTCTTGTTCTGTGTGGCAATCAGAAAGAGACGAGAACGCAGGTTCGAATTTTGACCTTACGGGTGCTAGCCGGATGTCTTGGCAAGGCTGTCTATGCCAGTAGAACCTTGCTAAGCTCACTGTGTGGTGACGGATGTACTCCAAACATTCCTTTTAAAAAGAAATTACTAGATCTTAGGATATGTGTACTATAAATTTCTCTTAAAAACCTGCTAAGGTGTCTTGTACGGGAGAGTCGGGTACTTACAAGGCTGATAATGAGCGTGTGTGTGTGTGTGTGTGTGTGTGTGTCCGTGCCTGTTTCCCCACAGGAGCAATGTACCTGGCACAGTAACAGTCAGACATTTCTGGATCCTTGACCATAACACTACATGAATCCCATAAAAACCCATGCTTTTATTTCTCATAACTACAAAATCCTGATCTAATTTTGCAACACACAGCCAGCCAGCAGGGGAGTGGTTCCTTACATGGGATAGAGGCATTTGGAGATGGGAAAAGAAGGGCAGAACTCCCCAACTCCTCAATTGCTTTCACATTAAAGAGAATAATCTTAAACTGGGTAGAGTGAAGCAACATGGGTAAAAGGGGATGGGAAGTAGGGGTGCCTGGGTGGCTCAGTCAGAAGAGCATGTGACTGTTGATCTTGGGGTTGTGAGTTCGAGCCCCGTGTTGGGTGCAGAGATTACAAAAAAAACATAAACTTAAATAGAAATTGAAAAAAGTTTAGAGAAAAGGTGGGGATGGAAGTACAGGTAAGGAATTTCTGAGTGAGTATTTAGACTCTCTAAAGGAGTTAAAGGCTCCATATACAGACAGATTATAGAGGTCGAAGTAAATAACCGATATTACCCTTGAGAAGCTGTAGAAATTAAAGACTAACTAGGAGACTGGGGATGAATAAACACTGCTGCCTTTATTAAAAAGGGGAAAATGATGGAGTCTGGAAAAACAAAGATCAATAAGCGTGAAAGCAATCTGTGGCAAGATTTCACAATGAATTATTCAGCATACGGTTAAAGCGTACCAATCTAACACAGCAGTTAAGAGCAGGGATTCTGTCTACCGTCTGGGTTCTCATCCCTGCTCTGCCATACACTGTGCGACCCTGAGCATGTTGCTTAGCCTCTCAGTGCCTCAGTTTCCTCGTCTCTAAAGTGGAAACGATAGGGGCACCTGGGAGGCTCAGTCACTTAAGTGTCTGACTCTTAGTTTCGGTTCAGGTTGTGATCTCATGACTGATGGGTTCAAGCCCCGCATCTTGGGATTCTCTCTCTCTCCTATCCTCTCCCCCAGCTCGCGAGCTCTCTCTGTTCTCTCTGTCTCAAACGTAAATAAATAAACATTGTGTTAAAAAAAAAATAAAATGATACTAATAATACGTATCTCAGGGTTGTTGAGAAGATTAAATGAATTAATATAAGATACTCAAAACAGTGCTATATACTTTTTTTAATGTTTATTTTTGAGAGAGAGAGAGAGAGAGAGAGAAAGAGAGAGTGCACAAGCAGGGGAGGGGCAGAAAGAGAGGGAGACACAGAATCTGAAGCGGGCTCCAGGCTCTAAGCTGTCAGCACAGAGCCTGACACGAGGCTCAAACTCGTGAACCACAAGATCATGACGTGAGCCGAAGTCAGATGCTTAACCAACTGAGCTACCCAGACACCCCTATACTTTTGTATAATAATAATTACATGTTATTATTACATTTAGAAAGCACTTGGAGAAGTGGTGATCACTGAAAATCAGTCAGAGCCAAGGACGATGCATCCAAGCTAGCTATACCTCCTTTTTGATAACATGAATTTTTAAAACAGGGAAATGCTATTTCAGTAGGGCATTTGACCAGAGGCTTCATTTCGTCCTGAGGCCCGGACCAGTGCATCGAGGAAGTGGGTATAGAGTTGGCCAGCATTCAGATGTCATGGAAAGAAGACGGGCGTCTGGAAAGCCGGGATCTGCCACTTCTTAGTAGAATTTTGAATAAATTATTTAAACTCTTTGACATTCAGCTCTATCATATAAAATGGGGATAATCATACCTCCCTTGCAGGGCTATCGCAGGGATTTGTTGTTCGTGGATGGTGCAATAGCTCCTTTTAGCCCTACATTTTTTTGACTGTGGGCTTTTTGTTACCATCGTCTGTGTTGAATGAATTGGCTTGGAGGGGTATATCTCATTATATATAATAATTTCTACAAATAAGTTATTTAGAAACCTTTTGTGAGCCTATTATCTCTGTCACCCTCCCTCTTCTCCTCACCAGGAAATCTCTCTACTGAAGTGAATATTAAAAAGTCGTAGACCCTTCAAGTGCTCACAATTTCCTGACTCCGTGAGTCTGTTGCCCCGCCTCTTTCTGGTGATAAGAAAAAGACCATTTTGCGTAGAAGAAATTACTCCAAGCAAATAATGTACGATAGTTGGATAATTACAGTGAGAAGCAAATTGAAAAGTCAATTTTCATAATTAGTCTCTGATATGTTGTGGCTCAGAGATTTTCATGCAGTGGAGGACTTCGTATGTGGCCAGACTTATAAAGTTGATATCCCTCTTAACCAACATCCTACATCAGGAGCTTTCAGGCTAACACGAGTTGAAATAGTTGAAAGAAACATTTGCACTTCGTATTGTTAACTGGTGAATTTTTAAGTACTGATCACTAGGCCATAGGTTGGACCATTTGTATTTGGAATACGTAAGACACAAGAGACTTTTAGCTGATGTTTTTAAGTGCCGTGACCTCCAGTACATGTCGCCCATTGCTCGTCACCGGTGACGCACGTCAGGCCTGTAATGGGGAGGAGTCCTTCTCATTGTTGGTTCCAGACAGATGCTGTTTTTCATTCTGAATGTATGAAATGTAACTTTGGCCGGTCAAAATCATAGAATGCAGAAATAACCATTACAGAAGCCCAGATCTTTCAAGACAAAAGTGGTCCTGCACCTGAAAGGGAAAGGGCAGATAATACTTTGCCCCCCATTTTTAGCCTGGAATGGCCAGAGGAACCGTCCTCATCGTTTCTGCCTTCGCTGCACCCAAATTGCTACCTTTATAATTTCTTTATTTTTTAAATTTACCTCCAAGTTAGTTAGCATATAGTGCAACAATGATTTCAGGAGTGGATTCCTTAGTAGATTCTATACCCATTTAGCCCATCCCCCCCTCCCACAACCCCTCCAGCAACCCTCAGTTTGTTCTCCATACTTATGAGTCTCTTCTGTTTTGTCCCCCTCCCTGTTTTTATATTATTTTTGCTTCCCTTCTCTTATGTTCATCTGTTTTGTCTCTTAAAGTCCTCCTATGAGTGAAGTCATATGATATTTGTCTTTCTCTGACTCATTTCGCTTAGCGCGATACCCTCCAGTTCCGTGCACGTAGTTGCAAATGGCAAGATTTCATTCTTGTTGACTGCCGAGTAATACTCCATTTTATGTATATACACGTCTTCTTTATCCATTCATCCATCGATGGACATTTGGGCTCTTTCCAGACTTTGGCTATTGTTGATAGCGCCCAGTAACTACCTTTATATAGCAAAAAGAAAGTTGGGCTCTGATTTCTTGGTGCAGACGAACTTCATACCTTGTCTGGTCTTTTCTTGCCCTTACTTCTTCAATCAATACTACTTCTGTACAGTTATTATTCGTATCTGCCACACGTCACCCACGTTCTCCTTCATACCTTCTACTCCTGTCATACCGAATTAGCAGTTCTGTAAATAACTCCTGTTTGCTCATTGCCCTGTCTGTTCCTTTGCTGATGTTCTCCATTCTACCTGAAAGTATCCCCCCGCCCAGGACATTTCTCCACACTACCTTGTCTAGCCTGAGTTTGAAACGAGAAACAGAAATGAGACCATCTGTTTATATTAACAGTGATCATATGGCACACTGAATCTTTTCATTCCCAAGTGAGATATCCAAGGATTTCACTAATTCTTTTTTTGGGTTTTTAATGTTTTTATTACTTTTGAGAGAGACACAGAGCGAGTGGGAGAGGGGCAGAGAGAGAGAGAGGGAGACACAGAATCCGAAGCAGGCTCCAGGCTCCGAGCTGTCAGCACAGAGCCCAAAGCAGGGCTCGAACTCACAAGTCATGAGATCATGACCTGAGCTGAAGTCGGACGCTCAACCGACTGAGCCCCCCAGGCGCCCCTTCACTAATTCTTAAATACCACAGCTGGACAAATACCAGAAGACAACAGCTGGATCACAGAGTGGACACTGGGCAGATGGCTAGACTCCCTTGCTAAGCAATGCGTTCCTTTCCGTGAAGCCTCGCAGACACATGAAGTCAAATCCTGGCCTCAGCAAAATTATACACATGACAGAAGAAAGGCTAGTCGTAAGGCTTTTTGAGCGATAAACTGCCTAATTTGAGCTACATCATCGAAGTAATCTCCCAGCTTGGAAGAGGGCGAAAGGAGTCGACAGAATAACAAAAGATTTGGAGAGAACATAAGTGAAAGTGACCTTGGGGTGGGGGGAGGGGGGAGGGAATGAATTTACAGCCAGATGTTGAAACAAATAACACAGCTGCACATCTATTTGCAAATGATTATGCAAACGAAATGAAGAAAACTGCTCCTGCTCCACCATGAGTGCTACCTCATTTTGCTCAGTACCCTCCTGCGGACACACCTCGGCTGTCTGCTACCGGAGTCGTCCCCAGAAACAGTCCTGACTCGCTCTCATTTCAACGGGCTCGGATCCACCGGGGGACCACAGGCACCTCTGTTCTGGCTGCAGCCCTCCGGCTTTGCTCAGAATAAGGAGTGCCGGGGGAAGGGTGGTTCTCCGAATTGTCCCAGCTGCTGTTCCTACCACAGCCACACGCTGTTCCCCTGGCAGCAGCTGTGGGGAACTCAGCCTTCTGGGAGTTTCTCTAGTGAGAGAGGTTAAGCTTGTAAGGTGATAATGTACGTAACGTGGAATGAATCACAACCTAGGTGTCTTGTGGCTAGGTATCTTCAAGTGCTCTAGCCCTTGCTTATTTAATTTAAGAATGCTACAGACCGAGGCACCTGCGTGGCTCCGTCGGTTGAGCGTCTGACTCTTGATTTTGGCTCGGGCCGTGATCCCATGGTTCCTGGGTTCGAGCCCCGCATCGGGCTCTGTGCTGCCAGTGTGGAGCCTGCTTGGGATTCTCTCTCTCTCTTTCTGTCTCTCTCTGTTCCTCCCCCGCTTGTGCTTGCTCGCTCTCTCTCTCTCTCTCTCAAAATAAATAAATAAACTTTAAAAAATTTAAATGCTACAGACTCACTTCTAGAGGAAAACAAAGACTCCATCCTACTGCCAGTACCTCAGAGGGCTTGCAGATCTCCTAGTGACGTCTTGCCACATTTTCTTGCTTACATTCAATTCTCTGGCATGTCTGTATCTTGTTTCTTGTTCCTTTTTCTCCACCCTATATGGATCTATGGATCTGGACATGTAACCTAACTAGTTGCAAGATTCAGCAAAATTTTTAAAAAAGACATCGAGGTACAGACCTCCTGTGTTTTATCTAGGAACCCTAAACGTAACATCTTTCTCTGGATCGACCCAAAATACCTCTCTCAGAGGCAGGTGTGCATAGGATATAGAAGATGCACGGTAACAGAGGGGAACTTACAGAACAGCAAAGCAGTTTACTTGCGATCTAAATTATGCCTTTCTGTTCTTTAAGTGCCATAGCCATTCTGATGATAACAAACTTTTTATAAAAATATTGATTTATTTTTGAGAGAGAGAGAGAGAGAGAGCGAGCACAAGTGCACGCACGCATGTCTGGGAGGGGCAGAGAGGAAGAGGGAGACAGAATCTGAATCAAGCTTTGCACTGTCAACGCAGAGCCCAGTGTGGGGCTCGAACTCACAAACCCTGAGATCATGACCTGAGCCGAAGCTGGAAGCTTAAAACCGACTGAGCCACCCGGGGGGCCGCGATGATAACAACCTTTGCACTTGACGACTTTGCTCCTCAGGATCCCTGTTTTCCTGTCTTGTTGCTAAACCCTCTCTGTCCCTCTTTCCCCTCTTCATTATCAACACTTTGACTCTGTCATGTTCAGATTTTTCCAGGATAACAACAACTCCTCCCGTTTTATTAGATAGTATGTTCTGGCTTTTTAAATGTCTCTCACGCTAGCCCATTCCCAAGTGTAAGGTGGCTGGGGGCTGCAGGAGAGTACTTTATTTTTCACACATTAGGTAACCATCAAGTTATTTTCCCAGATAAAAGCAATATACTCCTAAGAAGAGGCCAGCTGATCAACTTTAAAAATACCAGCTGATCAACTTTAAAAATATGCGTTTTTCTCTCCTCCATTATATAATTAAACAACAAATGGAGGAAAACGCAACATGATGTGTGACCAAGTCTAGCATGAGCAATGAAACTGAGTAGGCCTTCACAGCAAAACCGATGGGACAGTCTGAGCTCAGCCCTGAAGGGTACGTGGTTAAACGGCCCCCCAAGTGGTTTGGACTTTTTCCATATTGAGTTCTCCTCGTGGGAATCGATCAAAGTTGGCAGAGAGTCGCTATTCTTTTCACTTCATTTTGTTCATGTTTGTATGTGCGGTAAGTGTCTAAAACAGCCTTGATTGACTTGAGGAAAGGAAGAAATTTCTTAGTTCCAATTCCTCGGGGGAGGAAATGCTTTCTCTTTGGATGAAGACGCGCTTCCAGATTACATATGCAGATATGACAACACGGACCAGCCGAAGTTGATTCTGGATGGCTGAATTCTATAATATGGAGTTAATGTTGTAGACTTAAGCCCAATCCACGGTTCGGCAATGTGTGTGAAAGGTGTCTCTTGAAGGCTCCTCTGGGAAAAGTTTGAGAGCAATGTGGATTTTTATAGGTCTTAGGGATTCCAGGGTTGCTAACTTGAAAACTTGCCCTACCAGTCGCCAGTCAATCCAACTGGACAAATCTTCCCAAAACAGTCTTCCCGCTTCTTGCGGGAAGAGACGGCAATCCGTTTATTCTGCTTTGGCGTCCTGAATACTTAGAACAAAAGTATAGGACTCACAGTCCTATAAAAACACAGGGATAGATACTACATGGAAATTCTTAATAAATGAACCTCATACGAAAACCTCATTTACCAGCCACGTCTGATCCAAACTCCAAAGGTAATTTGGAATCACATTAGTTATTTGTATTCCATTAGTAACATATTAGAGATACAAACACCCTCAGTCTCTCCTGTATATTAGACTTTTAAACTTGTGCTTGACAGAATAGTTACCTTAAGATGTGAATCTCACCAACAAATAATTAAAATATTATTAAACCAGATTAAGCAAACATGATAAAAGGAAGTCAAGAATATGCTAATTTAAGAAGACTTTTTGCTATGCCTTGAGGGCACCAGAAATTAGATGTTAGCTTCACAGGAGAAGAGAAAAAGGATGAACAGGTAGCCCCTCCACTTCTTCCCTCCAGTTTCTCATTCCAGAAGATGAATGCTTCCTGGGGACTGAGGTTTATTTCGGTGGGTGTTCTCTGAGCATTGACTCAGTGCTGGGCTTGGACTCGCTATGGAGTCAGAGACGAATGTCAGGCTTCCTTCCTTTAGGAGCTCCAAGTCTGTTGAGGGAAGTAGGTGTGTAACCAGGCAATTGCATTACTGTGGTAAAGATGTGACCAAAGTATGTATGGAAGTGATAGACAAAATACATTTCAGCATATATGTACAAAAGCAGAGATGCCTAAAAAAAATTAAGATTCTGGGGGCGCCTGGGTGGCGCAGTCGGTTAAGCGTCCGACTTCGGCCAGGTCACGATCTCGCGGTCCGTGAGTTCGAGCCCCGCGTCGGGCTCTGGGCTGATGGCTCGGAGCCTGGAGCCTGTTTCCGATTCTGTGTCTCCCTCTCTCTCTGCCCCTCCCCCGTTCATGCTCTGTCTCTCTCTGTCCCAAAAATAAATAAAAAACATTGAAAAAAATTTTAAAAAAAAATTAAGATTCTGAATCTGTCCTGGTAAGGAACCCACTTTCTTTGTCCCTAACAATTGGCATGGGCCATGAAAATTAGTGGTCAGAGAATAAAGACACTAAAGACTATGGTTTTCCTTTTGTTCTTTTTCCTTTAAACATTTTTTTTAATTCTTTAAAAAATTCCTTTAAATTTTTTTTTAATTTTCTAAAATTTAATTTTGTAATCTCTACACCCAACATGGGGCTTGAACTCACAACCCAGAGATCAAGGCACATGCTCTACCGACTGAGCCAGCCAAGGCACCCTCCTTTTCCCTTTTTCCCCCCTAATCATTGTGGTGTAGGAAAGAAGGAAAGTCAAGATGTTGGACACTACATAAGAGACATGGTATAAATAGGGCACAGAGGAAAGTACTAGGATACCAAAATGGGTTAGTTATTGCTGGGTCATGCCATGAAATGAGAGGCAGTGGCTAAATTTTGTAAGATCTTAGATACTACCTGTGTAGGTCAGGCCAACGTTTAGACTTTATCCTTTAAGTCAAGGATCAACAACCATTTTTTGTGCTGGTGTTTTGTTTTGTTTTGTTTTGTTTTGTTTTGTTTTGTTTTGCAAAGGGCCAGATAGTAAATAGAGCTTTGTTGACCCTACCTTCTGTCTTGCAATTACTCATTTCTGCCTCAATTCTACCCTTGGGTTCAAAAGCAGCAACGAATAATAAGTAAATGAATGGTCATGGCTGCGTTCCAGTAGAATCTTACTGGCAAAAAAAAAAAAAAAAAAAAAAAAAAAAAGGCAATGGGCTAGATTTGACCCAGGGGTCATAATTTGTCTACCCTTGCATCTAAGTGATAAAGAACCATCGGCAGGTTTTAAACAGTGGCGTGCCGTTTACGTGTGAGATAGAAGTTGATATTTTTAATAAACTTCTCCAGGGAATCTGACACGTATTCAGGTGTAGTAAGCAAGATTCTGCAGTTTGGGCTCTACATCAGAAGTGTTCGTGCTCCGTGCTCACCTGGGCAGCACATATTACTAACACTGGAATGATACAGAGAAGGTCAGCAAGGCCCCCGCCAAGGATGACACGCGAATTCGTGAAGCTTCTGTGTTTTAAAATTAAAAACAACAACAACAACAACAACAACAAAAAGAACTCCGTAGAAGTCTCTGCAATAATCAAATGTTCTATATCTGCATTATCCAATACAGAAGCCCCTAGCCACATGTGACTATTGAAACAGAGCTAGTATGACTGAAGAACTAACTTCTAAATTTAATTAAGTTAAATATAAATAGTTACATAGGGATAGTGGCTGCCCGGTTGAACAGCACAGTTCTAGGCATTGGCCAACATTTGGATTTAGACCCAATTTTAAGTGGAAGCACAAAGCAAAGAACTACACTAGGAAATGTCTATCCAAGTGGTATTGGGCATCAGCAGTAAATCTGGAAGAGATCATAGAGCAAGTTCTGAGGACACCTTAAAATCATTCATTTCCATTCCTTTACTCAGTCTGTTTCTATCTTGTCTATTGGAATCCTTCGCTTAATTTTCTCCTGAGTTTTTAAGCTTTCTTTATGTGTGAACGCAAGCCATTTATAACGTGAAATGGCCATTTATAATGTGTTACAAATATTTAAAAAATTTTTTAAATATTTTTCTATTTCTTTTGACTTTGTTTACTGTGTTCCTTTCCATGGACTTTATTTTAATGTAGTATTTTAATGATCTTTTTTTTGGTGACCTCTAGGTTTTGTGTTACTACTACGAGCCTTCTCTACCCTGTAATTACTGAAAAACATTCCATAGTTTCTTCTGGAATATTTATGACTTCATTATTTTTAAATATTTGCTACATGTGGAATTAATTTATTTTGGTTTAAAGTGTAAGGAAGAGGGGCACCTGGGGGGCTCAGTCTGTTAAGCATCCACCTCTGGATTTTGGCTCAGGTCATGGTCTCATGGTTCGTGTCATCGAGCCCCATGTTCAGCTGTGTACTGGTGGCACGGAGCCTGCTTGGAATTCTCTCTCTTTCTCCCCCCCCCTCTCTCTGCCCCTGCCCCACATGCGCACATACTCTCTCAAAGGAAATAACATTAAAAATAATAATAAAGCGTGAGGAAGAGATCTAACCTAACTTTTTGCCAGACACTTACCCAGGGGACACCGAACCATATATTGAATAATTGATTTCTATCCACAAACATGGCCATGTATCATAAAAAAAAAATCTCCTGTGTCTATTTGCATATATAGCTCAATTGTGTATTCTATGCTATTGAGCTGCCCATGAGCCAGAATCATACGCTTTAAATTATTAAAAAGCTTATAATGTGTTTGAATATTTGTTAAGATTAGTTCTCCTCTTCCTCCTCCTTTTTTTTTTTTACTTAAATAAATGTTTATTTTTTTATTTATTTTTTTCAAGAGAGAGTGAAAGGGGGAAGGGCAGAAAGAGAAGGAGACAGAGGATCTATGCTGACAGCAGAGAGAGCCCACTACGGGGCTCAAACCGATGAACCGTGAGATCATGACCAGGTGCCCCACTTTTTAAAATATGGATTATAGAATCCACTTTGCTAGTTATCTCTTACTTTGAGAAAAATGACGTGTTTATGCAGTGTGTTTTCCTACTCAAAAACATGGTATGCCTTATGAATCATGCAAGCATTATTCTATATCTCTCAATAGTATTTTTAAAGATTTATGTCATTTTTTTTTCCTAGCATATTGTTATAATAAGTTTCAAACATACCTAAACTCCCGTAGATAAGTCATACATTCTACCCTTTACATTTTACTGTATTTGCTCTATCAAATATCTATCCATATATCTCTCTAGTAATCTAAAAAAAATTTTAATGCATTTCAAAGTAAAAATATCCATTCATATATCTCTCTAGTAATCTAAAAAAATCGTAATGCATTTCAAAGTAAGCTGTGGACGTTAGTAAACTTTACCCTAAAGAATTCAGTATGCATAGCATTAACTAGACTTTAGTACTTGTTTATAGGATTTTTTAAAATGTGAAGCAAAACTTACATGAAAGGAAATGCAGCCATGTTAAGTGTTTGACAAATACAACATTTGTGTAACCCAAAGTTCTGTCAAGATCTAGAATATTACTTGGGGCGCCTGGGTGGCGCAGTCGGTTAAGCGTCCGACTTCAGCCAGGTCACGATCTCGCGGTCTGTGAGTTCGAGCCCCGCGTCAGGCTCTGGGCTGATGGCTCGGAGCCTGGAGCCTGTTTCCGATTCTGTGTCTCCCTCTCTCTCTGCCCCTCCCCTGTTCATGCGCTGTCTCTCTCTGTCCCAAAAATAAATAAAAACAAAAACAAAAAACGTTAAAAAAAAAAGATCTAGAATATTACTGTTAAACTGTGAATGGTTTAGATTGATTTTCAAAAGTTATATATACCTACCAGGGGTACCTGGGTGGCTCAGTCCATTAAACATCTAACTTTGGCTCAGGTCACGATCTCACGGTTTGTGGGTTCGAGCCCCACGTCGGACTCTGTGCTAACAGCTTAGAGCCTGGAGCCTGCTTTGGATTCTGTGTCTCCCTCTCTCTGCCCCTCCCTGACTCACACTCTGTCTGTCTCTCTCCCTCTCTCAAAAATAAACATTAAAAAAATTTTTTTAAGTTGTATTTATACCTTGATTTTATGAGCTAAATCTTACATGGTCGTTCCATATTACACTTTTTATATATTATTGGATTTGTTTTGCTAATATTTTTTTTAACGTTTATTTACTATTGAGAGACAGAGAGAGCATGAGCCGGGGAAGGGCAGGGAGAGGGGGAGACACAGAATCCAAAGCAGGATCCAGGCTTGGAGCTGTCAGCATAGAGCCCGATGTGGGGCTTGAACTCACGAACTGTGAGATCACGACCTAAGCCAAAGTCAGACGCTTAACCGACTGAGCCACCCAGGTGCCCCTGTTTCGCTAATATTTTTGAGAGTCTTTCTGTTATGTTCATGAAGAACATTACTTGATAGTCTTCTTTTGTTGTAATGTCTTTGCCTGGTTTTGGTGTTAGTTTTACCCTAGTCTCATAACATGTCAAGATGTGGGGGCCCCCAGGCACCTCAGTCTGTTGAGCATCCAACTCTTGATTTCGGCTCAGGTCATGATCTTTGAACTCTGTTAGGTGTGGGACCTGCTTGGGATTCTCTCTCTCTCTCTCTCTCTCTCTCTCTCTCTCCCTCTCCCTCTCCCTCCCTCCCTCCCTCCCTCTGCCCCTCTCCCTCATTCATGCTCTCTCTCTGTCTCTCTAAAATTAAACACACACACACACACACACACACACACACACACACACAAACATGTCAAGAAGCAATGTTTCCTCCTTATTTCTAGGAGTTTCAGCAAGATTGGCTTTGTTTCTTCCTAAAATGTTTGAGAGGTTTTGAAATAGGTCTCAGATTTTTTTGTGAAAAATTTCTAATAATGAATTCATTTACTTGGGGTTCTCTCTCTTCCACTCTCTCTGCCCCTCCCCCACTTGCTAGCACATGCACACTTGTGCTCGCTCGCTCTCTCTCTTTCTCTCTCAAAATAAACTTTAAAAAAGTGTCAGTTTTGTTAAGTATCATTTTGTAAGGAACTTGTCTATTTCATCTATTTGTCAAATCCATTAGCATTATTTTATGGCTGTGGGATCTATGTTTATAATCCCTTTTGTTGCTGATGTTAGTAATTTCTCTCCTTTGAGAAATCTATGAATTTATCTTACTTTTTGATCTTTTCTAGTAACCATAACCAATTTAAAAAACCTTTAGTTGAGATATAAGCCACATACCATGCTTTTTACCTATTTAAAATGTGCACTTAAGGGGCGCCTGGGTGGCTCAGTCGGTTAGGGTCTGACTTCAGCTCAGGTCATGATCTTGAGGTTGGTGAGTTTGAGCCCCACATGGGGCTCTGTGCTGACAGCTCAGAGCCTGGAGCCTGCTTCAGATTCTGTCTCTCTCTTTCTCTGCCCCTCCCCTGCTCACACTCTGTCTCTCTCAAAAATAAATGTTAAAAAAATTTTTTTAATGTGCAATTAATGGTTTTAGGGTACTTGCAGAAATATACAATAATGAACACTATCTAATTTGAGAACATGTTCTTTCCTCCCGAAAGAAATCCGTAGCCATTAGCCATCTTTGTTAATTTTCTCTATTGGTTATCTGTTTTCAATTTCATTTATAACTGGTATTATCTTTATTATTCTGTCCCATCTCTTCACTTTGGCTTTACAATGCTCTTCTTTTTCTAACTTTTTAAGATGGAATTTTAGGTCATCGAATGGAGGCCATTATTTTCTGATATAAGCATTATAATTACATATTTTCTTTTAATGCTGCATTATCTGTGTCCTACGTATTTTGATGTATTGTATTTGTACTGTCATTTAGTTCAAAATATTTTCTAACTTTATTTATGATTTTTTTTCTATGATCCATGGATTATTTAGGAGTGTGCTTTTAGATTTCGTTCTTTTATTTCTAATTTAATTCAGTTGTAGTCAGAGAACTTACTCTAGATGATGTTGGTCCTTTCAAATGTATTGAGACTTTTTGGGGCCAGTCTTGGGGACTGTACCATGTGTACTTGAGAAGAAAATATATTCTGCAAATGTTGAGTATACTGTTATACGAAGGTCACCTAAGTCATAAAAGTTGATAATATTGTTCTGGTCTTTTAAGAGTTCTGATGGCCAGCAGAGCTTATACTTGTGGTCCCACAGGACCCTATATATTTGGATTCTTTAAAAGCTGTTGCCTAAGGGGCGCCTGAGTGGCTCAGTCAGTTAAGCGTCCGACTTCAGCTCAGGCCATGGTCTTACAGTTGATGAGTTCGAGCCCCATGTTGGGCTCTGTGCTGACACCTCAGAACCTGGACCCTGCTTTGGATTGTGCGTCTCCCTTTCTCTCTGCCCCTCCCTGACTCATACTCTGTCTCTCTCTGTCTCTGAAAAATGAATAAATCTTAAAAAAATAAAATAAAATAAAATAAAATAAAATAAAATAAAGCTAGTGCCTAAGGGTCTGGCTTCCAATCAGCTTGAATCTCGGTACTTTGGGACATTGACTGATCTTGACACCGCACCCCCTCCCCTGCCCAAATACTGGGAGCTATTAAAAATAAAATAGGCCACGTGAACAATCACAAAGCTTTGAGAGACAAGCAAGAAGTAGACTAGGGTTGAACTATAAAGTTCATCTCTTATGCAAGGCCAACCCTTCAAAGAGGGTTCAAAGACAGGTTCTCTCTCTTCAAAGAGAGATGGCTGTTTCATCTAATGCATAGAAACCAATACAGAGAGTCAAGCCAAATGAGGAAACAGGAATATATTCCAAATGAAAGAACAAGATAAGACCTCAGAAAAATAACCTTGATGAAATGAAGATATATAATTCACCTAATAAAGGGTTCAAAGTAATAGTCATAAAGATGCTCACCGAATTTGGGAGAAGAATGGATAAACACAGTGAGAACTTGAACAAAGAGGAAATACAGGAACATTCCAAACAGAACAAAGAATACAGTGATCGAACTGAAGAATACACTAGAGGGGTTTGCCAGCAGACAAGAGGAAGCACAAAAAAGGATCAGTGAACTCAAAGACAGGGCTGAGCAGTTCCCTCCGACAGTGCAGCAAAATGGAAAAAGAATTTTATAAAGTGAAAATAGCTCAAGGGACTCATGGGACAAAATCAAGCCGAGTAATGTTCTCATTATAGGAGTTCCAGAAGGAGAAGAGAGAAGGGTCAGAAAACTTATTTGAAGAAATAATGGCTGAAAACATGTATTTGCATGACATTTTCAAAACTAGTCACTTGTGTTTCTTATCTCGTACGACGGTTGTTTTCTGATAATTAACCTTCATTTTGTATGTTTGTGCTTTCTTTAAGTCACTTAATGATGTATTGTTTTCTTGACTATTTTCTAGAATAGTGAGTCTTGGGGACCCTGGGTGGCTCAGTCGGTTAATCTTCTGACTTTCGCCCAAGTCACGATCTTGTGGTTTGTGAGTTCGAGCCTTGCTTGCATCAGGCTCTCTGCTGACAGCACAGAGCCCGATCCTCTGTCTCCCCTCTGTCTCTGCTCCTTCTTCCCCCTCTGAAAAATAAACAAACATTTTTTAAAAACAGGAATAATGTTGGGGCGCCTGGGTGGCTAAGTCGGTTGAGTGCCTGACTTGGGCTCAGGTCATGATCTCACAGTTAATGAGTTCGAACCCCACGTCGGGCTCTGTGCTGACAGCTCAGAGCCTGAAACCTGTTTTGGGTTCTGTCTGTCTGTCAGTCTGTCTCTCTCTCTCTCTCTGCCCCTCCCCTGCTTGTGCTCTCTCTCTCTCTCTCTCTCTCTCTCTCTCTCTCAAAAATGAATAAATGTTAAAAAAAAAATAATGTCTAAAAAAAGTAGAATAGCAAGTCTTTGCTTTAATTATTGCTTCAATTGTTTTTCTATTTTCTGTTAATTTATATAGCCTATTATATTTCAAAAAAATAAATACATAAAATAAAATTCCCGGTCTGATAATTCCAGCATCTCTGCCCTCTCGGAGTCTGGTGCTCATGCTCACTCTGTCTCTTCAAACTATGTCTTTTGTGTTTTAATATGCCTTGTAATTTTTTAAACTAGTTATTTAAATGATTGTTTCTTTATTTTGAGAGAAACAGAGAGAGCGGAGGAGAGACAAGAGAGAGAGAGAGAGGGAGAATCCCAAGCAGGCTGCCCACTGTCAGCGCAGAGACCGATGTAGGGCTCGAACCCATGAACTGTGAGATCATGACCTGAACCAAAGAAAGAGTCTTAACCCATTGAGCCACCCAGGGGGCCCCTTGTTTTGTTTTGTTTTGGTTTTTTTTTTGTTTTGTTTTTTTTTGTTTTGTTTTGTTTTAAGGCAAACACACTGTAGTGGGTAAAAGGAACTGAGGTAAACAAAGACTTAGAATGAGGATTTATATTTATCTAAATATAAATATATTTCCTATTTGCCGTAGCCGCAGTTGTCAGAAGCTAAAATTTCCCGAGCTGTTCTCTCTCTCTCTTTTTTTGTCTCCCCTGTTGTCTCTGGCTTTCCCTAGAGACTTCTTAAATAAAATCGGAGACACGCAGTTGCTTCTGCCGTATTCCTCTCTTATGAGACAGGAGTTGTATCGATGTGGTGGTCGGGCCTAGGGGAGGGGAAGCATCCTAGGTTGTGTGATTAAGTCTGGGCTTTTCAGTAAGGCCGTGCCCCCGGGGCTGTGGCTGTCACTCATACTCACCAGTCGGCCACCCCCTCCCCTCAAGACAGGAAGACTAGCCGGGGCTAGAGGCAGGCATTAGCCTTTCTCATCTGAAGGTTAGAGCCTGCCGCTGGGCTTGGGTATTTCCCTTTCCCCCCCATCGGTTAGGCTCCGGTAAAATCCCAATAGGTAAGGCCCCGATAAAATTGTTTTTCTCGAGGGGAGGCTTGTTAAGAACAGAATGCTCTGGGCATCTTTCAAAATAGCTACTTTTCTCCTCCTCCTTCCTGAAGCACAGGGATTTTTCTCGCGTCATCACTGCGAGAACCCGGTGGGGTTCCTGGAGGTAGAAACTCACGGGAGCGGGGCCGTCCCCCGGCAGACTTTTTTCCGCACGGAGCCTCCAGGGATTCATCAAGGACACTTTACCTTTTCCTGGACTGGCTCCAGCAGCAGGCTTCTACCCCTGACCTTGGCCTCTGGTGACCTGTGATTCTCCGAATCCGCCTGTCTTTCTAACTTGGGGTGCGTGGTTTGCCGCGCGACATTGTGTCTGTGACGGATCTAAGGACAGTGGTCGCTTTCTGTTGGTTCAGCTTCGTTCCTCTTGTGAGGATAGGAGAGGTGATCTCCCAGCTCTGTGCAGGCCGGACCAGACGCTGGAAGGCGACCTCCTTCTTTCTTGTTATTAATATTTAAGTCTGTGCATTTTCCTCTGGCACTTCTTCAGCTGTATCTCCATATGTTCTTTGATGTAGCATTTTTATCATAATTGCACTCTAAATACAAGTTCAGTGTTGTTTACTAATTTGACCCAAGGCTTAAATTAAAAAAAAAAATGCAGTAACTGGGAGACATTCGCTACACTGTATTTTCTAGATTTATTGAGATATGTTTGTCATATAATGCTGTGTAAGTTTATTCAGTGTGAGGATGTGGTCCACGTATTTATTGTGAAGGGTTTACCGCAGTGAGAGTAGTTAATACATTCTTTAGCTCACATAATCACCGTATTGTTGTCGTTTTGGTGAGAATATTAAAGGCGTATTCTCATAGCAACTTCCAAGTATACAACACGGAATTATTAACTATAGTCGCCATGCTGTACTTTAGATTCCAGAATTTACTCATCTTATAACTGAAAGTGTGTATTCTTTGACCAACATCTCCTTTCCCCCACCCCTAACCCCTGGCAACCACCATTGTATTATTTTTCTCGGAGTGTGATGATTCCACACGTGAGATCATACAGTATTGGTCTTTCTCTGTCTGACTTATTTCACTTAGTATAACGCCCTCGAAATCCATTCATGTTGTTGCAAACAGGATTTCCTTTTCTTATGGCTGAATAATATTCCATTATACATACATATATATATATATATATATATATATATATATAGTGAGATATATATATATATACATATATCTCACTTTGAGAGAGATATATATATACATATATATATACATATATATACATATATATATACATATATGTGTATATATATATATATATACATATATCTCACTTTTTTTTTTTTTATTCATTCATCTGTCGATGGACACAGAGGTCATTTCCATGGCTTGGCTTTTGTAAAACAGGCTGCCATAAACATAGGAGTGCAAATATCTGTTTGACATAGTGCTTTCATTTCCTTTGGATATATACCCAGAAGTGGGGTTTCTGGGTCATATGGTAGTTCTATTTTTAATTTGGGGGGGGTGTCTCTATACTGTTTTCCACAGTAGCTGTACCAGTTTGCATTCCCACCAGTAGTACCCAGGGTGCATACACAGGTAGGAATGGGTTAATATCTCATTGTGGCTTGGATTTTCATTTTCTTCTTGATTAGTGGTCATGAGCACCTTTTCACGGCTCTATCGGTCCTCTGAATATCTTTGGGAAAACTAGGCCTTTTGCCCATGTTTTCAATTGCATTATTAATTAATCAGTTAATTGCTGTTAAGTTGTATGAGTTCCTTATATTTTGGATATTAACCCCTGATGAGATCTCTAATTTGCAAATATTTTCTCCTTTTCATTTTTGTTTCTTTTGCTGCACAGCAACTTCATAGTTTGACATACTTCCACTTGTTGATTTTTTATTTTGTTGCTGTGCATTAGGTGTCATACTGATCTTTTTTGTATCTTTTAATGTGCTTAAATCTATGCTACTTTATTTTTTAAGTAGACTCCAGGCCCAACATGGGGCTTGAACTCACGACCCCAAGATCAAGAGTTGCACGCTTTACTGACCGAGCCAGCCAGGCACCCCTCTGCTGCTTTATTGAGAGAAGTAATCTCTTTGATTTTGACTATAAAAAGTAAGCAAATCAGAATGCTTATCGGACCTTCAGTCTTCCTCTACTTTTTTAAAACTTTTGTAAGCATATGTTTTGGATAGTTTCAAGGGCTTATAAAATAGACACTTTTCTAGACACCATCGCCACTCATCAACTATAGGCAGTGATTGCTGCTTCAAGGAGGATTCATGGGATTCATATTCTCTGAGTTATTTTCCATTCAGAGGTATATTTTCGATTGCTTTAATCTCAAAATATAAATTGTCTGTTTTATAAACACTTGTACCTAGTTTTCTTTCTGCGGGATTGTTCTACGTCTACTAAATTTGACTCTCTTTGTGAAAAAAAGAAAAACCAAAACTGGAGGGCAGTGTGATTTATTTTCCCCTTAGGAGCAAGTTGAATTTTTATCTCTTGCCCAAAGAACGATTAGAATCCATTAAATTATTAAGGCTCCCATAAGATGTTCACTGTTTCATTTTTTTAAGAGACATAGTATGCCCCTTTGATTTAGAGATTCAAGTTTTGTTCTATTTCTGGAAAGTTTTCCTGATAAATGTTTTATTTTTACAGTTATATTTTAAAATAATACAAAAAAAAATAAGGGCCCCTGGCTGGCTCAGTCAGTAGGGCATGTGACTCTTGATCTCAGGGTCGTGAGTTTGAGCCCCATGTTGGGTGTAGAGATTACTTAAAAATAAAATCTAAAATACAGTGAAATAAAATAATATGAATTTGGGGGCCCCTGAGTGGCCCAGTCGGTTGAGCGTCTGACTTTAGCTCAGGTCATGATCTCACAGTTTGGGAGTTCAAGCCCCACATTGGGCTCGCTGCTGTCAGCATAGGGTCTGCTTCAGATCCTCTGTCCCTGTCTCCATGCCCTTCCCCGGCTTACACTCTCTCTCAAAAAAAAATAAAACATAAAAAATACCACAAGTTTTGCATATTGTGATGGTTTTAAAATAAGTCCTTGAATCTTTGACACTCCTCCCTTCCAAAGGTAAAGCTTACCTAATTTCTAGTTCCTTTGATTTCGAGCTGGCCTTGGTCCCTCACTTTTAGTGACCACAGTGTGGTGGCAGTGATGTTCCTTGTTCCTTCTGACTTGATTTCTTGGGTCACTCACTCTGGGAATGGCAGTCAACACATTGTAAAGGCAAACAACTCATGGATAGGATCACAGACGGAGTAACTGAGACCTTCCAACAACAATTAACACTAATTTTCCATCCAGGCAAGTGAGTTACTTGGGCCGTGGGTATTCTAGGCCATTTCAAGCCTTTATAGGACTGGAATCTCAACTGACCTCTTAACTCAATTCCTTAGAATTCAGATGCTCCTGAATTCAACATACAGAAGCTAAGGAAAACAAATGTTCATTGTTGTTATAGCTGCTATAAATTAAGAAAATTTGTTACATATATATGTGTGTGTTTTAGTTTTATATATATATATATATATATATATATATATATATATATGTATATGTATATGGTCACATATATATCCATTCCATTTTACAAACTTTTTAAATTTTTTTTAAGTTTATTTTATTTATTTTGAGAGAGAAAGAAAGGCAGAAGAGAGAGCTTCAGCAGGGGAGAGGCAGAGAGAGAGAGAGAGAGAGAGAGAGAGAGAGAGAGACAGAGAGAGAGAGAGAGAATCCCAAGCAGGCTCCACTTAGAGCCCCAGCTGACAGTATGGAGCCCCACCATAGGGCTCGAATTCACCCACTGTGAGATCATGACCTGAGCTGAAATGAAGACTCACATGCTCAACTGACTGAGCCACCCGAGCACCCCACCATTTTACAAGCTTTTCTTAACTTTTTGTATACATCTGCTGCCTTATCTTCAGCAATGTCCATTATCCTCTGTGCTGCTTTTAATTTCACATTTTTGAGATATGACTGACATATAACATTCTAATAGTTTTATGTGTACAACATAATGATTTGATACACGTATATATTGCAAAATGATTACCACAAGAAGTTTAGCTAACATTTATCACCACATATAGTTACGATTTTTTTTCTTGTGACAAGAACTTTTAAGATTTACTCTTAGGAACTTTCAAAAATGCAGTACAGTATAACAAGGAGACCAGCATTGCCCGTTTTGCCATGAAATGGAAAAAGCATCCACAGTTGAGTTTTAATGTTAATTTCAATATGTACTATTTCATTTTAATTTCTCTCCAGAATTCTGCACTTCATATTTCTTTGGATTATTGTATTTCTTCTTTAAGTTTTTTTTTTTAACGTTTATTCATTTTTGAGAGACAGAGAGAGACAGAGAATGAGCAGGGGAGGAGCAGAGAGAGAGGGAGACACAGAATCCGAAGGAGGCTCCAGGCTCTGAGCTGTCAGCACAGAACCCGATGCGGGGCTCGAGCCCACGAACCGTGAGATCATGACCTGAGCCAAAGTCATTTGCTTAACTCACTGAGCCACCCAGGTGCCCCTAAATTTTTTTTTAATGTTTTTTTATTTTTGAGAGAGAGAGAGAAATTTTTTTTTTTTAATAACAATCATTGTACTAGTATTTAAAAAAAATTCTTGGGAGGGGGGCGCCTGGCCAGCTCAGTAGGTAGATCATGTGACTCTCGATCTCAGGATCGGGAATTCAAGCCCCACTGTGGACATGGAGCTACTTTAAAAAAGAGAGAGAGAGCTAAGGGTGCTTGGGTGGCTCAATCAGTTAAGCGTCCGACTTTGGCTCAGGTCATGATCTCACCATTCATGAGTTCAAGCCCCATGTCGGGCTCTGTGCTGACTGCCCAGAGCCTGGAGACTACTTCAGACTCTGTGTCTCCTTCTGTCTCTCTCTGCCCCTCCCCTGCTCACGCTATGTTTATCTCTGAAAAGTAAATACATACGTAAAAAAAAGAGAGAGAGAGAGAGAGAGAATGAGAGCAAAAAAGCGAAAAAGAAAAAGAAATCCTTGGGAGTATCCTTCACATTTTTATCAGTTCCATGGTGACATTTTGTGTTGCTGTTGATGAGTGTTCTCCCTAATATTTGCTTTTTAAAAAAATCTTTGGTTCTGGGGCACGTTGGTGGCTCCGTCGGTTAAGCGTCCCACTTTGAGTCAGGTCAGCTCATGATCTCAGGGTTCATGGGTTCGAGCCCCACATCAGGGTCCGCACTGACAGCATGGAGCCTGCTTGGGATTCTCTCCTTCTCCCTCTGCCCTCCCCAGCTCACTGTCTCTCAAAATAAATAAACTTAAAAAACAAATCTTTGCTTCCTCTTTTTACATTGTGTCTTTGTCCAGGTGCAATTTAGACAGATTGGATGCAGGAAATTTGTGTAGAAGGAGAAGAGGTGGGTTCCTTTTCATATTAGGAAGGTTTCTCCTCACAGTTTGTGAGCTCCGCAAGACAGGCTCCCCTTGGTCCATTGTTTTACTGACTCACGGCTTTTTGTTCCTACGACTGCCAGTTTGATTTCTCATTTACCCCCATTTCGACTTCCCAGAACCAAATACAGTCTAGAGAAATTATCCTTTGCCAGCTTTTGACTCCATTCCAGTTCTGCAAACAAGAGTCTGGATGCAGTTTATACCACATTCAAAGGACGAGTGCGCCGTGCATGTTTTTCTTTGGGGATCAGCATTCACAGGCTCACTCTGTCTGCGTCTTCCCGCATACGGTTCGACCTTCACTACTCTTGGCAGTCATTCCTTCTATTTTGTATTTGGAGGTTTCAAAAATGTCTTCATTTCATTTTCTGCGCATGTACTTCGTATTGCTATTTCTCTTTTATACCTCAGCTTTCGGGTGATTTTTGAAATAAGTGGGGACACTCAAATTTTATCGCCTGTGTTAAATCCGGAAGTCTCTCGGTCGGGGGTTATAATGGAGCCTGTCATAGACCTATATTCTTTTATCGACTATAATTTGGACGTTCTAAGAAGTTTTATAAAACATAATTAAGTAAACAAGTTGCTGTGTTGACACTGGCCTGGCCACATATTTTGTGGGGCCTAATGTAAAGCAAGAGTGTAGGGCCCCTTACTCAAACACCAAGAAGAAGCCCCTTCAACCTGTCTTGGTGCTTTTTATTGGCCTTTAACAGTGTGGTGCCTTGGGCATTATGCTGTAAAGAGGAGGGGCCAGGCTCCCAGAGGTGCTTTGTGACTTGATGCATGGGGTGTTACAGAAGAAAACAAGTCTGGCTGCTCATCGCTCCAAAAGGCAATACGCGAGAGATGAGTTTTGACTGGAAAGGAATATGAGCTTTTTTCAGGAGGCTGGCCACCTGGAGGGGAGGGTGGACTCTTGTCCAAAACCCATTTCTGAGGTCTCTGCCCGGCCCAAAGATTTTTAAAGAAACTTTAGGGCCGGGGCCCCCTGGGTGGCTCAGTTGGTTAAGCATCTGATTTCGCTCAGGTCATGATCTCACGGTTCAGTGGTTCGAGCCCCGAGTTGGGCTCTGTTGTGACAGCACAGAGCCTACTTGGGATCCTCTCTCACTCCCCCTTCTTCTCTGCCCCTCCCTGACTCGTGCTTTCTCTCTCTCTCAAAATAAAGAAATAAACTTTTTTTTTTAAAGGAACTTTAGGGCACCACTTACAGTGGTCTGTGATAATTCTTTTTTTTAAGTTTATTTATTTATTTATGAGAGAGAGCACAAGCGAGGGAGAGGCAGAGAGAAAGACAGAGAGACAAAATCTGAAGCAGGCTCCAGGCTCCAAGCTGTCAGCACAGAGCCTGATGTAGGTCTTGAACCCATGAACCACAAGTTCATGACCCACAAGATCATGACCCGCACCGAAGTCAAATGCTCAACCACCTGAGCCACCCAGTCGCCCCTGTAATAATTCTTTTTTTTTTCAGTTTTCATTTTTTTTTTCAATTTTATTTTTTTAAATTTGCTTCCAAATTAGTTAGCATCTAGTGCAGCAATGATTTCAGGAGTAGATTCCTTAGTGCCCCTTCCCCATTTAGCCCATCCCCCCTCCCACAACCCCTCCCGTAACCCTTAGTTTGTTCTCCATATTTAAGAGTCTCTTCTGTTTTGTCCCCCTCCCTGTTTTTATATTATTTTTGCTTCCCTTCCGTTATGTTCATCTGTTTGGTGTCTTAAAGTCCTCGTATGAATGAAGTCATGTGATATTTGTCTTTCTCTGACTAATTTCACTTAGCATTATACCCTCCAGTTCCATCCACGTAGTTGCAAATGGCAAGATTTCATCCTTTTTGATTGCCAAGTAATACCCCATTGTATATATATAACACACCTTCTTTATCCATTCATCCATCTGTGGACATTTGGGCTCTTTCCAGACTTTGGCTATTGTCAATAGTGCTGCTATAAACATGGGGTGCCTGTGTCCCTTCGAAACAGCACACCTGTATCCCTTGGATAAATGCCTAGTCGTGCAATGGCTGGGTGGTAGGCTAGTTCCATTTTTAGCTTTTTCAGGAACCTCCATCCTGTTTTCCAGAGTGGCCTCACCAGCTTGCGTCCCCAGCCCCTGTAATAATTCTTTTTTATTTTCCTGTAATAATTCTTGATTGTGTGCACACTCAATGGTGCCAGCTACAGACATTACCACAGTGCTCGGAGGTTGTGTATTGGTGCCCCAGGGGGAAGTTGTGCAAGAGGGTTTGGTTCCCAGTCTTTCTAGGAAACAATGCGTGATCTATAGATGTACAAAGAAAGGTTTAGTTAATCATGGCTAAAGGTGCTTGCTAAAACTTAGACTACTAAACTGACCAGAGGGGTAGAGCTGGAGGCTTCAAGGGCATGTGCACCCAAACCTAACTGTCTCAGGCCTAGGCTCCTGCCAAGGGTAAAGGGGGCAGTAGTTGCTGTGTGTTGGGGGGGAGCAAGGGGGGGCAACCATGGAGAACCTATCCTGTGTAGGTGGGGTGACAGAACCAGACATGAGCTGAGACTTCAACCCGAGAAAGATCCTCCACTGTCCCATCAGACTGTGTTGACAAAACAGGAATTCAAAGATAAAATTCAGGGTTTCAGAATATTCACTGCAGAGCATTAAACCCCATATGTCAGTGCTCTCTGAGCATGGGGCCTTGTGTCACTATACTGGTTGTACACCCTCGAAGTCTGCCCTGTGTTCACAAAAGAGTGTCAGTATAGGCACAGTAAGCAGTTTGCTGGATCCTATGGGCTTTAGCCACAAATTATCAGCTATTGCTAACACACCAAAAGTCCTCTAGATAAATTACTTTTTAAAGAGCCTTTACTTGGGGAGCCTGGGTGGCTCAGTCAGTTGAGCTTCCGACTTCGGCTCAGGTCATGATCGTGCAGTTCTTGGGTTCGAGCCCCGCGCCCGGCTCCGTGCTAACAGCTCAGAGCCTGGAGCCTGCTTCGGATTCTGTGTCTCCCTCTCTCTCTCCCCTTCCCTCACTCGTGTTCTGTCTCTGTCTCAAAAATAAATAAAAACATTAAAAAAACAAAGAACCTTTTCTTTTTGGTTTTGCTTACCCAGCCCATTCTCCTACAGCTTTTTTCTGTCATCTTTGCTTTATTCAAAACCCACGTATATATTAATCATACTCAAGCCCCAGATTCAGGAAGTCCATAGGTACTAAATGAACCTTCTCCTAAACCCCAAATTTTTACAAAAGTTAACTCGGAATGGATTATAGGTTCAAATGTGAAAATTTTAGAAGACCACATAGGAGAAAAATCTTCATGACCTATTCTTAGGAGAATAGTTCATAGACATGACCAAAGCATGGTCCATCAAAGAAAAAAAATACAGCAGATCTCAAGGGGCACCTGGGTGGCTCAGTTGGTTAAGCGTCCAACTCTTGATTCTGGTTCAGTTTGTGGGTTGGAGCCCTGCGTTGGGCTCTGTGCTGATAGCACAGAGCCCGCTTGAGATTCTCTCCCTCTCCCTCTCTCTGTGCCCCTCCTCCAGTTTCTCTCTCAAAATAAATAAATAAACTTAAAAAAAATCTTTTACTTGGTGAAAAACCCCATTAAACGGGATGAAAAGATAAGGTAGAAACTGGGAGAAAATATTTGCAAATCACATATCGGACAAAGGACTTGTGTCTACAACATATATTTTTAAAATCTATAAATGCAACAAAAAGAAAATGAACAGTTAGAAAATGAGCAAAGACATGAAGAGACATTTCACTGAAGGGAATATATAGATGAACAATAGGCGCATTAAAAGATGTTCAATATCATTAGCTCTTAGGGAAATTGAAATTAAAACCACAATGTGGTTTTACTACGTACCTATTAAAATAGCTAAAATAAAAAACAGTGACAAACAAAATGTTGGCAAGGATGCTGAGAAAATGGATCCCTCAAACATTGCTGGCGGGAATGTAAAATGGCAGAGCCACTCTGGAAAAAAAAAAGTTTTTTTTTGAAAAAAAAAAAAAAGACACAACTAAGCCTATGAGTAAAATATGATCCAGTAATTGTACTTCTGGGCATTTATCCAGAGAAATGAAAAACTTATGTCTGCCTCAAATCCTGTATACTATTGTTCATAGCATCCCTTATTGTTAGAGTCAAAAATTGGAAACAACCCAAATGTCCTTCAACTGGTGAATGAATAAACAAATAGCACGTCTATACAATAAAATTCTATTTGGCAGTGAAGAAGAACAAGTTATTGGTGCAGGCAGCACCTTGAATGGATCTCAAGGGCATTATGCTGAGTGAAAAAAGCCAATATCAAGGTTACATTACTATATGATCTAATGTACCATAGTATTTTAAAATGACAAAGTTATAGAGCTGGAGAAGAAACTAATGGTAGGATGTGTTAGTTAGGGTTCTCCAGAGAAACAGAACCGAAAGGATGTGCGTGTGTGTGTGTGTGTGTGTGTGTGTATGTATGTATACATGTATGTATATATACATAATATCAGAATGTTTATTATGAGGAATTGACTTGTGATTTTGGAGGCTGAAAAGTTTCCAATCTTCCATCTGCAAACTGGTGACCCAGGAAAGCTGGTGGTTTAATTTCAATCTAAGTCTGAAGGCCTGAGAACCAAGCAAGCTGATTTTGTGAGTCCCAGTCCAAGGGCCGAAGACTGGTGTCCCAGCTGAAGCAGGCAGCCGGGAAGGAAAGGAACTCTACCTCCCTCAGCTTTTTGTTGTATTCAGGCTCTCAATGGATTGGTTAATGCCTGCTCGCAGTGGGGAGGGCAGTACTCTCATTCTACAGATTCACACGTTAATGTCTGGAAATATGCTCAGAGACTCAGAAATAGTGCCTAACCAGACATCGAGGCATCCCATGACCCAGTCAAGTTGACATGGAAAATGAACCATCACTAGGAGGTAACGTGAGGAAGCTGCTTTGTGGTGACAGGAGAATTCTGAATCTTGATTTTGATGACAATTACTTGAATCTACACATGTGATAATATTTCATCAAACTACACACACACACACACACACACACACACACACACACACACACAAAGTACAGATGAACACTGGTGAGATCTGAATAAAGTACTTGAGTTGTTAGTATTGTGCCAACATCAATTTCCTGTTTTGACAATGCATTATGTTTATTGAAGATATCATATGTAGGAAGGAGCACCTGAGTGGCTCAGTCAGTTAAGCATCCAACTCCTGATTTGTGCTCACGTCACGATCTCATGATTTGTGAGTTCGAGCCTCACATCAGACTTTGCGCTGACAGTGTGGAGCCTGCTTGGGATTCTCTCTCTTCCTCTCTCTCTCTCTCTCTGCCCCTCTCCCGCTCTAGCTCACTCGTGCTCTCTGTCTCTCTCTCTCACAATAAGTAAATGTTTTTTAGAAAAAGATATTATTTGTGGGGGAAGTTGAGTGAAGGGCACATAGGAACCCTCTGCCATTTCCAAAACTTCTTGTGAGTCTTAAACTATTTTGAAATGTGTAAGTTACAATAGAAATAAAAGAGGAAAAAAATGCCTCCCAGATCCGCCAAAAGGCAGCTGTTAGAATCTACTCTGATGTGATTAAGACATGTGTCTTAACAAAACCCAGATTTTTCTTAAAGTGAATTCAGTAATCAAATCAAACACGGACAGTAGGCACTCTGCGCTTTGGGATACCCAATACTGTTTCCATAATTTACAAAAATATATTTGTATTCAAGTTTGTTTACCTTACACTCAGGTCTCTTCTCTTTCTGGACTCTCACCAAGGTAAAGATCATGCCATGTGTTTTCATCCATATGTTAGTGATAAAATATAGCAGTCTGATATCTACAATCAGCAAGACCTATTAAATGTTATTGTAGCTGGCAGTATTTGGGAGGAAGTTATCAAAAACTTAAGCAATAGCTGTATGTATTTCTCTCTCATCCTCTTCTCCAAAGGAAAATAGCTTTCCATTTACTATCTAGAATAGTGGTGGATAGGGTATAGATAATAAATTCCTTTAAGCAAATATTAGCAAAGGATTTCATATCAAATTCTTAGGTATGTCCAGTTTATATTCAGATTCTAGGAGTTAGTACTACAGTGAATAGTAATAGGGATTATCATTTATTGCTTGCTTATTTTGTGCTAAACCCTGGGCTCAGTGCTGCAGATACTAAAAAGAATAAGGAATGGTCTGTGCCCAAGTTCTTATTCTAATACAGAATACCAAAAGACTACATAGTTAATCACAGCCACTGTGAAATTGCTTAGTTTTTAATCCTTAGCAGTTCTTTTTTCTGTGTTTCTTTGTGCTCATCTGTATTTCATAGGTTTATTATGAGGATTAAAAAAATACATGTAAATGTTATGGAACATAATAAGTATTCAATAAATGATGATTATTCTTTAAAAATTGTTTTCATTCAAAGTTTATGTATTTATTTTGAGAGAGAGAGAGAGAGGGGAAGGCACAGAGAGAGGGGGGGGGAGAGAGAGAGAGAGAGAGAGAGAGAGAGAGAGAGAGAGAGAGAGAATCTCAAGCAGGCTAAGTGCTATCAGTGTAGATATCGAGGCTGGGCTTGAACTCCTCAACTGTGAGATCATGACCTGAGCCTAACTCAAGAGTCCGATGCTTAACCGATTGAGCTACCCAGGCGCCCCATTTATTATCGTTCTTATATCAAGAATGCTCTGTCATCTCCCGAAACCTCATGTCTGAACCTGTGTTCCAACCGGCCTTAATAGGCCCTCTGTTTGCTACGAAGAACACGTTTTATCATTGGTCAAATCTGGAAAACAAATCCCTGGTCTAAATTTCTGGATTCTAAGCCCAAATCCTCTAATGTTCAGAGGCCGAGGGCTTTGAGAAGGAGAAGAGATGGAAGGCGCCCCGGAAGGAGACAGTAGAGCACAGTGATTGAAAGCACAAGCATAGGAATCAGTTTTATGCTCTGCGATCCTGGACAAGGAGCAGTTTTTCTGAACCTGTTTTGTCACCTGTAAAATGAGTGAAGGCTTAGATATTGCGGTTTATGAGAAATATGTATGTGGTCATTTGAATAACCAAATGCACCTTATGTATTTCATCTTCATTCACAGTTTCAGGCTCACAGCCCCTAAAACCCTTGGAATTTCCTAAGTGAAGAGAGCTTAAAAGGTGTCTTGTTATGTTAATGAGGTCACTTTTGGAAAACCCCAGGGTAGCCTAAAGATGGGAGCTGGTTGCCAGGGGAACCAACCAAGTGATGAAAGGGTAGGGACTTTTAGCCCCACCCCCTGACTCAGGGGAGGGGAGGGGCAGGGGGTGAAGCAGCCAATGACCAATAACTTAATGTTGCTTCCGTTATGAAGCCTCCCATAAAAACCCAAAAAAGAGGGTTTCGGAGACCTTCCGGTTGGTGACCACGTGGAGCGGCGGGGAGAGTGGCGGCCTGGCGAGGGCAGGGAAGCTGGGGGGAAGCTGCCCGCCCGCCCTGCACCCCTCCTCCCCGGTAACGCGCCCGCCTGGCCGTGTTCCCGAGTCCTAGCCTTTCTGACTCACCCCGCGATCTGGTAAGGAAGCCGGTTTTCTAAGTTCTGTGAGCCGCTCCGGCATCTTACTCGGACCCAAGGAGGGCGCTGTGGGAACCTTTGCCGCGGTAAGTCCCAAGCACCCGGGCTCGCAGCTGGGTCTCGGGTGGGGGTGGGGGTGGGGGCGGGGCAGTCCTGTAAACGGAGCCCTTCACCCTGACCGTCGGAGCTTTCTCCGGGCGAACCGTGTCTGGGAATGGCTTGGTACTGTGTGTGGGGAACTTGCCCAATCACGCTGGAGCTCGGTTCGGGCGCCCTAAGAGTTGCTATCGGTAGAAAGACCATCATGGCATTTACCTCTTAAGGCCGCAGTGGAGCTTACAGGACATTGTTCGGGGGAAAGCCTTTCGTCTGCTCCTCAAGATCCTTCCAACGGGATTCAGAATCAAATTGACGTGAGACCGTTTAACAGCAGGAAATGTAATTGAATGGGCGTTGGGGCGGGAATCCACGGAGATCCTAAAGACAGGCAACGGGGAGCCTTAGAAGAACCAAGAAGAGGCCTGAGGATCCAAAGAAGAGAAAGTACATTGGCAAGAAGGTCTAAGGAGGCGTTTGGAAAAACAAGGTTGCCCTACTATGCAGATGAGTTCCTTAGGTAAAGGGGAGGCCCTCCTAAAAGCTCTCTTCCTGTTACGGGCTGCCCTTTCCAATGTAAATTTCGGCATCGTGGGGGAGGCCTAGAGCTTTTCCCGCATCTGCTTTGTTTTAATCACTTATCTCAAAATAATCTTTACGCCAATGTGGCCCCTCGCGAGGCTGCCTGCCCTGGGCCCCTACAACACAGTGTTTCTAGGTGCTTGTCAGTTTCTGACACACTGTGGCTCTCGGTTCCCCGTCTTCCTTACCAACCCTTAAAACAGACGAAGTGAGAATGGGTCCTAGTTCAGTCTTCCTGTAGCCAGAAATGCTCTGTCCTGCGTCAAAGGTAAAACATATACGCTGTGTACGATTTTTTTTTTAAACCTCCTTTGTACTCAAATCACATTCATTGGCCAGATTTAGGAAATGCCCTAGCACCTACCCTTGTTTAGTAATTGTTTTGTAAATAACTGCTAATGGGCTGCCAGAGGATGAGTAGGTTTGTGACATAAACTGAAGATGAATGAACGTGTAATGTGTTAGAACTGAGAAATTTGTATAAAGGAATCTTGGTTAAATCCGACATCACCACTAAACTAAGGCCAACTGTGGCGCATTTCCACTGACAAGGATTAGCCTGCTTGGCTCTGTTTATTGGCAATGCTCGACTCGCCCCAGACTGCCTTTTCTGTCCACGTTAAGCACGGCTACCTAGTCAAAAATGTGTTCGCGGCTTGGGGGACGGAGAATGAGAGCGTCTCGTTTATCCTGGTCCAGTGCGGCTCTAGGAGTTTATGAGGGGAAGATGAGATATGTAGATACAGAGAAAGGGACTTGTAAGTCTGTTTTTGCTCAGCAGACAAATTATGGTAGAGCACAACCACACATGTTGCCTTTGTGAACATTTAGCAACTAAACCGGATGGGCTTCTGTCCTCAGGGATCCATATACACACCACTGCATTTTACAGGTATTGGACTGAGACACAGCTAAGTCTACGCTCGGGATCCGCCATGTCATTTCAGCACTCTGAACCTGGACTGTCTCATTTTGCAAAGTTTGTGAGAAACTTGACTCAAACCACTTTAGACATCAACATTGAGAACGCATAGTTTCGATGCGCAGGCTCCTTATGAACATAGTTCACAGAGATTTGTGAAAGGGTGGGGTAGCATCACCTGAGACTTGAGTCTCCTGGAGATTTCAGCGAGAACAAGCACCATCTGTTCATAATAAGCTTTGAAGCCACTCCCTCCACTCCCAGAGGTGGCAGGCCCAAGACGGGACAGTGCTCACTGCACAGATTTTCCACTCGGAATCTACACGTACAATCCTTCCTGTGTCGTCGTAGAGACAGGCAACAAGGCAGGTCTCTGACGCCATCCCCGATCAGTTCCCCCTAAACTCACAAACCCTGAAAGGGAATCCACTAGCGTTCAGCGCACCAGTCAAAAGGACAAGGTCTGGCCCAATTTAATCATCTTTTTTCCTTAGCCTTCCGTATGGGATACACAGCTGAAAAGATGAGATGCTGGACAAAGGAGTATCTGTTAAAGGACAGTCCTGCTCATTAAGGCAAAAATCTAAGCGATAACAGCATTCTGACCCGAGGGGCTAAAACACACGGGTGTTTATATCATGCTGCCACCCTGAACTTCCAGCCCAGGCTGTGTCCAAAATGTATTGTTTCCGAGACAGCGTTGTGCCAAGGCATTTGGAACTTGAGAAAATTCGAGGGAGTTTCATCCCCATAAATAATTTTTTCCAAGACTGAAAAGTAAGAGCAAGGAGCTCAGGAATATCCTTCACAAATACAACTGTATGATTAGGGATTTAGGAAAGTCTTGAAGTTGTCTTTGTATTGTGAGGGAGAGTGTAGGGGGCAGCTCATGAATATGATCATTCCTAAGGCTGTGCTCTCCAGAAAGGTAGCCAGAAACATATGGCCATTTAAATGAGATAACAAATTTCCTCCCTCTCACCAGCCCTGCTTCCGGTTCTCAGAAGCCACGGCAGCATGGTGTCTGCCATATTGGACAGAACAGAGGGAGAACTTTTTCTATCAGCTCAGGAAGTCCTGTTGGACAAATCTACAACACTGTGCCAGTCTACACTTCGGTTCCCAATGTACAACGTTTAGAGGCTCCCACATTGCTTTTTCTTTCATGTATTTTTTACTGTCAAATTTATAGCTAGTTTTCAGGACTTAGCTCTGATACTGCCTTCGTATTAGTTAGACCTGACCTTCCTGGTCAGAGCTGAGAATATGACTACAGTGACATTTTAGAATTTGTTCAATTCTGCTCTGTACTGTAACTGGGGGTGCAGCTGTCTCTCACCCTACTATGAATAGAGAGCTCCTTGAGCAAGATCCTTATTTTTTCCGGCTTTATTGAGGTATCATTGACAAATACTGTATGTACTTAAGGTGTACAAAGTGATGATTTAATAGACGTTGTAAAATGCTCATTGCAGTCTAGTTAATACATCTGCCACTTCGCAGGGTTATTTGTTTTTTTACCCTGTGGGGACAACACTCAAGATCTCCTATTTTCAGGGCAGTCCAAGATGGCAGCATAGGAGGATCCTGAATTCACCTCCTTGTATGAACATACCGAGTCTACAGCTCCACGTGGAACAGTTCCCTCTGAAAACCAGATGAACAACTTCTTCTCAACAAACAATAGAAGGGCCGCATCGGGACAGGTAGGAGGCGTAGAGACCTAGCCTCGCCAAAAAACCCAGCCCTGGCATCGTGACCCGCAATCACAAATCAAAAGCTTCTCCCTGAGGAGTGGGGAGTTTGTGCGCCACGTCAGGCACCCCAGCCCTTGGGACCCCCACCAGAGAGACAGGCCCCCAAAACATCCGTCTCTGGAAACCAGGAGGGCTTAAGTCCAGGAGACCCAAAGCACTGTAGGGAACTGAGATCCTGCTCTTAAAGGGCTTGTGGACACACTCCCTCGCCCCGGAGCCCAGTGCAAAAGCAGCAGGCTGGAAGGTGCCGAGACTGTATGAAAGGGAGAATTATTTGCTGATCTTACTGTTTGCACTCGCCCTCCATTTTGCCCATGCTGGGGGGTGGCTGCAATCCTTGCATGATCCCGCTGCCTTGCTGCAGCCCTCCAGTCCTCCCCAGAAAGGGGCTTATACACCCTTGGCCATCAGCATATGAGTGGAGAAAGATGTGGGGTGTGTGCTTGTGTGTGTGCATACACACACGCAATGTACTGCTAGTCAGCCATAAAAAAAAATAACATCTTGCCACTTGCGACAACATGGATGGACCTTGAGGGCGTTCTGCCAAGTGAAGTTAAGTCGGAGACCAATTCTGTACGACATCACTTATGTGTGGAATCTAAAAAAACGAAGAAACAAAACAAAACTCACGGATACGAGAACAGAATGGTGGTTGTCAGAGGGGAGGGGGACTGACGGGGTGAAATGCACAAAGGGGGTCAAGAGGTACAGACTTCTGTTAGAAAACACATAAGTTGTGACGAGGCAATGTACAGTATGTGACTATATAGTCAATCATATCGTAGTGCCTGTTTGAAAGTTGCCGAGCGAGTGAATCTTAAAAGTTCTTGTCACACAAAAGAATTCATTTTGTAACTTTGTATGGTGATGGATGGTGATCACTTTGCCGCGTATACAAGTATCAAATCATTAGGTGGCACACCTGAAACTAGCATATGTCAGTTAGACCTCAATGAAAAAAAAACTAATACGTGTCAGTTAGATCTCAATGAAAAAAGAAATCCTAAGGAATAGAGAAGATCTATTTTAGCAAACCTCGGTAATATAAAACAGTATTAACTTCCGTCACTATGGTGTATATTAGCTCCCCAGAACCCGTTAATGTTAGAACTGGAAATGTGTACCCTTGGACCAACATCTCCTCCTTTACCCTCCCCCCTAGCGCCTAGCGATCACCATTCTACTCTGCTTCTGTGTGGGACTGTTGCAGATTCCACAAATAAGTGAGCCCACATGATGTTTTCTGCGTGTGGCTCATTTTGCTGTTCATCTGTGTTCTCGCAGACGGCAGGATTTCCTTCTTTTCCGTGGCCGAGTCCTAACTGTTCTTTTGCATCCGCCGGAGCTTCTCTGAGGTGATGATCGTGAATTATTGGTCAGGCAATTCAGAGATGTCCGCTTTTAGCTGTCGGTTGCCGAGGCTTTATTAGTTTCCCTTGGTGAGGTCACGTTGGCCTGCTCCTGTGGTCACTGTTGCCTTGCATGGAGATCTGAGCGTTTCATCAGTAAACATGTCTTCCAGTCTGTACAGACTGCTTTCAGCAGACGGACACTGTGTCCTGTCGGGTTCCTGGACTGACGCTATTGCCTCTGCACCATGCTTGAGTGGGGTTGGGCTGGGTAATGTGGTTGCTGCAGGGTCTACAGTGGGGTCCATGTTTGTCAGGCCTATTCCCAGGGGCTTGGGTGGGCATGGATCCTGTGTGGTACCCGAGGGAACAGGACTGCCTCCAGGACCTCCGTCAGTAGGGCTGGCAAGGGGCCAGAGGTCCACAACAGGGTCTGCAGATGGCAAGGCCCGTTACCAGGGGCGTGGATGTGCTTGTGTGGGACTCCTGCCGGGTCTCTGGGAGGCCTGCTTCCAGGTCACTGGGCGGGTCCCTGGGTGGACAGGACTGTAGCTGAGACGGACCGGAGCTGACTTAGGGGGCCACTTCAGGATCCGAAGTCAGTGGGCCAGTCTCCAGGGACAAGGATGGGTATGTCTTCTGCCGAGTCCCTCCGTGGGAAAGCCTTTTCCTGCGCCACAGCTGACAGGGGCTGGAACTGAGTTAGGGGACACTTCAGCTGGTTGCAGTTGGACCAGTACAGCACACCTGCCTCAGGGGCATAGGTGGGTTTTCTCCCGGCGGGGCCCTGGGCTGACGAGACCACTCGCAAACTATGGCTGGGACAAGGCTAGAACTGACACGCTGCGCTGCTTCAATATCCACAGTAAAACGAGTCGGCAGGCCTGTTACCCTCCGTCCAGGTTCCCCAGTGGATGGTGTTAATAGCAGGACCGAGGTCAGATGTACCTGTGGCCAAATCCAAAGGCAATAGGTCTGTTACGGGGTGTGTAGCTGGGGACCACAGTTGGTGAACCTGCTACCTGGGTGTGCGCCTACCTTTTCAAAATGGCCCTTCTCAGTCTCGGGCTCCACTGGTGTTTTGTAACCTCCTACCTGATTCCTGAAGGGCCCACAGAGACACATTTGTCTGTGAATGGCTGCCAAATTGTTCCTGTTGAGGGGCGTTATGAGCGGAGGACCTCCTATTCCACCATCTTGCTGATATCACTCCAAGAACCTTCTTCTTTTTTGGGGGGGGAGGGTCTGGATTTGAATAGTAGTGTTATATTGATATTATTGGATTCTAACAATTGTCCAGTGGTTTTTTTTTTCCAATATATGAAATGTATTGTCAAATTGGTTTCCATACAACACCCAGTGCTCATCCCAACAGGTGCCCTCCTCAATACCCATCACCCACCCTCCCCTCCCTCCCACCCCCCATCAACCCTCAGTTTGTTCTCAGTTTTTAAGAGTCTTATGCTTTGGCTCTCTCCCACTCTAACCTCTCCTTTTTTTTCCCCCTTCCCCTCCCCCATGGGTTTCTGTTAAGTTTCTCAGGATCCACATAAGAGTGAAAACATATGGTATCTGTCTTTCTCTGTACGGCTTCCTTCTTCCTTTTTTTTAATGTTCATTTATTTTTGAGAGAGACAGAGCAGGACTGAGAGAGGGGCAGAGAGTGAGGGAGACACAGAATCTGAAGCAGGCTCCTCCGGGCTCTGAGCTGTCAGCAGGAGAGCCTGACTTGGAACTTGAACCCACGAACCATGAGATCATGACCTGAGCCAAAGTCGGACACTTAATCAGCCACCAGGTGCCCCAAGAACCTTATTCTTGAAGATCAGCTCGTGAACACACACATGCACACACATGGGTCACAAGATTTAAAATCAATGGCTGTCTAATTTTAGCATGAATAAGAATCAGGAGGCCTGTTAAAACAGATTTCTGCTTCTCATTCCCAACTCCAGAGTTTCTGATGTAGGTCTGGAGTAAGTCCCCCAAATGTGCATTTCTAACACATTCAGGGTGCTGCTGATGCAACAGGTCCAGGGACCCCACTTTGAGAACCATCAGCTTAGCTCTCTCACCCCCTGGCCCTGCGATCCAGAAGTATTCTCGAAGTATAACTAGCCCTGAGCCGCAGCTTTTAAACTGCTGGCTCTTTCACTGCTTCAGGATAGAGGAGCAAAAGGCCTCGAGATTGTGTTTTACTAAAATATTGGCCTTCAGTTGTTCGATAAAAAAAAGCACTGCTGAGTCTTGGGGACAAGAAAGCTGGCTAGAAGAGACGACTCCTTACAGACCTCAATGTAGTCCAACTTGGAGAGTTCCACCCTACGTTGGATATGATTTCTGAGCTTCTAACATTTAATCTACACCACTTACTTAATGCAAATCCTAAATTGGTCAAGCTCTGACTTGCTTTGGAGTAACCCTTTCTTACAGACAGTAAATTGTTGGTGTCTGGCTCCAGGATGTAATCCAGCAGATCAAAACTTCTGCATAAATCAGTGGAGACTCTTAACCAATATCTCCTCAAGAATTAGCAGTGCTTAAAAATAAAGGCCAAGTACTTCATTGCGTTACGTGCCACTTTTTTGCATTTCAGCATTTGAAAGCTCTCCCAAACCAGTAATAACTTGAGAAGGCGTTGTATGCAACACCACAGCATTATACACAACTGATTATTCCATCATCCAAAGAGTTTGCCCTCCCCATTATCTTGGTACAGATTTGACTGATTATTTTTACTTCACAGACTCCATTCATCAATGGCTTGGTATTTACCCACAATTGGTAAAGCAAGTGCGTATGAACGTGATGGAGAGAGGGGGAAATACTGCTTGCTGAGCAACTTCTATTTAATCCAGCACGATCCTCTAGACAATTCACATCTATCAACTCATGACCCTCATGAATTTGCATGGTTGAGGTTCGTAGATCCTTTCATCACATGAGAAAACAGTAAGTCCGATGTATTATGTGATTAGATCACGTTTATACAGCTAGTAAGTGCGATAGCATTAAGTGAGCCGGAGTCGCTTCAATGCCAAATCCTTTGATCTTTCCGTTGTATTGACATCTCTACAGTGTATTCAGTAGAACGGGTGTTTCAATAGGGAAAAGATTTGTTGACCAAACGAGTTTTGAAAGTGTTGTATATTATGATGACCCCCCTCCTTTTTTTTTTTTTTTTTAGATTCCTCATGCAAATGTATTTTAAGCATCCTGAATAGGATTTCTAGTAAAGAAACCATATAGCCAGGAGTTTCCCAAACTTCACTGATAATGGAACCCTTTATTCTGAAGAAAACATTTTAAGAAATGCTATTTTGGGGTCGCCTCGGTGGCTCAGGTAGTGAAGTGTCTGACTCTTGATTTTGGCTCAGGTCACGGTCCTCACAGTGGGTGAGTTTGAGCCCCATGTGGGCTGACAGCACAGAGCCTGCTTGGGATTCATTCTGTCTTTCTCTCTCTCTCTCTCTCTTTCTCTCTCTCTCTGCTTGTCCCCTGCTCCCTGCTGTGCTTTCTCTCTCTCTCTCTCTCTCTCTCTCTCTCAAAATAAATAAACTAAAAAAAATATATAAACTTAAATAAATGTAAAAAAACTTAAAGTAGTAATAATATTAAATAATAATTAAAATAATAATAAAACTTTAAAAATAAATAAGCTTAAAAAAAGAAATGCTATTTCGTGCTAGTTTATCTGCCTAAGTATAGAACAAATATTTTAAAAAAAATTTAATGTTGATTTTATTTTTGAGAGAGAGAGAGAGCATGAGCTGGGGGAGGGTCAGAGAGAGACAGAGGGAGACCCAGAATCTGAAGCAGGCTCCAGGCTCTGAGCTGTCAGCACAGAACCTGACATGGGACTCAAACTCACAAACTGTGAGATCATGACCTGAGCCGAAGTCGGATGGTTAACTGACTGAGCCAGCCAGGTGCCCCCACATTCAACTTCTTAAATTACTAATACACTTTTTTTTCGCTCATTTTATATTATTTTATTATTTATATTATTACATATACAGATGGGGGGACAGAATACGCACATGGGCAATGTATGAAGTACTATATTGGGTATAGAATATAATAGTACACTTGTCCTCTAAGAGTTTATGTCCAAAATGTCAGATAATTATACGCCCTGGTAGAATAGCAAAGCCTTTAGTTATGCAGGCCTGATTCAGGCATTTCTCCACTAGATGACCTTGGTAACACTACTTAGCCTTTCAGAGCCTTGGTATCCTCTTCGGCAATGGTAAGGTTTAATACTTCCCAGGGCCATTGTGAGAATTAAGTGGAGTAGTATTTCTTGCGCTTTGCAGACGGAAATATGTGTACCCCACAGGTGGGTCACAAACTGGGGACAGAGTGAAGTTCACTTGGAAATTGGAGGAAATAATTTTTATAATACAACAAACATGAATATATTAAGAAGTAGAAAGAAAAACCCACATGAATTTTTAGGGGAAAATGTGCAGCTGCAATCACATTCTGTTCTTGCAGTGGGCTGCTTCCGGAGCCCAGGAGGGATGTGCTTTCGCTCACCTCTGCTTTGTGGGTATTTCGGTGGGGCAGAATTCTGAAATGCAGCGAAATCTGTCAACATTCTCCTAATCTGGAAGCACTTTGCAATGTTAGTAGTACTCATTCAGGGAGCATGGGAAAGTGACGGGAATAAAGGCGAAAGGAGACTCAAGACGGCAGATAGGAGAGGACGCAGGGGAAGCAGCAGTGTGACCACAGGCTGCCCACCGCAGAGCTCAAAAGAGATTGCTCCTGAGGCAATGGTAGGGGACAGGTGTATTTGTGTCGCTTCTATAACAGCGGTGAGCCTCAAAGTCGAGGGCACATCAGAATCATCTAGAAGACTTGTTAAAACAGAGTTGAGGGCCCCACCCCCAGAAGCCCTGATTTAGTAGGTATGGGGCGAGGTCGGAGTATTTGCATTTCTAACAAGGATTCAGGTGGTGTTCATGCTGTTGGTTCAGAAAGAACCACTGGTTTCGAGCAATGTTTCTTTCCTACCTCCGGCAACCTTAAAAAAATATATTGATGTTTGAGTCCCACTTCCATATTTAATTGATCAGATTATGAATATTAAAAATATTCCAAGGAGTTTCTACTCTTCAGGTGGACTTGTGGAGGGTTTTCAGTGCTAAAACTGTCCAGTCTGACTCAAACTGGGACAGTTGGTCAACCTAGCTATGGAGTCCGGGTCAAGTAGATAAATGACTTGCTTTATCTGTCTTGTGGAGGTTGGTGAAATGAGGTTGCTTAGCACAAGGAGTGGACACCCAAGAGCTAGCTGCTTGGATCCACAGAAGGGGATTAATTACAGAGGGGGGGAAACAGACACTCGTTTTCAAAGTTGAAGTAGAGTCGACATACAATGTTCTGTGAGTTTCAGGTGTACAACATGGTGATTTGACGGTTGTCTGCATTACCTGGGGCTCATCACAATAAGTGTAGTTTTTGTAGTATGACTAAGGTGCTTTAGAGACAACACCGTGAAGAATGGAACGAACATAAGCTTTGGAGTTAGAATTGGGCTTGGAGGCTGCTAATTCCCACATGAATTAGGTGTACAACTTTGGGTGAGGTATTTAAAATATGTGAGACTAGGTCTCTTTTTATGTAAAGTGTGCAAATTATAGCTCACAGATTTTGTATGGGAATCCACGAAATTATTCATCGTAAACGTGTCTAGTATAATGATAAGATCTCAGTTAATATTGCTGTGCATACATGTGTGTTTCTTTCCTTCTTCACTGAAGGCGACAATGCGAATATGCAGAAGTCATTAGGGAGTAGTATTGTCTTTCTAGTTGGGAAAAGGTATTCTACAAGGAAGGCTCAGCTGAAGGCTCAGCGTGAGTAAAGACGAGCAGCTCTAAAAAGGCGTGGTCTTTTGGGATTAAGTATGATAGAGTGCTGTGGCCTCAATGTTTGTGCCCACCTCAGATTCCTAGGTTGAAATCCTAATCCTCAAAGATGATGGTATTAAGAGGTGGGGCCTTAAGGAGGTGCTGTGGTCATGAATGGGATTTGTGTTCTCATAAAAGAGGCTCCAGAGAGATCCCTAGGCCTTTCCACCACGGGAGAACACAGGATCTTAGAGTTCCAGCCTCCAGAACTGTGAAAAATGAATGTTGTTTATAAGTCACCCAGTTAGTGGTATTTTGTTACAGAAGCCTGGACAAAAACACAGTTATATATAATCAAAGGTAATATGAAATTTAAATGACCCCTCAGGGAAATGTGTTAATCTGTTACAAATGCTTGACTTTCACTTTCAGTAATAACAACTGAAATCACATTAGTGTTTTGGCTATGTTGGGGCAACATGTAATTATTAAAAAAATTACCTGGAATTGAGGGAGGCTACTAATAGACTGTGCAGAATATAGCACTGCCTGCCTACCAACTGCAATTTTGTAAACAGAAGCCAACGTTTCTTTCCTTTCTTATTTATACAAAAACTACAAACTGTATAACGTCATGTCAAATTCTCTGATTTCCTTTTATTGATAATTTTTTCGTTTCTAATAGCGACAAGCGTCACATGAAAAATATTTGTATCTCTAAAGAATGAAAAGACTGTCAAGCGCAGTCAAGCGATCACACATAAATAAATACAACAGCCATATGGTCATCATTATTATAAGAATGTCAAAATAGCCTGATGATCGTGTTGTCCTGTAACTGGATGTTAGTAGTGTGAATTTCCAATTTTGTCTGTTTCATAAAATTCCTGGATCTTCTTCAGAAATTACTGTGGGTATTGTCAGTTCTCCCGGAAGACGAAAAGCAACACAATAGAACTGATTAGTGTGGTGAACGCAGAGGCACCTGTAGGGTAGAGGAGGTGGAGAGGGTCACCGTTAGAGCTTGAGTCATTTGGGGTGTTCTCTGTCTTGATGTGCGGAAGGAAAGATACAAAAATAACTTAAGAACATAGACAGGCACAGAAAGGGAATAAAAAGAAAGAAATGAGGTCAAGGGAAGTTTGGGTTCTGGCCAAGAAAAAGAAGAAAGATAGCAAATTGAACAGTGGGAATCCACCTTGAAGCAATTGTGGGGAAAGGTGAATAGTGCAGTTGGGAACTATAGCCCTTAACACATCACGACAGTACTAATTAACTCCAGGAAACAAACAGAAAGATACTGTATTCCAGATGAGGAAGTAATGTAGTCATCTTTGAATCCGATTTAATTTTGGCCGCCACGTTATAGATAAGATTTCAATCAATGGGATGCAAAATGTAATTAGAAGTTACAAACGATGAAAGGTGTAGAGCCATCCCAGTTCTTGGCGCTCTCGCTAGACAATAAATGGGTTAGACGCAGGCAGCTAGGACTTAGTAATGTTCCCGACAGGCTGAAATCCCAGGAGATCCCGCTACACGGCTTATTCGCTCTCTGAATATTAGGGTGTCTACCGCCGTCTGCTTCCTCTTCCTGTAGTCACTATCCTTGTTCCCGCTGGTCAGTAAGTTCGTAAGTTCTGGCAAGGAATTGTCATATCCCACAGGCAGCCCTAAAGTGGAGCCTCAATAGAAGCAGTTTTGTGCGCGGTATGGGAGAGTCCCTTAATACAGTAACCAGAGTTCTGAAATTGAACTCCCATTAAGGTATCAATAGGCTTTGCTATATGTATTAGTTTCCTTAGACTGTGTAACAAACTCCTGCAAATGTAGTGGCTTAAAATAATAGACCTATTCTGCCACAGTTGGTTTTTTTTTTTTTAAATGTTTAGTTTTGAAACAGAGAGAGAGGGAGAGAGAGAATCCTAAGCAGGCTCCGTACTGTCAGCGCAGAGCCCCATTGTGGGGCTCGAACTCATGAACTGTGAGATCATGACCTGAGCCAAAAACCAGAGTCGATGCTTCATCAACTGAGCCACCCAGGTGCCCGCTGTCACAGTTCTTGGAGCTAGGTAATCTAAAATCAAGGTGGGATTAGGGTCATGCTAATTGAAGCATCTGTGGGTGGATCCTTCCTTCTTTCTTCCAGCTTCTGGTCCAGCTTCTGGTAGCCTCAGATGTTCCATGGCTGGTGGCCGCGTCACTCCAGCCTCTGCCTCCGTCAGCATGCGGCACTCTCTGTGTGTCTCAGCGTCGGAGTCTTTTTGCCTCTGATAAGAACAGCAGTCATAGAGGACTAGGGCCTACCCTAGTGACGTCATCTTAACTTGATTACGTCTGCAAAGAATAATTCCAAACAAGGCCACCCCCCTAGCAACCAGGGTTAGGACTTCAACATATCTTTTTTGGGGACACAATTCCAGCCACAACACACGCTCACGTGCTCAAAATACATAAACTTAAAAAAAAACTTTAAAAAAGCTGACTACTTTTTATCGTCAGAGTGGTTCCCCAATCCTTGTTTTTTGAAACATGCAAAAAACATCTGCTTTGCATTTACGCCAATTCTGACTCAAAGAATTTAGTCTTTATTTTCAAATGATTCAATTTTTGATGGAGTCCTTATCAAAAGGAAGCCTCAGAAGGAGCGGAGCGCCTGGGTGGCGCATTTGGTTAAGCGTCCGACTTCGGCTCAGGTCGTGAGCTTGTGATTCGTGGGTTCAAGACCCACATCGGGTTCTGTGCTGACAGCTCAGAGCCTGGAGCCTGCTTTGGATTCGGTGTCTCCCTCTCTCTCTGCCCCTCCCCTGCTTATGCTCTTTCTGTCTCTCAAAAGTAAATAAACGTTAAAAAAAAATTTTAAAAAAGAAAAAAAAAGAAGGCTCACAAGAAACAAATGATTTTTTTTAAGTTTATTTTGAGGGGGGAGAGGCAGAGAGAGAGAATTCCAAGCAGGCTCCACGCTGTCAGCTCAGAGCCCAGCGCGGGGCTCAGACTCACGAACTGTGAGATCATGACCTGAACTGGGTCAAGAGTCAGCCGCTTAACTGAGTGAGCCCCCCAGGCGCCCTGAAACTGTTGACTTTTGACAGACATTCTCCATTGTGAATGCATGCATTCATTAATCTGAATAAATTGAATTGAGACTATCAGAAAATTCTGGAAGGTACTACATCTCTGAGAAGTCCTGAAGCACTGACTGAGGACTGGAGTGAGGCTGTACGTGTTAGGAAACAAGGACCTCTTGTTTTAAGTACTGAGATTGTTACTGGTCCTTGTAAGAAGGTCTTTTGGAAGTGACCCCGAGCAGGGCCATGCTTAGAATGTGCTCTGTTTGTGTCTTGAAGCTTTGTTGTTAGGTGAATGCTGTAAGATAATTGTCTTTGTGATGAATTGACCCTTTCATTTTGTGAAGTGCTTTTCTTTGTCATTGGTGATACTCTTCATCCTGAAGTGCTGTGTCTCATAAATAAACCCATACCAGCTTTCTTATGCTTAGTATTTGCATAATAACCACACCTTCCAGCCTCTGGTTTTCAGCCTATATGCTTCTTTCTATTTAGTGTGTATGTCTTTTGTAATCAGCCTGTACGTGCATTTTAGAAACACCATTCCTTTTGAGATGATTTCCAATTAGGAGGGGAGAAGGTTACCATTAGAGACAAGTGAGTAAGGAAGACATGGAAATACAAGTGGGGGGGGGGGGATGAGAATGAATGAGAGAAATAAAAAAGTTAGTCAACCAGGGAAAGAGGATTGGTTGGGTAAGAGATAGAAGATAACACTTAAAAAATTTTTTTAACGTTTATTTTTGAGAGAGAGAGACAGAGCCAGAGCATGAGCGGGGGAGGGGCAGAGAGAGAGAGAGGGAGAGGGAGACGCGGAATCTGAAGCAGGCTCCAGGCTCTGAGCCATCAGCCCCGATGCGGGGCTCGAACTCACGAACCGTGAGATCATGACCTGAGCCGAAGTTGCACACTTAACTGACTAAACCACCCAGGCGCCCCAGAAGATACCACTTTTTTGGGATAAGGGAAAGGGAGTGCCATGATTGCATTATAAGAGGTTCAGTTTGAATTATGCTAATGCCATTCAGTTTCAGGAGAGTCACCAAAGCTTGAGAACAAAGCAACAGTTGTCAAATAAAAACAGAAACAACATTTGGGGCACCTGGGTGTCTCAGTCACTTAAGCTGCTGACTCTTGATTTCGGCTCAGGTCATGATCCCAAGAGTTGTGGGATCAAGCCCCGTGTCGGGCCCACAGTAAGCATGAAACTTACTTTGGATTCTCTCTCTCTCTCTCTCTCTCTCTCTCTCTCTCTCTCCCCCCCTCTCTCTCCCTCCCTCCCCCCCTCCTCTGCCCCTCTCCCCCACTCACGCTCTCTCTCTAAAATAAAATTTAGAAGAAAAAATGAAAACAACATTTTAAAGATAGATGGTAGTTCATTTTTGCAGCATTTGCAAAGAGAAGGCCACAAGCCGATTCTGTCCGCAATGGCCCGCCATCCATAGTCCTAAGAAAAGATTTAGAATTCATGGTGAGGCTGAAGAAGCCCGGGGTTCACATGTATTCGAAGAGAGTTGTGGGTGTGCTTTGGGTGAAGAGAGGAGCAAGCTTCTACCTCTGTCACATCAAGTGAAGGGTGCTTCGGGACTGTGGCATGTGTTCCCTGGAGTTTTGAGGGCTGTAGGGACTGTTATCGGACTCACATCTGGAAAGTTGGAAGTAAAAAAGCGATGGCTCAAATTCATCTGCCTTCGTGGGCCAGACAGACACGGGGCTGCGCAGCGAATGGCCTGTACGTCCAGAGTTTGTCGCTGGAAAAGATGGAGTTTTGTGTTCTGTGGGCCGGATGGGGAGCCCACAGGAAGGGAGACAGACTAAGTCCCCTTGTGTAGAGACTCTGCCTAAAGAGGCTATTGGAGAACTAGGTGATCCCAGAAGAGTGGATCGCCAGACAGCAAAGAGATCAGAGAAAATTCGCGTGGGAAATAGCGATGAGCACATAAAATGAAAAAAGAATCCCATCTTCAGTAGAATTTGAAAGTGGCCGAACAACCCGTTGGAACTGCCCCACTGTTTTATCCGTAGGTGTTAAAATGAGTTCTCACAGTGAGTTTAAAGTAGACAGTGGAAAGAAAGATGGAAGCTGAGGTCTGCTTGCATCCACACAACTGCTAGTTCCTTCGAACCCTTGCAGACTTCTGACTTGGAAACGGGCTAGAAATTGAGAAGGACTGGGGAATGGCTGCCACTCACGAGACGGACACTAGAGTAAAAAGATGTGGAGTTGAGTGGTTGCAAGTGTGTGTGTGTGTGTGTGTGTGTGTGTGTGTGTGTGTGTGTGTGTGTTTAGCTGATAAATTCAGTTTTACACATCTTGAGTTTGAGAAGGCAGCTACGAACCATCCAGGTGAAGATTCCCAGTACGCAGCTGTAGGTAGACAAGCGGAGCTTTGGCTACATACACAATTTAGGGTTTGCCGTTACTGTATTGTTAGTAACTGAAACATTGGGAGCGGATGAATTTACCCATGTCAAGTGCAAAAACGTGCTAAAAATAAAAAATGAGAGAAAAACTCTCGGAAGCATCAGTATCTCTTAGACTGATGGAGGAGTAAGCCTTTCAGAAGAGGACGAAGAAAGAATGGCCAGGGAAGCAGAAGACGAGTGATTTTTCAGTAGCTGGAAGAAAAAGCAACTTCGAAAAGAAGACGATGAAAAATAGTATCAAATACCTCAGCAGAGTCACTTAAAATGAGGCCTAGTAAGAAGCTATAAAACCGGGCCCTTTAGGAGATCAGCGTCACATAGCGACAGGATGGATGATGTCCTATGATGCAACGCTGATTCTCAATCTTGGCTGATGATGTAGACCGCTTTTAAAGGAGTAATTATCATGTCAGTGAAATTAGTTTTAAGTTTTATTCTAATGTTACTTAAATATTTCTATACCTAAAATCATGCACGTGCCATTTCCAAAGCATACTGTTTAAACCCCTAAATACACAATTCAAATAATTTAATATAATGATGGGTTTTTTTTTTTTAATTAAAGTTTCGTTTTTGGTTTTGTTTTCATTTTTATTTATTTTTGACAGGGAGAGAGAGAGACAGAGCCCGAGTGCAAGCGGGGGAGGGGCCGAGAGAGAGGGAGACACAGAATCCAAAGCAGGCTCCAGGCTTGAGCTGTCAGCACAGAGCCCGATGAGGGGCTCGAACTCCTGAACCGTGAGATCGCGACCTGAGCCAAAGCCGGATGTTTGACTGAGCCACCCAGGCACCCCGATGATGTTTTACTGAAAGCAAAGTATCAGAGCTAAAATATAGATAATACAAAGGACTCTGTCAAGTTTTCTGAGCTTTGTAATGCCTCAGTTCCTCCATGACTTTTCTCCTTTCACGCTTTTGTTTGTGCCGCACACCATGCTAGGACTTGTTCTCTGCAGAGCCAGAACTCATTATCTATATCATAGAGCCGTTCCTTTCATTTGTACCGGATAACAAAAGGGTACTCGTGGGCGTGAACCTGATTGAAAAACACGAACACAAACCTGGTACTGACCTCCTTAAAACAAAAACGCCAATATGGTCCCTGAAAGATAATAAGGTGGACCTCCAAATGATCCAAAATAGACTTGTTTTGCTTCTTCTTCTTTTTAAACGTTCATTTATTTATTTTTGAGAAAGAGAGAGACAGAATCCACAACAGGCTCCAGGCTCTGAGCTGTCAGCACAGAGCCGGACATGGGGCTCGAACCCACGAACTGTGAGATGACCTGAGCTGAAGTCGGACGTCTAACTGACAGAGCCACCCAGGTGCCCTTGCTTGTACTACCTCTGAAGTTTCTGAAGAGTCACATATATGCATGCACATAATCTGGTAGATTAACCTCTGAGCCCTGAGAATACGTTTGAGAAGGAAGGTGTTATAATGTTACATCGATATACATATGTATATATATATATTTATATAGTATACTGTAATTTATTTGTAAACTGTAATTTATGATGAGCGGCGCCTTTGCTAATCTTTGCATCCTGCTCTCAGTGATCACCACAGTTTTGGATATGGAGAGATAGTTAAAATTTTTGATACACGAATGGCTGAATAAATGTATGTCTTTTTCTCTGTTTCCTAGTATGAAGCACAGAGACTAAAAGCAAACTCCTCGGTAGGAACCGGTCGCTTTCAGCAACATTTTTTCCAATCATTTTGGTCCTGAACCAACTCATTAAGGCACGTTGTATAAGAAGACAATAGGAATGTGAAATGACAATCGTAGACTACAGTCAGATCCCCATGAAACTCAGTCCCGGGCTGCTGCTGCCTCCCAGGGGCACTGGGATTCGGGGAGCCTCCCGGTGTGAGCTGGCAGGAATGTTTGCTCTCTCACACACACACACACACACACACACACACACACACACACACACACACGTCTGCGGCTTCAGAACCTGGAACTGTACTCTTCTTAGCAACAACCTGAAAGCTAGTTGCCCACCGGGTAAGCTTTTCCCAGCTGGAAGTTGCTTTCACATATATTACACTGCAGCCTGTTTGTGCTTTCACAGATTACTAGGAGCATCTAGCTAGTTAAAAACTCGGGCAGAAGCGCCTGGCTGGCTCAGTCAGTTGAGCTCCGTCTCTTGATTTCGGCTTGGGTCACGATCCCACCGTTTGGGGGTTCGAGCCCCACGTCAGGCTCTGTGCCGGTGGTACGCAGCCTGCTTGGGATTCTCTACCTCTTTCCCTCTCTGCCCTTCCCCTACTCTGTTTCAAAACTAGATGAACATTTAAAAAAAATTGGAGCAGAGGTGGAAGTAGAAGAAACAAATCACCCACATGATGACACATCCTTGCTAAGGTTCCCGGAGGTTCACCGAAGTGGGATCCCCGTTCTGGACATTAGAAGCCCTATGTGTCTTTCAGTATGCAGATGGGTTCCAAATGGCCAGCTCTCTGTGGCCTGCTTTCCTGTGTGCTCGGTGCCCCCTTTTCCCATTTTACCCCCTGCCCTGGCTTCATATATGTCCACCTGGTAAGGCGTCTGCCATTTCAGGTTTCTTGCTTTCTTTCACACTCATCTCTTCACAGAGATTTTTCTCAGATTAATTATCTTTTTTTTTTAAGTAATTTCTACACCCAACGTGGGGCTCGAACTTACAACCCCAAGATCAAGAGTCACATGCTTTACCGACTAAGCCAGCCAGGTGCCCCTCAGACTAATTGTCTTTGACTCCCTAACTTTTCTTCCTCAGTTTTACGTAGAAGTTTCCTGAATAGCAACCTGGAATCAGAGCAGAAAATAGGCTTTGGAATGAAAGAGATACGTGTTCAATTTCTAGCTGCAATAATTACATTTTGTGACACGGAGAAAACATCTTAAATTCACACTCTCTTTTATTTAGTTTTTCTTAGATTTGTTTATTTATTTATTTATTTAAAATTTACATCCAAATTAGTTAGCATATATGCAACAATGATTTCAGGAGTAGATTCCTTAATGCCCCTTCCCCATTTAGCCCATCCCCCCTCCCACGACCCGTCCCGTAACCCTCAGTTTGTTCTCCATATTTATGAGTCTCTTATGCTTTGTCCCCCTCCCTGTTTTTATATTACTTTTCTTTCCCTTCCCTTATGTTCATCTGTTTGGTGTCTTAAAGTCCTCATATGAGTGAAGTCATATGATTTTTGTCTTTCTCTGACTGACTAATTTCACTTCGCATAATACCCTCCAGTTCCATCCACATAGTTGCAAAGGGCAAGATTTCATTCTTTTTGACTGGTGACTAATACTCCATTGTCTATACATATCACATCTTCTTTATCCATGCATCCATCGATGGACATTTGGGCTCTTTCCATACTTTGGCTATCGTCGATAGCGCTGCCGTAAACATGGGGGTGCGTGTGCCCCTTCGAAACAGCACATCTGTATCCCTTGGATAAATGCCTAGTAGTGCAACTGCTGGGTCGTAGGGTAGTTCTATTTTTAGTTTTTTGAGGAGCCTCCATACTGTTTTCCACAGTGGCTGCACCAACTTGCATTCCCATCGTTTTTTTTTTTTTTTAATTTTTTAAATGTTTTTTAAAATTTATTTTTGAGAGAGAGAGAGAGAGAGAGCGCGCAAGCAGGGGAAGGGCAGAGAGTGAGGGAGACACAGCATCCAAAGCAGGCTCCAGGCTCCGAGCTGACAGCACAGAGCCTGACGTGGGGCTCAAACTCAGAAACTGTGAGATCATGACCTGAGCTGAGGTTGATGCTTAACTGACTGAGCCACCCAGGCTCCTCTCCCATAGTTTTTTTGTTTTTTTGTTTTTTTTTTTTAATGTTTATTTATTTTTGAGAGAGAGAGCACAAGCGGGGGAGAGGCAGAGAGAGGGAGAGAGAGGCTCTGAAGCAGGTTCCACGCTGACAGCACAGCCCACGTGGAGCTCAGACTCAAACCATGAGATCATGATCTGAGTTGAAGACGGACGTTTAACCGACTGAGCCGGGCAGGCACCCCTCACATTCTCTCCTCTTATCGAAACTTTCAAAGTAACGGTCTCCGGGCTTGATGAGTGGAGACAGCTGCACCGGTGGCACCGTCTTGTCTGTCTGTCCAGTTTTCTTAACCAGCTTCATAGATTGTCGCCTTACTGGAAAATTTCCCCATTGCCGGCTCCCCGTACTCTTGGGTACATCTAAAATATCAGAGACTTCCTCTTTCTTGCCTGTAGAGGGATATGAATATATTTAATTAAGATAAGACGGGCTTACAAAAAAGATAAAACGGTCTTAGCTCAGTGATGGATATGTAAAGCTGCCAACAGCAACCTGGCCACGCCGCCGTCACTGTTGACCTCTTATGAGCATTGGACCTGATTCCGCCCGGCTGAATACCTGCAAAGTCATTCCGTTTGGGCTGCCTCCGTGTCTCGATACGCTCTCCTGACGTTAGGCCCGCCGTTCCTCTCCGGTGGTTCTTCATTCCACCCAGCTGGGTCTCAGAGGCCACACCGAAACCTGCCACCGTCCCAGCCGGGACTCTGGCTTCCCCGGGCGGAAGCCGAGACTCCTAAGCTGGAGACTGACCACTTCTTTATTTCTCCGCCCGGACTCACACCCTTTCAATGGGAGTCACCGTCTTGTACTTACACATTATTTTCCGATGTATTTTTCTCAGTTCCTTTTCTCCACGGAGGGAAGAGTCATCGCTTCTAGCCTTCTTTCTTTGCATCCGTAAGTAGATTCTTGGGTACGTATGTCTGACGACATCGTTGCTGCCACTTGATGGTCCAGTGTCCTGATCACCAACTGGCACGTCACAGCCTCTGGTTACCTGTGCAGAAACGTCAGATTCATTCTAGGTTATTTCATATCCCTACTCCCCCACCCGTCCAATCAGCGTCCGTTGACAGTCCCGCTTGTCCCCCTCGTTTCTATTCAGATTGCTGCCGCCTTCCTTCAGACACATCTCCGCCCGGACTAACCGCTGTCCCCGTCTTTAGTCTCTTATCTCCTTCGACAAATCGTCACGCTGTTTGTAGAATTGTCTATAAAGCAAAGGTTTATAAAGCAGACCTCGAATTGTGTTTCTCAAAATTTGTCAACGGACCCCAATTTCCTTCCTTCCAATTTCCTTCCATCTGGATCCCAGACCCCCTTTTCAGTTTCAAATCCAAATTTACCCTTTGACTGTTAAATTCGAGCCTTACAAAATATTTACCCTCTGTGGACCTTAAACACTTTTCTGCCTCAGCCTTTCAATTTAGACCGTTCCCTCTGCCTCGATGGCCACGTGCCCCATTTGGTTTCTGCCTGCAGAATTAATCATTTCCCTTTCGGTATTCAGAGTGCATTCCTTCTACCTAGATTTAACATTTACTTCATTATCTCTCATAGAATATTTATTTCATTATGTCTCCTTAATCTACATGTCTTCTAGACACATAAGCCCCTAGAGGGCAGAGGTCATCTCTGTACCCCCGAAAGTGCACAGAACAATGACTGGTACCTTAAATACGTACGAGAAATGTTTATTACGTTTAATCAGATAACATGTAACATTTTCTACTCTATTTGAAAACGTAAAGGGTTCTTTTTTTTTTTTTTTTTACCTGAATCGATGCCAAAATGTGTTCAATTGTGTGAATTGCTAGTTTGTCTAGTCTGAGAATAGAGCTTCTGGCAAGATTTTCCTGCAGGATCAAATTTCCTTCTCAGAATCAAAAAGCTCTCTCTTGCTCTCATTGGTTTCGAAGCACTTGGGGTCATCTATAAGGATCTGTATATTTTCAACATTAATAATATCCTGACACCCTATGGCACTGCTGGAGTAGGATCTCTTTTAGACTGATGGACTGTGAATGATTCAGTTAAGCTACTCCTGTGCCAGAAAATAACGAATAGCAAATCCATTACCAAGCAGCATGCTCTGATTTCAGAAGTTTAAGAAATTGAAACAAAGAGGAATTTGGAGCCAGAGAACTGAATCGTAATGAAAGAAAATGCAACATCTCAGGCATCTCACCATATGATTGAGAGAGAGAGAGAATGCATTTAACATCACATTCCTGAAGTCACAGAAATAGATTTTCAAATTTAAGTCATGCAATTTTAACCACAGGTGGGGATGTGTACTAATTCCAATAGAGCAGAATCAAACGAAACCCACAGCATACATAAAGTGTTAGTTTCCTCCTTATGTATTTATGCTGATATAAATGGATCATATCAGAATTGCCATGTTTTAGTTCCTTAAAATGCAGACCTGCCTTTTGCCTTTAATAGAGAAACACAGTTTTTAACGGATACATTTAAAGAAACTTGACTCATATTTTTAGAAAAAAAAAAAATATCGGAGTCTCTAAAGCATTTGAATAGATTAACTCAGTGCATATTTATGGAGCTTTGTTTTAACAACACCTAACATTTCCATAGATTGCCAGTTGCCAGACCTCTTTTGCATTTATCATTCCATTTGAGCCTCAAAATAGCCCTGTGAGAAAGTATTATTATCCCTGTTTTCCAATGAGCTCATTGAAGATGAAAGAATCAAAATGATTCTTCTAAGCTATTAAACGGGAATGGAAGTGATATATTGTAACTGATAGTCCTATGTTATTTGTAGTTCCATCTGCTCTGCTTAGCTTCATACGAGGTTTCTGGTTCCGTGTTAGGCACCGAGCACTAGGACAAAGATCGAAAACACTAGGACAAAGGTAGAGAACAAAGGACACTTGCCTTCCAGTAGCTTGTATTTGTTTCACTTGATAAAATATATTCAATTGCTTGGTATTTGTGAACGTAGAAATGAGTAACTGTGGGTAGAAAGGAGTGGGTTGGTACGGATATGGAGTAATTACCCAGCTACTTTTCATTGGCTTGTCTTAAATCTTCTTAAATCTTGTCTTAAACTGGATAATCATTTGGTTATTCCAAAAATAAAGCAGGACAAATGCACATGGGCCAGGCTAAGAATAAGGGTCATTTAGAAGTTATTAAAGGACATAAGTAGGTGTACCCTAACCTAATTCTGACCATTTCTGATCTGCATCCCATTCGTGCTCCATACCGAAGCGCCACTCCTGTCACCTTCAGCTCCAGGCACCGGCCCATCTCTTAACTCATCCGTGTCTCACTATGTGTGAACATCGGAGCCGGCAATAGAAGGGTTTGCATCTGTGTAATCCATGTATTTGCTTATTTTTTATAAAGTTAAAACAGATTTGCCAGAATCAACTTAAAAATGCCTGTGGCAGGAGCACGTGGGTGGCTCAGTTAAGCGTCCGACTTTGGCTCAGGTCATGATCCTACGGTTTGTGAATTTGAGCCCCGTGTTGGGCTCTGTGCTGACAGCTCGGAGCCTGGAGCCTGCTTCGGATTCTGTCTCCCTCTCTCTCTCTCTCTCTCTCTCTCTCTCTCTCTCTCTCTCTCTCTGTGCCTCCATCGCTCATGCTCTGTCTCTCAAAAATAAGTAAATGTTAAAAAAAAATTAAAAAAGATACCTGTGGCAAAGGGATTGAAAAAAAATACTTGTGTCATCAAGGGGCGCCTGAGTGGCTCAGTCGGTCAGTCAAGTGTCTGATTCTTGACCTTGGCTCGATTTCACGGTTCATGGGTTCAAGCCCTGCATCAGGCTCCTCGCTGACACTGTGGAGCCTGCTTGGGATACTCTCTCTCCCTCTCTCTCTCTGCCCCTGCCCCACTCACACACACATTTTCTCTCTCTCTCTCTCTCTCTCTCTCTCTCTCTCTCTCTCTCTCTCAATAAATAAATAAATAAGTAAGTAAGTAAGTAAGTAAGTAAAATTAATTCATCACATGAAGTTGGCTGTGTCCGAATGGTAAGCAGCCGTATACTTCTCATTGCTCTGTAAACAAGTGATCCCCAAACTTAGCAACTTAAACACACAAATACTTATTACCCCACAGTTTCTGTCAGTGAGGAATCTGGGCATCGCTTAGCTGAGTGCTTCTGGCACAGGGGACCCCATGAGGTTGCACTTAAGCTCTCTTCTGGGATGCGGGTATTTCCGGGCTTGACTGAAGTTGGTGGATTCACTTCCCAAATGGCTCACTCACATGGCTGTTGGCAGGAGGCCTCAGTTCCTTACAACCCGCACCACTTGAATGCCTTCACAATATGACATTGGCCTTCCCCAGAGCAAGTGATCTTAAGAAGGAGAGTGAAAGCAAGCCAGGCAGATAGCACATACTTCTGCCGCATTCTACTGATCACTCACAACAATGCTGGATAATATGGGAGGGGCTGATCACTCACAGCCATGCTGGACGGTATGGGAGGGGATAAGGCCACGTTGTGAGTATCAGGAAGGGGGAGGACCTCTGGGGTATCTTTGAAGCTGGCTATCACCAGGGACCATGTGCTCTCAAAAGCATGGAACAATAGGCCTGACCTTAGAGACCCTAACACTCTGATACCGCAGAAGTTTGGGTGAGGGGGAGTAGGAAGCCTTTTTGAGAACATCTAAACCTTGTCCTTCAGTTTGATGCTGAATCCTTCAATGAACTTTGAAACTGTTACCATAGATCAGGGGTCAGCAAACTACAGTCTGTGGGTCAGATTTGCTCTGCAGCTGGTTTTTATGTGGTCCGTTAGCTAAAAGTGTTTTTTTTTTTTTTTTTAACGGTTGGAAAACGCTAGAAAATAAGTGTGTACGTTGATGTGTATGGCAGAGACCATATGTAGCCTGCAAAATTTAAAATATTTGCTAAGTGGCCCTTCAAAATGGCCATTTCTGTCACAGATCATCAAAATGTATATTAAAACATCCAATGGAAAGTAGACATTTGGGGCACCTGGGTGGCTCAGTTGAGCATCTGACTTGATTTTGGCTCAGGTCATGGTCTCATGGTTTGTGAGACTGAATCCCGCTCAGGGCTCTGGGCTGACAGCATGGAGTCTGCTGGGGATTCTGTCTTTCTGTTTCTCTCTCTCGCCTTCCCCCGCTTGCTCTCTCGCTCTCTCTCTTGCATGCGTGCTCTCTCTCAAAAATAAACAAATAGAAATTTAAACTTTGCTACATTGTCTGGTAGGAGATATGTACATGGTCCAAGAAGTGTCTTTCCCCCCAGCTAGAAGGTTAGATCAACATGGGATCCTAGGCCCTTCATTGTTCCGCTTAAAGTAATGATAACTAAAATTAAGTATTTTGATCTCCTTATTCCAGCATATATCTCAGACCACCAAACATTAGTCTCAGATGTACAGAAAAAAAAAAAAAAAAAGATTCCATGGTGAAATATGTTTTAGAAGCACTATATATCATTGTATCCTGTTTTTGGTGGTTCAGAACTTACTTGAATAATGCTCTGAGATTTCCTTCAATAATTCCTATATGACTACTTAATCCAATATCTGCACATCCAGGTTTTCACGGGCCACTTTTATTTACACATTAACATCTACTGATACCATGCGTGTAACTGGTGAATACCTTCCCTGCTGCCCCGATTCAGGGTACTCTTAAGAGGCTTAGTTCAAACGTTGTTCTTGCTAGTGTACGTGTAGGAGTCCCTTGCCATCATCATTCCAAATGTCCAGAAGTCTCCTTTGGGCTTGCAAGGATCTCAGAGGCATTGTCTTGAGATGGCTTCACAGGGAAGCTGGATATATGGGCTGAGCCAGGACTCCTGGGACAGCCTCAGACTCCCTGTCCGCCCTGTCCATAGGAGATGGTGCTGTTGGGGACACTAAGTCCAAACTGAGTCAAGTTCCCATTCGTGTAACTAACGGAGAGTTGACTGGCATATCTCTTAAAAATGGGATAGTAGGTTGATCAAACCTCTCATTCACCTTGTCCTCCTGGACATTTGAAAACCGCTGCTTTGTTGCAAGCTCACATTCCCATTTTCAGGCCATGTTCCTTTTCTTGTGAATGGGACGGGGATCTATAGTTTAATAACATCTCAGCTGATTCAGATGTGGTTAGATTACTGACCAGCATGTGAAAACACATAGTTTTCAACAGACGTCTTCATTAACAACTCCAGTTTCTGTGGATTTACAGCATTCAGTTCAGTGTTTGGCTTTTTTCAATTGTAATACACATAATAGTGCCATTTACGTGCACGACCCATTCTCCTAATTCATAGAAAAATGGAAACCGTTCTCCAAACTTGAATGCTGTGGTGCTTTGGGAGCTTTCAGGAATTGGGGGAAAGCCGCACCTGACCATCCCTTCCCATTGGCATATTCAGTGACTTGACCACGGGAGGGGGGATCCCTCCCACAGAAGTAAACAAATTCTACCTCGGAGGAAATTTAAAAACAACTGTCAGCACACCACTGAGAATCCTGTCAAAATAGATGGTGACACAGGGGTATGTTAGGACACGGAGGCCGAGAAGGCATGCTTTGTTCTGTTTCCCTTTGGTTTGGTGGTTGTTGTTTGTATTTTGTGTTTTTAAGTTTGTTTATGTTGAGAGAGCGCACGTGAGCGCAAGCGGGGGAGGGAGAGAGAAAAGGAGAGACACAATCCCAAGCAGGCTCTGCACCGTCAGCACAGAGCCTGATGCAGGGCTTGAGGGGTTGCGGGCCTTGAACTCACAAAGCGGGAGATCACAGCCTGAGCCGAGATCAAGAGTCAGATGCTTACCGACTGCCACCGGGGCGCCCCTGTTTCTGTTTTGTTTTTGCGGTACTGTGGCAGAGCAACAATCACACCGACCTTGGTACATATTCTGCTGTTTGCCTGAGCTTTGTGATGCATTGGAATTTATTCACATTGACCATATAAAATGTGCACAATAACATGAATCCTTGGGATACCTCTGTGGGTACTGTGGATAACTTACCCGAATTACATTACACAGTTTGCGACACATGGTGAGCACTTAAATACACAGTGGCTATTGTTATTTTTCTCTCTACCAAAGGAGTAATAATGTCAGTTCAAGCCTAAGCTGGGCTTCGGTGTCTAGGTCTCTGCTGAAAGGTCCTCAGTGCTCCCCTCGCTGTCCTGCATCTGTCCACATAGTCCGAGCCACTGACTCGGAGTACCGTGCCCGCATATTCTCAGATCATCCGCTTGCTCCTGTGGGGTCTAGAATGAGGAGTGAAAGTAGGAATAAAAGTCACTTCAGGGCGATAAGCTCCACTGGATTGGCTACTCCTTCAGAATGCTAACCTGCTCCTGCCACACGCAAGTTCTCACGGTAGAAATGTACATGGGAGAACAGAAACAGACAAAGCACTTGAAATATGCTGAAGAGGCATATTTTCAAACATCTCGGCTCTCTTGGGAAGGTTTCACATTACATATTTACAGATCCTCCGGTCATGAGCTGACCTTGGACACCTTGACAATCCACGGCAGAATTTTCAATTGTTGTTGTTTCTTGTCTCTTTTTAACCACAAGCTGTATCCTTGACCCACCTCCACTGGCTGACCCACAGGTATTTGCTGTTGACTGGAACAAGAATTAATTCTGTTCCATTGAATAGGCATTTGCTAAGCGCCTGTGTGCATTTTTAACTTCCAATTTCCTTTTTGGAAAATGCAAATAAATTATTTTAGGCTTCAGGGGGATTATTTGAGATGTAATTGTTATTTTCCAGCCTAGCTGTGCTGCTATTTATTTTTACATAACTATATAAACACAGGTGTGTATTTGCTGATATTTTGCTTATTTGGATGAGAAAATAGGAATCATTTCCAAAATAGCAGTTTTACAAGCTCTTGGGACCAGGAACTGGGTCTTAGTCACCTTTCTATTTCCTCATAACTGAGCAGAGGGCCTCGTACAAGGTGCTCAGTAAATGTCTGTTGCATTGAATCAGTCTCTGTACCTGGTGTCCTCAGTGAAGATGCTTTCTCCTTTTTTAAGTGTTTATATATTTATTTTGACAGAGAGAGAGAGAGCACAAGCAGGGGAGGGGCAGAGAGAGAGAGAGAGAGAGAGAGAGAGAGAGAGAGAGAGGGGGACAGAGAATCCCAAGCAGGTTCTGCCTTCTTAGTGCAGACCCTGACGTGGGGCTTGAACTCCTGAACTGTGAGCTCATGACCTGAGCTGAGATCGAGTCAACTCTTATCTGACTGAGCCACCCGGGCACCCCAAAAAGATGCTCTCTTTACATCGAAACCCATCATCTAATGTCCTCAATGCACTGTCATCACTTGAAACACAGTGAAACTTCATGTTGAGGCTCTTGAGTATTTCACAATGTTATTAGGTGTTTAGGACTTGCCTGGATCCTCACATCTGTACACCACTGTTACAGGCAGATGAGCTGACTGTCTCCTTACCTGATTCTGGCCCTGAACATGAAGCATATTAGAACATCTACTTTGGTAAAGGTTGCCTCAGTATATTCGTCATGGTCATTCTTGTTAATGCCTTCAGCTTTCCGCTCAGACTCTATCTGGGTTAGACTTTTAATTAGTTGTTCTCCAAGTTCCTCTGGCATGGGTCCCCCTCCCTTTCTCCCTTTCTCCCTTTCTCCCAACCTTCCTTGCACAGACTATTTGGAACACTACTGTCTGTGTCCAGGACTTGTATGAAACACTGGGGGTTCAGGACACATAACAGACTTGACCTCTTGCAGGAGCAACCAGTCTAAAAGAAAAAAAAGGTAATAATAAGTAACTGCAGTGTAATATTTTGCTACTTGCCAAAGTGCTTTCCCAGGAAGGTGAACATGTTGGGCAAGCATTGGTATTATTAGACTTGGGCACATGTGTCAGTATGAGTTTTCCAAGGCTGCCGTAACAAAGTAGCACAGCCCGGGTGCTTTAGACAAGACAAATGTATTGCCTCACCATTCAGGAGGCTGTAAGTCCAAGATCAGGGTGCTGGCAGGGTGGGTTTCTTCCAAGGCCTCCCTCCTTGGCCTGTAAATTGCTTTCTTCTTCCAACTATCTTCGGATGTTCTTCTCGTGTCTTTCTGTGTCCTAATCTGTTTTTTTGTATAAAGAAACCAGTCATATTGGGCAAATGCCCCTCTAGTGACCTCATTTTCATGAATTATCTCCTTAGAGGCCCTATCTCCAAATAGTCACATTCTGAGATCCTGGAAGTTAGGACTTGAACATAGGAAGTTTGGGAAGACACAGTTGAGCCCATAACGGCACGCAGAAAATTTGGCACCTGATAAATTATATAACCTGCCAAGGTATCCTGTAAGTAAGGGATAGAACTAGGATATAATCTAATGTCTATATGATTCTAGAATTCAAATTCTTCCCACACCACTGTGCTGCCTTTTCCAAGTTCCTGTACCAAAACTGCTGAAATTGGATCTTGCTCCTTATACACTGTCACTTTCTTTTTGACAGGGTGCTTTTCGTTCTGGTGTTTTCTAGGGCTTGATTTTCTGAACCCATCAGAATCTGACTTTGCCCATCTGCTTACAAGCTTAAATGATGCCCCCCTTTGCTCTATTGGTAATGATCTTCCTCTGTTGCACGTCGGGCACTTAACATGCCTTCCCTGAAGGAACTGACCTTGTGAGCATACGTTCTTCTTCTTCACGACCTCAGGATCCATCCGATCGCTCTGATGTAATTGGGCTGCCACCCAAGTTGCGGTTCCAACAGCCAGACACTCTGGTGTCCGATACCTGGACGCTCTGTCTCCTACACCTTAATGGAGTTCCATTTTGCTTTTAAAATGTTTTTAATGTTTGTTTATTTTTGACAGAGTGCGAGTGGGGGGGGGGGCGGGGCAGAGAGCGAGGGACACCTAGAATCCCAAGCAGGACCCGCTTTGTCAGCGCAAATCCCGATGCAGGAATGCAGGACTTGAACTCCTGATCCTCAAGATCATGACCGGAGCCAAAGTCAGACACTCAACTGACTTGAGCCACCCAGGCATCCCTCCATTTTGCTTTTTCAAATCTGGCAAAAACCCGCCTGGAAAAAGCTTCAGAAAGAATATTCCCAGTTGTTAATTTAGTGAGAGTGAAGTTATGTTAGCTCATTGAAATTTAATTGCTAATGGGTTATAAGATCTTAGGAACTACAGGCCCAGCATCTGTCTCTTTTTAGTGTCTCAATTATCACCACAATAATTTAATGGCATCCTGTTGAAGAAGCATCGTTGACATGCTAATGAATGGCACCCTGCTCATTTCCATGAACTTCACATTCCCTAGGTGATCATTTAAACCAGGCAATTTAGATTTCTATCATTACAAGGCCACACAGACTGACTTAAAGGTTGACCAAAATTATGTATATATATATAAAAAACACACACACACTTAACACTAAATTGCAAATGCCTTAAACTGTAGTCACTTATAATTTTATAAGTGTGCACAAAACCGGGACAAGCCATGAGAATCTTGGTATCTGCTTTATTATCTAATTTCATTGTGACCTACTGCACTTCAGTATGTGTATTATTTCGCTTTTCTAATTGTTTATTTTCTGTATGTTTCATTTTAATTTTTTCAGGTTACACTAAATTACGTGATTCTTATATTCAGTTTGCGTCATTTAATCCACATGCGATTACACGACACGCCGACTTTGTCTGGATTGAGCACTGAGTAGTAACAGCCTAAATTTCTAGCCACCTCACAGCCTTTCTAGAAGGAGGGAAGATCTAAATAAATATCTAAATAGATTTAATGTTCACTTCGCTACTTCCAATAACATAGAAGCAGTTGCAATTTAAATTGAGATTTGTAACTGGCTGAAGAATGCACAGAAGTCATTTTTTTCCCCAGATTTTTACTTGACGTATTTAATGAACATGAAAAAAAAAAAAACCCAAAATGGAGATGATTTGCTTAGAGAAAGCACTAAGCATCTTTTTTCTTTTTTTAGCACAGTTGTCCACCTAAGTTGCCAGTGGAATTAATTTAGCGTGGAGTTTTAAAAGCCTTTGCAGAATAGAGATTTATGCAGTCAAAAGAGAAGAGAACAAAAAAGAACAAGCCCCAAACTGAGGGAGTGAGGTTGGAAATAAAGAAGCGTTTCTCGATACTGAAGTCCACTTAATTCTGGCAGAAATTGCTAAAGGTTTGGGAATTTCCTGCCCTGCGGACCTTGAAAGAGAAGATAAATACTAATTTGTGTGGAAATATTTCCATGACATCCTGTCTGAATTTGGTCAATTAGTCTCCTTGTGATTGGGCGCAGTTGCTGAAATGGTAAACAAGAGAAAAGTGCCACCGCCGGGGGTGTTTCGACCTTAATCAGCGAGCCTAACCTGAGCGGTGTGCGGACCACGTTTCCCCGTGGCGCCGTGGCCTGAAGGCTGTGTACCCCGGCGACTCAGACTCACGATGTGAAGAACACGAACCTTATTATCTGGAGTGCATCCAATCTGAAGAAAATCCATTTCTTCTGACTCTCCCAGGCAATGTAAAGTAAGAGGCAGGCAATTATCTGGAGAGATTTGGAGAGTTCATGAAGAACCCCAAGCTGCTTCTCCGTGGGTGACAGAGGAGGGGAGTTCCTGTGGTCCAGCCCTCCCGGAACCCCCAGGTCGGTGTGTCACAGCCGAATATCGCAGGGCAGTCCCAGCGGCCGGCCCTCAGAGACAGAACGGACAGGGGAGGCCACTAGCCTCACAGGTAGCGGCTCGAGGCCCTGCGCCCCCCATGCGATGGCCACTCCGAGGACAGCGCAGCCTTCCCAGACACAGCTGTCCCCTGTTCCCTCCTTCCCGGGACAAACAAACTTGAATTCGTTCTTCCTGGGCCTGTGAAGAGAGGGCAGCGAGTCCCTTGGCTGCGGTAGAGGAATTCGATAGGGTGGGTAGAAAATGATACATGGCAGGGGCACGTGGGTGGCTCAGTCGGTCAAGTGTCCAACTTCCACTCGCATCACGATCTCACAGTTCATGAGTTCGAGCCCCGCGTCGGGCTCTGTGCCGACAGCTCAGAGCCTGGAGCCTGTGCTTCCCATTCTGTGTCTCCCTCTCTCTGCTTCTCACCTGCTCATGCTCTGTCTCTCTCTGTCTCTCTGTCTCTCTCTCTCAAGAATAAATAAAACATTAAAAAAAAAAAAACTTAAAAGAATATGATATATGCCAAAGCATTATACTGGAAGTTCAAAATAAAAATTAGAGACCAGGAAAGCAGTTGTCAGCAAAATAGACTTTACCAAAAATTACCTCTTGGCTACAGAGAAATGATATCAATGTTAAGTACAAAGAATTATATATGTAACTGAGCTTACCTGACATACATATGATTCGGGAATACCAGTGATGGCCGTTAAAAACAAGTGCTTATTGGAACACCTGGGGGGCTCCGTCGGTTAGGCATCTGACTTTGGCTCAGGTGGTGATCTCACAGTTCGCGAGTTCGAACCCCGCATTGGGCTTTGTGCTCAGAGCCTGGACCCTGCTTTGAATTCTGTGTCTCCCTCTCCCTCTGCCCCTCCCCTGCTCACACTCTGTCTCTCTCTTTTCAAAAAAAGAGTGGCTCAGTTGGTTAAGCATCCTACTTTGGCTTAGGTCATGATCTCATGGTTCTTGGGTTTGAGCCCCATGTTGGGCTCTGTGTTGACAGCTCAGAGCCTGGAGCCTGCTTTGAATTCTGTGTCTCCCTCTCCCTCTGCCCCTCCCCTGCTCGTGCTCTGTCTCTCTCTCTCTCTCTCTCTCTCTCTCAAAAATAAATAAAAGATTAAAAAAAAATTAAAAACAGTGCTTATTAAGTACTTAATCTATTTAAAGAAATAAATACTATTCATCTACTATATATAAGGTAACATACAGTGTGCTGTTAGGGCCATGGAGGCCAAGTTTCTATTCTCAAGGGATTTATGATTTGGCGGGGGTCTAAAGGAACCAGCATTCTTTGAAATTTAACTGCATGCCACATATTGTGCTAGTCCCCTTTCATCCATCATTTCATTGAATCCTTGCAATTAAATAACGTCTTCATGGCCATGGACATGGCAGTGGAGTTTCGGGTTAAATGATTTTCCTGAAGTTACACTTTTAGTACCATTCCAGTGAAGATAGCATGCAGATGGCAGGAAAATACACAAGGGATAATGTGGCTGATATATTGGGAAAATAAAACAGAGTATTCTGCATTCCACCCCTTTTAACATAGTTAATTAGCTTGTTGATGCAGCTCTTGGCCCATCCAGGTGTGGTATTTTCTGGGCCCTTCTGACTGGGACTTGAGCCGGTCCCAATTTCCATCTCAAAACACTTCCTCCTCCAGTTTTCCTAATCTCGTTCAATGACAACTCCTTTATTTCAGCTGATCAAACAAAGATGCTTAGTTAGTCCTGACTCTTGTCATTTTTTTCTTTTTCTTTGTTTTTAAGTTTATTCATTTTGAGAGAGACAGAGCAAGTGGAGGAGGGGCAGAGAGAGAGGGAAAGAGAGAGAATCCCAAGCAGGCTCCACGCTGTCAGCGCAGAGCCTGATGTGGGTCTCGAAATCCCAAAATGGGAGATCGTGACCTGAGCAGAAACCCAAGAGTCAGATGCTTCACTTGACTGAGCCACCCAGGCGCCCCCTGACTCTTGTCTTTCTTCCACCCAGGCGCCCCCTGACTCTTGTCTTTAGCACCACATATTCAGTCAATTAACAGCTCATGTCAGTTTTACCCTCAAAATATATTTCAAGCGTGAGGTCTCTTACTCCTGCCAGCACTCTGTTCTAAGTCACTGCCGTCTCCTGTCTTTTCTCTGCTATTACCATTGTCACTTCTCAACACAGCTGCCTGAGTAATCTGCTAAAACATGTCATGCCATGTGTATTTTCTGCTCAAAACATTCCATTGGCACTGCATCTTATTCAGAGTCGAAGGCAAAGTTCCCAAGTTGTCCTTCAAGGCCACCCCACCATCTGGCCCTGCTCCCTTTGGGACTTCCTTTCCTACCTCTTCCCTGGCACTCACTCACTTCAGACCCCACTGCCCACCTTTCCATTCCTCATATACACCCAACATGTGCTTGCCTTGTGGTGTCAGGTTCTATTTCTCAGGAATACTTTAATTAATTTATTAATTAATTATGTATCTATCTATCTGAGAGAGTGAGCAGGGAAGGGACGGGGGGGGGTGCGGGGAAGAGAATCTGAAGCGGGCTCTGTGCTGACAGCAGAGATCCAGACATGGGGCTCAAAGTCACAAACTGTGAGATCGTGACCTGGGCTGAAGCCAATGCTCAACAGACTGAGCCCCCCAGGCGCCCCCCAGGAACACTCTTTCATCAAATATTCTCCTGGTTTTATTGTTTATATCTGCACAAGACACAAATTGACACGATCTATTTGGAGGGAAGTATGTATGAGATGCCTTGAAATATGCATATTATGTGAACCATCAAGTTTTCTTCTACGAATTCCTTCGAAGGAAAGAGCACATTGTAAACGTAAAGATTTATAGGCAGAGATACATAAGTAGTACAGTGTATTTGTGAATACTATGAAGATACAGGAAATAGAAGTGTCAAAATGATGGGGTTCTTTAAATAAATTTGACACCCCGATACCACGGGCTACTGTTCTTCCACTGAGAATCATGTTGTAGGACAGAACTTGTTGAAAATATTCCAGCAGATTACCATTTTATGAAATGACAAAAATATGCCTGAGCCCAATGAAGGGACAGATCAGGCAGGTACCTCCTTAGGTGTCAATAAAAATGGGACGCTGAGCGTCCCTGGGAATATAATGAAACCGAGAAAAGCTTATTTATCAGAGCACCTTTCTGGAAGAGGAGAGAACAGATACTTGAATGTGGCAGTTAGGGTGGGTCTGGAGTGGTGGGATCCCCAAGATCATGCTCCAGTACTAAAACATGGTTGTGAGGGGTGCCTGGGTGGCTCATTGGAGCGTTTGATCTCGGCTCAGGTCATGATCTCGTGGTTCGTGACTTCGAGCCCCATATCTAGCTCGCTGCTGTCGGCGCAGAGCCCGCCTCAGATCCTCTGTCCCTCTCTGTCTCTGCCCTTCCCACGCTTGCACTATGTTCCCAAAATAAACATTATAAAAAACCATGGCTACAAAATTTCCTTTTAAGGAGGGTAGGCCCAATTAACTAGGACTTGTTTGTGGATCTGTGAAGTGTACAAGTTTGGGGCCCGAGTAGCCCAAAAAGTAGATGAAGCCTGATCCCTGGCGTTGAGATCCCCTTCTCTGATCTTTTACCGGATACTTAGACCCTCCCTTCTAAAGAAGTATAATGTGATGCAAAGGAGTCTCCGTACTCTTTATGTGTATGTGTTCATTGATAACTCTTCAGGATTCTAGGGTTATCATTAGGCTTCGTTGTGCTTTTCAGGCGTGTTTCTTTGGTGTTCGATGCAGGCTAATTTGGTAAAGGGGAAGAAAACAATTAAGCAGAGGAAATATTGTACATTTTATAAAGATAAATCTGAATCATGACAGAGTGTGCCAAGATAGATTGTTCCGCAGCCTTTAAAGATGCAATGGAGGAAAATAGGGACAGAGAAGAAGTCTTTAGATTTGAGGGTGGAAGGTTGAGAGCAACCTCGAAAAGGCGGAGAGCTCAGTGGCAGAAACAAGCCTGCCATCCATTGAAGACTCGAAGAGAGAACAATACTAATTTTAACAGAAAAATGAACAAATGAATTTCAAAGCAATATCGAGGATAAAACTGCCTTTTCTGGGGGCGCCTGGGCGGCTCAGTCGGTTGAGTGTCTGACTTCGGCTCAGGTCATGGTTTCGCGTGCGTGGGTTCGAGCCCCGCGTCGGGGTCTGTGCTGACAGCTCAGCCTGGAGCCTGTTTCGGATTCTGTGTCTCCCTCCCTCTGACCCTCCCCTGTTCATGCTCTGTCTCTCCCTGTCTCAAAAATAAATAAATAAATAAATAAATAAATAAATAAATAAATAAATAACGTTAAAAAAATTAAAAAGAATAATTAACTTAATCCTCGAACCTCATAACAACCATATGAGGTCAGGCATTATTATCCACATTTTGCATATGACAAACTGAGTCAGAGATCTAATAACATGTCTAAGCTAATGCAGTTAGGAAGCGGTAGGGATAGGATTTAATGTCGGTGCTTTAAACAGTGTAAGTGCAGCCCTTAACCATTACGCAGAATTGCTTGTCCAATGTGGCTAAAATGAAGAGGGGTAATAGAGAAGAGAGTCTGGCCTTGGGAATACTGTGCACAGAGAAACCGGGACTGTCAGTAAAAAGGTAAGCAGAAGCAGGATCCTGTGGGAACGAGAATATAAAACAGAGTGCGAATGTCTTAATGCCGGAGTGACTTGTGAGAAAGGATCATTTTCAGAATGGGATGTTCACTAGGCTGGTGTCCGACCCAGGGAAGAGGAAATGCATGGGGATTTCGAAGAAAAAAACCCACCAGGCAATTCCGCAGAGTGATGACTTGCTTGCCAGGCGAGACAGAAGGTAAAGGTCATCTCGTGCAGAGATTCCGGGCTGGCATTTTGTAGGACCGAGAACACTAATTAAAAATGGGCTGAGAGGTACTGACAGGCTTTTGACGAACTAGAGGGGAGAAGTTAAGTACAGTTTCCATTGTAGTATGCTTATATACCCTCAAAAGTGAGATCTGGCCTCTTTCTAAGAAGTTCTTAGTGCGTACCCACACCGAGGTTGAAGACCGGGCCTAGTTGTAGGCTGGTTGCCTTCCAGGTGTGGCTCTGAACATGCAGCGTCACAATCCCTCAGGAACTTGTTGGAAATGCAAACTAATCTTTGTCACTGTCCCGCAAGACCTCTGGGAGCAGGACCCAAGAATCTCTTGTGTTACGAAGACTTCCAGGTCATTCTGATGACATTGAAGTTTGATGCCCACTGGTCTAGAAGATCCGCGAATTCGTTAGCACGTAGGGAATCCTGGAGGAGAATAACTCACCCATCCCCTCAACTTACCCTCACAAAGTCTTCACCCAATCTAGGCTCGGAAGGGAGGCTGCTGAAAGGCCTATGCCTGGCCTGGCTGAATCCAGATTCTGGAAGAGGCCAGTGAAGTTATTAAATGGATATAGCTGATGAGATAGGGGGAAAGTTTCAGTGCAGCTGAGTCGAAAGAGCCACATCAAAATACGCCTTTTACACGCAAGTAATGTGCACTCATTGTCTACATCTTCCCTCATCCATGACCCTCACCAGATGTCACAGATCGCTGGTGTAGGTAAAACTCAGAGATGAGAGGGGAGCCAACGATGTATATTGCTCATGTTACTTGATGAGAAAAAAGTTTCCACAACTTAACCATAGCTGTTTTCACTCAGCCGCATCAAAATAGTCGCATCTAATTGGCCACTTCAAGTCGCCATGTTTTAGTTTTTATTTTTAATTAATTAATAATTATTTTATTTATTTATTTATTTATTTATTTATTTATTTATTTGAGAGAGACAAAGTGCGAGTGAGCGAGGGGCAGACAGAAAGAGAAAATCCCAAGCAGGCTCCACACTGTCAGCAGCGAGCCCGAAGCCGGGCTTGAACTCACGAACCGTTAGATCATGACCTGAGCCAAAGTCGGGTGCTCAGCTGACTGAGCCACCCGGGCGCCCGTCAAAGTGCCATGTTTTAGGAGCAGGATCTCAGAACCCAAGAAAGAAATAATACTCGCTTCAGAAAGGTGAAATTGGCTCATTGCGAGAATTAAAAGATTTTTCAATATAATTAAACCCTAACCCCTTTTGGCAACATGACTCAATTTGTGCTTTCTGGTGCTAGATTAAAAATAAAAGAATATCCTTCATTAACTGTTATCGCTATTCTAAACATGCCAGGAGATATTATAATAGACATATCCAGACGTTTGAGATTAGAGTCTTCTCTCAGGGTCACGGGCATAAATCTGGCCCAGGTTGATTGGACAGGAGTGAAAGTAATTACTACTGGATCCTCTCTCTGATGGATTAATTAGCTGGGAATGAAGCGACCGCGTGCAGTAAACCGTATTTTATAAGCAGCTTCTATTAGATGGACGATCAGTTGCATACAAAAATCACTTCTTCAGGTAGGACCAGTGTCCCTCTACAGCAAGCTGACAGCATCAAATGGCAGACTTTCTTAAACTTTCTCATCGCAGCTTCCTGAAGGCATGGAAAAGTCTTGGGTCCCATACACGAGGGCTGTCTTGGGACTTTTCCACATCAGTCTGCCATGAGCAAAAAACTTTTGTAAATCGGTTTTATTTTAGAAATTTAAGAAGAGATTGCCTTTCACTTAAAAATATATCCATGTTTATTTTGATCTGAAAATAATGATTTAACTCACCACCATCAAGAAAAATGGACACTTGGGAAAGATGTATTACTTTTGTCCTGTGGCTCAGGGTATATTGCTGTGTTTTCTCACAGACCCAGGGTTGAATGAATAGTAGGAAGAAAAGTCGGTCTGGGGCAGTTTTCCTGGTCAATCCCAACGTCTGTAAATAAGAAGATGCTAATAATCCCTCTACCATCATAGTCGTTGTTATGAAATTGTAAAATAACATGCACAAAAAGTTTGTGTAAATGATAAATCGCTGCAGAAATAGAGCGCTATGAGTCCGATCACTCATATCCAAATACTGAGCAACTTACCCAGCTTTCTTCGCTGTATTGGCTGTCCACTGTTCGGTTGTACAAGGAAACGACTGAACAGAGCAAAATGCACGTGGGTAATTTCACATTGCTGCTTACTTACCAAGAATAGAAACAAGAGCAGGAAGATAACTGAACCCAACCTTTCTCCCAATTTCAAAGGGGTCCCTTTCAACATCAATTCTAGCTCTTGGTCTTGCTGGCTTATTTCAAGTAACGGGAAGCCCACCACATATTAAGACAGCCCATGCCAGTTTTTCTCATCTCCAGTTGTTAGAAAGGTTTTCGTTTGTTGATTTGAGGCCACTCACCGTTACGGCACGGATGGTGTCCCTCTCAAATTCACGTATCAAAGTCCTAATCCCCAGCAGCCCATTATGGGACTATATTTCGATACAGGTGATAACGTGAAAACGAGTTTATTGGATTGTGATGGGCGGGTAGCACACACGTGTGCCGCATACGTAACGTCGCTTAATCGACACGTGACGGTATGACCCAATATTAATACTTTTCATCATACACAAAGAACCAATGTGTAAAGAAATTAAAGAACAAGTCAGAAGTCATATGGATATATGGAATGGTTGACCCAGTAAGCGAATCCAGTTTACCAACTAGAGTCCGTACCCCTCACTATTACCACACGACTGCCGCTGCCCCTCCCCGCTCCTCCTCCTCACATGAAAGTAAGAGATTATGTTTTATTCACCCGTGAATGTCGGTGCTGGCTATATATAATACAGTCACTAAATAATGTCATTGAATGAATGAATGAGTGAATGAATGGGCAAATGACTGTCGATTAGCCTGTTCAAGCAGTTAAAAATGCACTTCACTTTATCGTCCTTTTGTTTGTTTTTTCCTTTTGTCGAAATGTATACGAAAAGATCCTCACAAATCACTTTTTACACCAAGGAAAAAATATGTGCACACACATATGCCTTTCTACTATATTAACCAGCCTGGTAATCTAAGATTGTATTTTTTTTTTTTTGGTAATACGTGTTTTGGGGCGAGTGCAAGTGGGGAAGGGGCAGAGAGAGGGGGACGGAGAAGCCTAAGTGTGCTCTGCACTGACAGGCTGACAGAAGTGAGCCCGATGTGGGACTCGAATTCACGCATCGGGAGATCGTGATCTGAGCTGAAGTTGGGACACTCAGCTGATTGAGCCACCCAGGTGCCCCTGGTTGGTAGTCCCAAATTGTTAACGTGACCTGGTATTCTTTTATTTTCTTTTTCAGTTTATTTACTTATTTTTGAGAGAAGAGAGAGAGCAGGGGAGGGGCAGAGAGAGGGAGAGATGGAACCCCCAGCAGGCTCTGTGCCGGCAGCGCAGAGCCTGACGCAGGCCTCAAATCCACAAACTGTGAAATCGTGACCTGAGCCGAGACCAAGAAAGAGTCAGATGCTGAACTGACGGAGCCACCCAGGTGCCCCTATTTTATTTCACTTTTTAAAAGATTTTGTTTTTAGGTAATCTCTACACCCAACGTGGGGCTCAAACTCACATGCTCCACCGACAGCCCGCCAGGCACCCCTGTACAATCTGGTATTATTAACTAGCTGCTACTAACCTCTACTTTATTAGGGCTCTAAAGTCACCTACTTGGCAGTCTGTCTGGGATTTTTCTTTGCATTGATATTAAGATCAGAGGTCTTGGAATTTCAGGGCTTCAGCATCTTGGGGAAAGAAGAGAGAAAATATTGCCTGTCTTTAGTCTTTTGTCAGTGTATGAAGGCTTATTTATTGGGCGGACCGAGGCTAGAGCCCAGTAGTAAAGCAGAGATAACAAAAATGATCGTAGAAAAAAAACAATCTATATTTCCAAAGAAAACACAGCATCAGACTGGTTACCGGCAAACACCTCAGGATTTTGTTGTGTATTTCCTTAGTAATCACTTTGTTGTCAAGTGGCCCTTTTATTTTCATTACAAACGGGAGCGGTGGGCATCATAATCTCGGCAGTGCTTACGGCCTCTAAAAGCCCTCTCAGGTCCTCCCACTCTCCTTTTATTCCACACACATCTTTTCATTTATCTGAATTAGGATACTTGAATGTATTTCAAGTTTTGACAGGAAGTACTTGCATTCCAAGATACACTGTTTGTCCCTGGAAGTGTCTTGAATTTGTGTTTTAATAACATTTCCTCAAGTCTACCTTGGTGGTTTTGGTTGTCGATTTGTGGCGTTGATGCATTTGATCAAGCTCTGTGATTCAGTTGTTAAATGAAAATAAATTTTGGCATTTTTTTGTCAAATCGTAATACCAAATCTGTGATCTGTTTACCCAATGTTCTCTAAAGTTCCTTTCAGTAAATAATCATTATTCAAACCAAGAAGAATAATGTTGAATTTGGGGATGCAAAGATATTAACTAGAAAACAAACCTAGGTTTTAAAATTTTTAAACCTTTTTTCTAATAAACCCCATTACAGAATGAACTTCTGACTTTACTTTTGACATATAAATTATCTATATGAAAGAAATAAAAGGCCAACTAGCTGTATATCTTATTTATTTTATTTTTGTAGTTTTTAAAATTTTATTTTAGAGAGAGAGAGCATGATGATCAGGGGAGAGGGGCGCGGGGGGAGAGAGAGAGAGAGAGAGAGAGAGAGAGAGAGAGAGAGAGAGAATCTTAAGCAGGCCCCATGCTCTGTGCAGAGCCCTATGTGGGGCTTGATCCCATGACCCTGGGATCATGACCTGAGTGAAATCAAGAGTCGCACATTGAACCGACTGAGCCACCCAGATGCCCCTACCTCTATATTTTAAACACATATTTTCCCCAAAGAAGATGGCATTAAAGGAGTATAAAATAGTTTGAAAGATGTGATAATAGTAATGCTTTCTTAATAAAACAAAATTGACCTTTGTGTTCTACTAAGATTTGGGCTCTACCTCATTTAAATTTTAAGAATCCATGTTTTAATCTCCGTTTACTGATCTTGAGGTGATTGATGCTGCTCTATAAAAATGTAACCTTCACAATACTGATGGCAACATCAGATTTTCGTTAGAATTTTTCAGAGACACATCTTCCTGTTACAACTGACATTCAGGAACATCATCTGGATATTCAAGATAAGAGTGCATGCGAAAGTGTGCCACAATTCAGGTAGCACTATCTCTCCTGCTGACCTCAATTTACAATATTAAATTGTACAATCCGCAGATGTTGTGCTTATAAAATTCTAAGTGTGTAACAGTGTTAAAACAACTGGAATGGGGTCAAGCGAGTATTATTGAGAATGCCATCATGGTGGCAGACCTTTTAAAGGTCAGTCATTTAAAGGAATAAGTCATTTAATCAGAAAAGATCAAGAGCTACTACATTTTTCAAATCACTCATTTACTTTTCCACAGCGACCACAAAAGTCCGAACGGCCTTTGGAAAGGGATGAGATGTCCTAGAGTAAATAACATTGACGTGGGAACTTTGAAAATCTCATTGAGCTGAGAAAACCCATGGTTGAAAAGAATTATTAAATACACATTGATGGTATACACATAAAACAAGTGATAACGCATTCAAGTGTAATAATACTTAGATCATTTTTAGCTGACTATAGGCCTTATACGCAAGTAGCTATCCTTGATTATATGCTAGATAATCTATGATGTGGCTTAAATAATTTTCTCTGTGGAAACGGACCCGTGTTCCGTAAGCAATACTGCTTCACATCAGGGAAACCATCTGAGCAAGACTGTCTCCATGTTATAGTAATCCTGATCAAGGCAGAAGCCTGTCCTTACAAAGGAGCCGGATGGGTTCATTTCCCGATAGTTCTTTTGTTCCATTCTCATTAACCGTTCAGCTTTTGTTTTGTCACACACAGTTTTGGTTGATTTTTTTTTTTCTTTCTTTAAAGGCCTGGAAATGCTCAAAACTTGCATTTGCACAAAGAGCACGAAATATTCTATAAAGTCTGTCAGTGCATTTTGAGATGACACGACCACATCGTCAGTGATTAATGATAAGTTAAAATGTTAAGGGCATTTGGATTAAAATGCAATTAACCTATGGCGGCATCCCCCCTGATTTTTAGGTGATAGTTTAATTCTTATTCATATTCACAGCTGGAAAGGGGCTTCCTGTCCAAATGTCACCACTATGATGGACTTCTGCGTTCAGATATATATTCTATTTTCACAACGTATTGGTTAAGACGCATGTTTTTCCTTGGCTGGCAACTGTGCGAATTATTCAGTAGGCAGTTGCCTGTGCCCCTCCTGGAGACCCACCCGGAATATTTCCAGATATTAGCCAGCTTGATCACATGGACTGTTGTAGTTCTAGCAAGTGATCATTTATCAGCTACAGTGTTTGAAATACTGCTACACCTCCAGGAAGAACTTCCTGTGTGAGTGTGCATATGTGTGAGTGATTAAAAGGATGGAGAGCCACTAGAGAGAAGGATAGTTTTATTAATCATTGATGCCTCCCCCCTTCCTTCTTCTTGAAAAGACTAAAACATGGCATTATGTATGAGAAGATAACCAATGATACATCCACAATTCAGAATAATGCTTTGCGAATATTGTGGAACCTTTTCTTCCCTTCCCTTCCCTTCCCTTCCCTTCCCTTCCCTTCCCTTCCCTTCCCTTCCCTTCCCTTCCCTTCCCTTCCCTTCCCTTCCCTTCCCTTCCCTCCCCTCCCCTCCCCTCCCCTGCCCTCCCCTCCCCTCCCTTCCCCTCCCTTCCCCCTTCCCTCTCTTAGAGCTGGGAGTTGCTCAAGGAATATAATGACCACATTCCTTTCCATTAAACTATTATAGATACATCTACTATCCTGTTTAACTTCTATCCCCATCCTGATTTCCCTTCTCTCCCAACTCCCCATACAGATAAACACTAGTAGGAGTTTGAAAGCTATTCTTCCACTCTTTAGTTTCTATATAAACAGCTATAGAAAAGATATAGTACAGTTTTTCTTTTTAAAATTTCATATAAGTGGCAAGCTTTACAAATCCTTCTTCAACTTACCTTTTCAAACTCATTAATATGTGTGTGAGTTTCATCTGTGCTGCAATGCATTCTAGTTCATTTAATTTCATAGCTGTATAGTATTCTATTGTATGATGTGCAGCAAGTTACTGATCTAGTTCCATGCTGATGGGCATTCAGTCTATTTCCAGTTTTTAATGATGATAAACAATTCTAAAATGAATAACGTTTGTGTTTCTTTGCGCTGTGTGGGAGAGATTCTGCAGCAAGGAATTCCTGGGTCGTACAAGTGTGGACGTTTTCGGCTCTTCACGGTATCGATTGCTAAATAGCTCTTTGGAGTGGATATCCCGATTTACAGTCCCATCACCTGTACGTGAGGATACCATTCCCCCACGCCCTTGCCAAATCAGATGTTACCATATATATAATTTTACGTTACGTACTTCTCTATTATTGTAGTTGTCGTAATATGCGTATGAGGGTTTTGGAATTTATGTGTCTGAAATAAAATTTAGGGTAAAAATGCTCATACCATTTGGACAGAAATTTTGTATCTGAAATCTATCTTAAGAAAATACTGCAAAATTGAGGACGCAATGTTAGAGCTTTGTGGATGGCAAAGGCGACACTGGAGGAAAGAAAAAAAGGATACAGGAAAGAATGAATGAAATTTTTAGAAATTGTATATATAATTTTTGAGATCCATATGAATAATATTTTACCAATGTTACAAATTTAATTTTAGAGAATGATAAGCATTTATTTAATCTGACAATGTTAAACAGAATCATGAGTCAGCGAGGAACAATACTTGGCTACCTTCTAGAACAAAGTGAGAACAAGAGATTTACAAAGTAAACATAGGAAATAACAGAATTCTTAAAAAAAAAAACCCTTAACTCTTGAAAATGAGGAGCCTTAGTTCTCTGAAATCATCAAGGGCATGACAAAGTCAATATAAAGCACAGGAAATTATGCTGATAAAACTGAGTATCTTTGCTCTCTAAGCAGATTACTCAGGAAGTAAAGAAAGACACAAAATGTCATTTTCACAGAAAACAAAGTTCGTTGTGCATCAGTATATTTGACACTAAAGGTCTTTTTTTTTTTTTTTTTTTAAGTTATAAAATGTTTTCTTCACAAAAACAAACTGTGAGAAACACGGTGCAATGTAAAAGCCAAGAACTCCTTCGGGAAGCACTGCTTGTGTGCACCACATAGTCCAGACTTTTTCCAAGTAACATTCTGTATTAGTTTAGAAACAGAGCACTGAATTCAGAAGCCTCTTATTTCTCACTGCTTGAATTTTTTTTTTTTTTTTTTTTTTTTTTTTTTAGCAATATGCACGAGGGGCACCTGGGTGGCTCGGTCAGTTAAGTGCCTGACTCTTGATCTCAGCTCAGGTCATGATCTCACGGTTCGTGAGATTGAGCCCCACATCCAGCTTGGCGCTGACAGCATGGAGCCTGCTTGGCATTCTCATTTCTCTCTCTGTCTCTCTCTCTCTCTCTCTCTCTGTCTCTCTCTCTCCCCCTCCCCTCATCCCCCCACCCGCACTGTCTCTCACAATAAATACTTAAAAAAAAAAGCAGGAACATACTTAAAAGAAATACGCACTAAAGCACATAGCAAATCACTAATATTTACAACAGCATAGATAAGAATTAACATAATTGCATTTTAGCCATGTTTCAAAGAACACTTAACAGGTCAACATCATTGTGTCTTACTGGTCTTGTGTCTTACGCATAGTAGATGCTTAACAAACGTGTGATGGCCAAGAAGTTCAAATGAATTCTGTAACCACTTGCTTCGGTTCTCACATGTGTCAATTTGGGACAGAAACCTTCGATACTGCCACAGAAACCACAGTACGATACGGCAGATGGTATGATAAGCCTGAAAAGAATCTCCGAGACTTGACAGTATTCGTTTTCCAGGTCTTTTATAAAGCTCTCATAAAACTAATTAAATCTTAGCCAGTTTTGACCAAGGCAAATAAAGTCCCTTTTCTGTGAAGCTTTTAAAGCTTTTCATAGCCACTTAGGTTTTTTTCTTTTTGAAAATATTTTAGGGCAAAACTACTCTTACTTTCTTAACAAAAGCATCCTTGGTATACCGTGCGTAAAAGTCATTCCCCTCTTCCACTGTTTCTAGTAGGCTCCTTTACAGATATTCCTTCCCATTTTTAATAACGAGTAACATATTTTGCAGAGAAAACTAGATCATTGTAAACTGTCATGCACCATCATTTGGTAGCCGATTAGCAGAGTTTATGAATGTATTACCCAGAGTTTTTAAAAGTATATGCTTCCTTGTAGTATAAACTCTCTTTTTTAAAAGTATATGCTTCCTTATAGTATAATCTCTCAATGTGGCAAAAAGAACATGTTTATTAACTGATCCAAATATATTTAGCCTCTCTGTACCGTGGAAAATAAGAAAAGGTTATATAAATTTAAACGTGCACTGAGCAATGTTTCAGTATTTTATGTTGCTTAGAAATGATCTAGGTACTTAATAAACGCGTACTATTTAACTGAGTTTAACATAAATCTAAAAGTTTTAAGTTACTAAAGAGGTACTCAAACGTTTTAAGGCTGACAGGTTATGATACGTAATTGCCGTGACAAAGTTTGTCAGAAGAATGAGTCCGTTCATTTAAACACAGATTTGCATTTTTCATTATCATCAGTATCTAGTGATTGTCGTGCTGACTTATTTGATCATTGAACCTGCATTAAGTTCAACAAGAATAAGCCCAAGCCCAACTGTAATAAAAATGTGTCAACTTAATGTTGATAACAGAAGACCCAGCTGTTTTTATTACATGAATAACATTCAACTAGTCTGATTTGCCTACAATTGACCTAAACTATGTGAGCTTAAATTGTTAAAACATTTGGGCTGATTTCGTTAAGAATGCTTTTTGTATATGTTGGAAATATTCAGTTTTATCGATTTCTGGGAGCTTTAGTATGCAGACACACAAACGTAAACACACAGATACACATAGAGAGTTTATAGCTTTCATCCTAAAGCTTCAGCTCCGAGTCAGCCAAAAATGCAGAAATAGAAGGCTCACTGGTTTATATAAAAATATTAGCTCTTATTTTGGTCCCACTTTTATAATTTAGTACGATTGTATTTCTGGGAGATGGGACAGGTTGAGTTTACCTCCTCAAAATGAAGGCCACAGTATTCACAACCACATTTGTGGAGGCCACCAGGATTCTTTTCGGGGAGGCGTAATCTCGTGGAGACTGTGGACTGAAATTGGGGTGGGGGACTGAGGTGGCCCCAAGCAGCCCTGTATCTCCAAAGCACATCTGAGGGGGTGCATTATACAGTCTGTTTCCAGTTAGCTTCTGGTGGTTTTAGCTTCACTTCAGGTGGTTGCTTTTAGGGTCTGTGAGAACATCAAGAGGTTGTGACGGGAGTAGAGGGACATAATAATGTTCTCCTGACTGTAGAGAGTTGAGGGGCTGGGGTGGGAAAGGAAAGCTATGGTCAGAATGGATAGGAAGGTAGAGGAGGTGGGGATATTGAATGAAGACCGATCAAAAGATTCAAGGTAGCTAAAGAGAAGGTCAAAGGGGGTGAAAAGAGGAAGGAGGATCAATGAGAGGAAGGAAGATGGGTGATGGAAAGGGCTTAGATGAGCCAATTTGAGTACAACCCATTTCGCAAAGAGGCTGTTGAAGTTCCAAATCACCGTTTGTGAAATTTTGCCATTTTGGGGGACAGAGGACCAAATGAGTGATATTGTGGAATAGTATATGGTGGGCAGAGGAGGATTAGGTGGTATGCTTTGTGAAATGAGAACCACCCTTGGATTAGGTGAAGACTCAAACACAAGAGATCTCACAAAACAGCCCTGACAAGTCTTGTTCAAAGAGGAATCGTGTATTAAATCCTCCCCCGCCACCCCGCTTGAAAAAGCAAAAAAAAAAAAAAAAAAAAAAACCCACAAAAATCAAAACAAAACCAAAAACCAAAAAAAAACACTTCTGTCCAGGAGTTAAACAGAAAAACACCAGGAAGAACCTCGTTGTTTTTTTTTTTTTTTTTTTTTTTTTTAATTTTTTAATGTTTATGTGTTTTTGAGAGAGCGCGCAAGCAGGGGAGGGGCAGAGAGGGACAGAGATGCAGAATCCAAAGTAGGCTCCAGGCTCTGAGCTGTGAGCACAGCCCGACGCGGGGCTAGAACCCACGAACGGTGAGATCATGACCTGAGCCGAGGTGGGATGCTTAACCGACTGAGCCACCCAGGCACCCCAGGAAGAACCCCATTTTAACAAAATCAAAGTAACTCGCCATTATGCTACAACAAATGTCTGGAACACTGGATTTGGACTTGGAATTTAACTTGTGAACCTAATTTCCCCAGCCAGGAAGGGACAAAGGGTCTGAGAACCTGGCATAAATCAACCTGAGTGAAGACAGCAGAGTCCAGTATATAGTCTGTACTCTCTTTAAATCATGGCACCAGGAAACTGGTAATACTTAATTAGGTAAGAAAAGACATTATTCAGGGCGCCTGGGTGGCTCAGTCAGTTGAGCGTCCGACTTTGGCTTAGGTCATGATCTCACGGTCCCTGGGTTCGAGCCCCGTGTCAGGCTCTGTGCTGACAGCTCAGAGCCTGGAGCCTGCTTCGGATTCTGTCTCCCTCTCTCTCTGACCCTCCCCCGTTCATGCTCTGTGTCTCTCTGTCTCAAAAATAAATAAAACATTTTAAAAAATTAAAAAAAAAAGAAAAGACTTTATTCAAACTGACTATTGCAATAGAGAGAAATATCCAAGTATCTCACAATCAAACACAGAGAGGCTTCTCTTTTACACAGTAAGTGAGGAAAAGTTGGGAGTGGGGGAGGAAGTGTCAGTCCTGTCTGCCCATGTCCGAATAAGCTGATAAAAACGGGCATGATCTGCATTTTCTGGTTTGCTCAGGCTTGGGGAAAAGCCAGAGTTCAGGGGACTGTGGGGACGCGAGAAGCCTGACTACAGTGGAGTCAAGGCAGAGCAGGGAGTAGCAAATGCGTAGTCGTGAACACTTGATCAGTAATACATTTGTGTTGTGTTCGACCACTATGCTGGTGGTTATTTGTTATAGCCATAACGGGAAACTAATACATGCATATATTAGAGAGGAAAAAGGCTGAAAGTATCTAAGTATTCATATCAAGAAGCTGCAAATTAAATCTAATGAAAGCAGAAAGTATTAAATAATGAAGATTAAAGGAATATACAAGATGATACAAAGATACTATGACTAATATCTAATACTTTTGAAGTTTTGGCTAAACTGGACAAAAACTCTTTGTTAAAATTTTTAAAAAGTATTTAAAAAATATTTTAAAAATTTATTCATTTTTAAGTAATCTCTGTGCCCAGCATGGGGCTCGAACTCAAGACCCCCAGATCAAGAGTTGCATGCTCTTCCGACTGAGCCAGCCAGGTGTCCCAAAATGGACAGATGTAAGAAGTAAGAAATCTGAATTTCTATAGACAATGGATTTGTTAGTAAAAATATTCCCACAAACCCAAGCTCAATCCCGGATGGCTTCATTAGTGAATTCTTTCAAATGTTTAGATAAGAAAAAAAGTACATAGACAGTTCCCGAGGATATAGGCAAAAGCAATATTTACCAACTCTTTTTGTAAATCTAGAATAACCTTAGTACCAGCATTTGACAAGGATATTACTAGAAAAGAAATTGTGTCATTATATCTTATTAATAGAGATTCAAATACCATAAACAAAATAGTACCAGATTAATCCTAGTAAATAAGATAATACATAGTGGCCTATAGGTTTTATTCTAGAACTGTGAGTTGTTTACCTCTGCAAAATCCATTTAATTCACCATATTAATAGAATAACAGAAAAATGTTTGTAGATACAGAAAAAAATATTTGATAAAAGTTAAAACTAATGTATGATAAAACCTCTTAAAAATCTAGGAATAGAAGGGAATTTCCTTAATCTGAAAAGAGTCTACAAAAAATAAAAAATGAAAACCTGCAACAAACATGATACTCACGGTGACGTATTTAAACCCTCCATTGTGATATTAGGACTAAAACAAAAGGCCCTTATCACTAGTTCTATTGAACATTTTATTGAAGGTCATAACCAGTGCAAAAAGCAAGGAAAATACATTAACTTCATAAGCATTGGAAAGGATGAAATCTATCATTTTTTCCAAGTGATATGATTACACACATAGAAAATCCAAAAGAATCCTATCTTCAGACAAATTCTTAGACTTAATAAGAGAATTTGGAATTGGTGCTCACTGCAAGGTCAATATTGATAATAAAGCAATGGTATTCTACATACTAGTATTAAATGATTAGGAAAGGAAAATAAAAATGTTATTGAGGATAGTATTTAAAAATTTAAATAGCTAGTAATGAATTTAATGAAAACATGCAAGTTCTATACAGTGAAAACTACAAAACACTAATGTGATAAATTGATAAATATAAAGTAACTGGAAGGATCTACCTTTTTTTTTTTTTTTAGATATTATATTTTTAAGTAATCTCTGCACCCAGTGTGGGGCTCAAACTCACAACCCTGAGATCAAAAGTCACATGCTCTACCGACTGAGCCAGCCAGGCACCCCAGGATCTACCATTTTCATGGATTAAAGGGCTTCATGTTGTAAATTCTCCCAAACTTAAATGAAATTTTAAAAAAAATTGTTTTTTTTTTTTTTACATTTATTTATTTTTGAGAGACACAGAGACAGAGCACAAGCTGGGGAGGGGCAGAGAGACAGTGAGACAGAATCCAAAGCAAGCTCCCGGCTCCTAGCTGTCAGCCCAGAGCCTACCTCGGGGCTCAAACTCACAAACTGCAAGATCATGACCGGAGCCCAAGTTGGACGCTTAACCGACTGAGTCACCCAGGTGCCCCTTAAATGAAATTTTAATAACAGTCCTAGCAAGGGGTGTGTGTGTGTGTGTAATAATTCTACAGCTTAGATGGAAATGCAGCAGAACAAGATTATTCAAGAGTATCAAAATGTTGTGAAGAATATCAAAGCTGGAATATATACATTCCTAGATGTCAAAAATTAGCAACCCACAGTAATTTGGACAATGCTGTCCCAATGGAGAGCCTGGAAAGTGGCCCACATATACATACACGGTAACTTGGTTTATGACAAAGGTGCCTCTACAGTATAGTAGGAGAAGTTTGCAATTTTGAGTAAATAGTGGTGCTGGGCCAGTTAACTACCCACATGTAAACAGTATCTCATTTGATACCTAAAAATGAATTCCAAGTCTATCATAGATCTAAAAGTGAAAGTTAAAGCAATAAAGCATTAGGGGCACCTTTTCTTCCTTTTTTTTCTTTGTAATTCTTTATATTTTGGATTAATGTCCTTTGTTAAATATATATTGCAAATACCTTTTCCTACTTTGGAGCTTTCGTCTTCACTTTATTTAAAAAAAAAATTTTTTTTTTTTAAAGTAGGCTCCACACAGGGTGCCTGGGTGGCTCAGTCGGTTAAGCATGTGACTCTTCATTTCAGCTCAGGTCTTTAAAAAAAAAAAAAAAAAATGTTTGTTTATTTTTTGAGGTAGAGAGTGTCCCCAAGGAAGGGGCAAAGAGAGCGGGGGATAGAGAACCCAAAGCAGGCTCCACAGTGACAGCAGTGAGCCTGACGTGGGCCTCAAACTCAAGAACCATGAGATCATGACCTGAGCCGAAGTCCGATGCTCAACTGACTGAGCCACCTAGGTGCCCCTTGCCCTCAGGTCTTGATCTCCAGGTTAGGAGTTCAAGCCCTGCATTGGGCTCCGTGCTGGGCATGGAAGCTACTTTAAAGGTTGGTTGGTTGGTTGGTTATTTATTTGTTTATTTATTATTTTTTGTTTGAGAGAGAGAAAGAGAAAGAGCATGAGCAGGGGAGGATCCGAGAGAGAGGGAGAGAGAGAATCTCAAGCAGGCTTTGCCCTGTCAGCTCAACATTGGGGCTCACTTATGAACCATGATGAACCATGAGATCATGACCTGAGGCAAAATCAAGAATCAGATGCTTAACCAATTGAATCACCCAGACACCCCATGTGGAGCCTACTTTAAAATAAAAAAAGGGGTGCCTGGGTGGCTCAGTCAGTTAGGCATTCGACTTTGGCTCAGGTCATGATCTCACGGTTTGTGGGTTCGAGCCCTGTGTCGGGCTCTGTGCCGACAGCTCAAAGCCTGGAGCCTGCTTCGGATTCTGTGTGTCTCTCTCTGTCCCTCCACGGCTCACACTCTTGTCTCTCTCTCTCTCAAAAATAAATAAACATAATAAAAAAAAGTTTTTTAAATTAAAATACAAGAGCAAAGAAGAAAGCGCCGTAGTGGGAAAAGGTATTTTCAATATATATTCGACAAAGGATGTTAATCCAAAATACATAAAGAATTACAAAGAAAAAGAAGGCAAACATGACAAAAGAAAAATGACTAAAATTTAAATAGGTGTGTTACAAAGGAAGATATGCAAATGACCAATAAACATGTGTAAATGATACTTAAATATATGTACATATATATATAAATAAATTACTCACACAAATGTATATTAGAACTCGGTGTGATATCACTATACATCAAGAGGGCCAAAATGAAAAAGCTAGGCAATTCCATGTACCGAGGGAGACAATGAGCAACTGGGGTTCTTCTGTATCTCTGGCCAAACCATAAATTGGCACAGCCATGTGGAACGCTGAGAAAATGTACTAAAGCTGAATATATGAAAACTCCATGATCTGAGCAATACTACTTGTGGATGTATACCCCTCCAAAATGCACATATATTTCTAGTAAAGGCCTGTACAAACATGTCCAGAGTAGCATTACTTGTAAGAACTCAAAAGTTGAAACTTCTGTACATCAACAGCCAGGATGCATAAATATGTTGTAGTGGAATGATGAAATGAAATAGCATCTAGCAGTGCAAATGAACAAACTACGAAAACATATGAGAGCATGTCGAGCAAAGGAATTGACACAAAAGGGGTACATTGTTTACGTCGTTTACGATTGCATATGGCGTCCATCAGGGACCGTTTCCACTTTTATTCTTATTTATTAGCTCCCTGGCTGTCTGCGCTTGAGCTAACTTACTTTCCTTTCTTTTTCTCAAAGAAGTAAAGTTTTATCTGTTCCAATGCTTCACACAGGCAATTCTTTCTACCTGGGACACCTTTTCCCGCTACTCCTTCCTTGCCTGTCCTCTGCCTGTCCTTCATATCATAGCGGAAATATAATTTCTTTAAGAAAGTCCTCAAGAAGTTCCAATCTAAATTAAGGAAACATTGTTAATTGTCTCCTAACACCCGGTAGCATTTCTTTATAGTACGTATCACCTTTTGATTTTTAACTTTTATAATTATTTGTTAATTTCCATCTTCTCCACTAGACTATGTTCCATCAGGGCAGGGCCACTTACGTCCTTATGCTGTCCTATCTCAGCCTGTCTTGGTGTCTGACACATAGTGGATTCTGAATATATTTGGAAATGGATCGATTGACCAAAAGAACGCAAGAGGGAAGGTCTTAGTTGGATAGCCTCTGGCATCATATTGACCAAGATGGGAATCTTGCCTCCATCACTTACCAGCTGTTTAACATTGTGCAAGTCCGTTTTAACTCTGAATCTCTATTTCCTCATATATACAGTAGGGGAAACATCTTTTCTTAATAACTTAGCCAGTTTTCCATCTTATCTCCGGCTCAAGTTCCAGAATCCATGCCCTTAGTCATTTCATGTTTATCTTTTACAACCACCTGCGACACCGTAGTTGGTAAAACAATGCAGAACTTCATTTTACCTTAGCTCTGCAAAAACGTAGTCCAAAATCAACAAATGTAGGAACTCTATCAGTTAATTAGGGTCCAAACCCCGACACAAAGCATCCATTTGATACTTAAAATAAGTACACTGTAGTACTGGTTATTAAAAGGCTGCTTACAGAGACCACAGAATCCCCTAATTTTAGAAAAAGAAAGGCTCTTAAAGATCATTTAGTTCGCTTCCTTATTACACAGATGAGGCAACTGTGTATTAAAGCGGAGACAGGACTTGCTCCGGGTTTTGCTATAGTCAGTCACCGAACAAGCACTTTAACATACTGCCTCGGAGTTGCTTCAGCACAGCTGGGTTAAGTCAGCTTCCATCACCAGAGTAATCATTAAGGGATCAGGGGGAAGGAAAAAGAGAAATCCTGTATGTAAATATGGATGCCAGTTTCTTTCTTTTTTTTTCTTAATATATGAAATTTATTGTCAAATTGGTTTCCATACAATACCCAGTGCTCATCCCAAAAGGTGCCCTCCTCAATACCCATCACCCACCCTCCCCTCCCTCCCACCCCCCATCAACCCTCAGTTTGTTCTCAGTTTTTAACAGTCTTTTATGTTTTGGCTCTCTCCCACTCTAACCTCTTTTTTTTTTTTTTTTCCCCTTCCCCTCCCCCATGGGTTTCTGTTAAGTTTCTCAGGATCCACATAAGAGTGAAACCATATGGTATCTGTCTTTCTCTGTATGGCTTATTTCACTTAGCATCACACTCTCCAGTTCCATCCACGTTGCTACAAAGGGCCATATTTCATTCTTTCTCATTGCCCTGTAGTACTCCATTGTGTATATAAACCACAATTTCTTTACCCATTCATCAGTTGATGGACATTTAGGCTCTTTCCATAATTTGGCTATTGTTGAGAGTGCTGCTATACACACTTGGGTCCAAGTGCCCCTCTGCATGAGCACTCCTGGATCCCTTGTGTAAATCCCTAGCAGTGCTATTGCTGGGTCATAGGGTAGGTCTATTTTTAATTTTCTGAGGAACCTCCACACTGCTTTCCAGAGCGGCTGCACCAATTTGCATTCCCACCAACAGTGCAAGAGGGTTCCCGTTTCTCCACATCCTCTCCAGCATCTATAGTCTCCTTGGATGCCAGTTTCAAAGGAAGCAGCTCTATCACTTCAGCAACGTGGGCCATTTTGAATTGCTTTTATAGACAGACGTTCAACAGGGGCGGATGTAGCTGCCAGAGGGGTCAAAGGAACGATAGCTTAACATTTCATTAAGAACTGCAAAACAGGGGCACCTGGGTGGCTCAGTTGGTTAAGCGTCAGATTCAAGGTCATGGTGTCATGGTTCGTGAGTTCAAGCCTTGCGTCAGGCTCTGTGCTGACTGCGTGGAACCCGTGGAACCCGCTTGGGATTCTCTCTCTCCTTCTCTCTCTGCCCCTCTCCACCTGACTCTCCTTCTCAAAGTAAATAAACATTAAAACAAGAGAGAACTACAAAACATTAACTTCATCAGAATCCGAAGAAAACAAACTGAACTTATTAGAAACATCCATTTACACATTTTTGTTATTTATTTTTATTAAGGTGTAACATTAATTATCCATTTTAAAGTTTATGCTCCAGGGGCGCCTGGGTGGCTCAGTCGGTAAAGCGTCCGACTCTGGCTCAGGTCACGATCTCATGATTTGTGGGTTCGAGTCCCGCGTTGGGCTCTATGCTGAAAGCTCAGAGCCTGGTGCCTGCTTCGGATTCTGTCTCTCTCTCTCTCTCTCTCTGCCTCTCCCCTGTTTGCCCTCTGTCTCTCAAAAATAAACGTTAAAAATTAAAAATAATAACTAAATAAAGTTTACACTCCAGTGGCATTTAGTACATTCACGATGTTGTGCAACCACCAACTTTATCTAGTTCTAAAACATTTCATCATTTTGAGAGGAAACTCTGCACCCACCAAGTTGTGACTCTCCACATGTATTTAATTTTTTTTAATGTTTATTTTATTTTTGAGAGAGAGAGAGAGAGAGAGACAGTGCGAGCATGGGAGACGTAGAGAGAGAGGGAGATACAGAATCCGAAGCAGGCTCAAGGCTCTGAGCTGTCACCACAGAACCCGACGCGGGGCTTGAACCTACAAACCATGAGATCATAACCTGAGCTGAAGTCGGCGCCTCCTCCCCACACGTATTTTAACATAATAAATTTAAATGTGTGACTGGTGCTTGCACTATGTATTTAGGAGGAGACAACCAGAGTGAGATCCTTGAAATGGTTGCAAGAAAATCCCTTTTACTGTTGCCATTAAGTGACCATGACCTTTTAATTTTACTTATTTATTTTGAGAGAGAGAGAGAGAATCAGCAGGGGAGGGGCAGGGAGATGGTGGCGTTGGGGGGGGGGGGGACAGAGGATCAGAAGCTGGCTCTTTTTTTTCTTTAATGTTTATTTATTCTTGAGAGAGAGACAGTGTGAGCAGGGGAAGGGCAGAGAGAGAGGGAGACACAGAATCTGAAACAGGCTCCAGGCTCTGAGCGGTCAGCACAGAGCCCGACCTGGGGCTCGAACTCACGGACCGCGAGATCATGACCTGAGCCGAAGTCGGATGCTTAACCGACTGAGCCACCCTGGTGCCCCTTTATGAACCCTTTGTACGTGTATTTAGAGTTCAGTTTTATTTGGACAAGATAACTAATCAGCTGGTAACTAAATGAAAAAGAATAGCACCTTGAAGCATTTAGTTTCTCACAATGAAAACATTTTTAGAAAATTCAAGTATTTTTGGAGCTTTCTAGTGCGTAATGCTTTAGAAAACACTCAGAACATACAACTACCCATACGCACACACACCACACACAGTTCCCCAACCCCTAGATGGGCACTTTCATTTCCCTGTGAAGCAAGGACGGTTAGCTGGAGAAAGGAACCTCTATTAGCTTTAGCTTGTGAAGCATCTCCTTCTGTTAACTGGCAAAGCCTGGGATCTGGAAGCTCTGGAAATCCGGCCGCACTGGGGCCTTGCCCTCAACAGTTTACTCATTAGTAGGCCGCTTCCCAGTTTTCCAAAGGTGGGAAATGGCCTTTCGGAAACGAAACCGCGCAAAGTGAAACATACAGTCACACTTAATGACACTTCCCCCTCTCCCCTGATCTCATCGTTCTGTGCAAGAACATCGCCACGTGGCCAGAGTCTGCTCTTCTCGTAGAGACTGAAGGAAGCTAAGCAGATTGTTCATTCTGTTCATTCTGAATTCCTCCCTCGTTTATTCTTGCGAATTTCCCTTTCCATTTTAATTCTTCCAGCCAGCCCGTATCGAGACACCGCTTCAGTTTCTAAGCAAATGCATATGTATCGCAGAGTGTATTTGGTATGCCAGATCAATGCCTTCTGGTTTTGAGCCTTACGGAAATGTAGCTAATTTTAACGTCCTCCCAGGGAGAGTAGGGTGCAGGGAGTGGGGAGCCTGAGAATGTATCTGCATCTGTTGTGATTTAGATTTACCTTTACTCCTGGAACGGAGCTGTGTGACCACATTATTTATACAGGAACTACGGAGTAAATAAGATTTAATGCACGTCTGAGTTTGTCAAATAAGAGAGCCATTTTATAGAATCCCAGAATCCTAGCGCTAACGGGGATCTTTGGAATGCGTCACATCCAAGCACCTGTTAGGGGGCCGGGCACTCTTTTAGGTGTTTTTGCATAAGTTAATGTCATTCATGTTCACCTCGACCCGGTAAAATGTGGAGGAGGGGTGCAGTGGCCTGCCGACAATGACACAGGTCAAAATAGCAGACTCAGGATTTCAACCCAGGCCCCTGGCTCCATCGTCCAGGCTCTTCCTTCCTGGGAAAAGCCCTGTAGACCTGGGAGCAGGCAGGCGCAAACGGTTACAACCGTCCACAGAGACCAAAGTACTAGGCTGATGCCGAGGCACAAAAGCAGAGAATAGACGCAGTGTGTCCTCAGTAAAAGAAGATGAAGACGAGTCGTTAGGTTGAGAGACGGAGAAAAGGATGGGGGACGAGAAGGAAACATGGACAGGAATGGCCCCGATCAGTTTCTATTTTCTGTGAATTCCAGCTTTATTTCCTGTGGTGATTTCTACAAGATTGCCCTGTATCCTTAAAATAAATTTGTTTTTTTCCCATGATCTTCGTGGGTAAATTTCCATTACTAGTCCCTGGTAACTGAGTCATGCTTGAAAAGTTTGCTTTTTCACCCGTAAGACTGATTTCCATGTATCTTTGAGGGGGGGCTGAGAGTAAAACTGTGTCCCCGCGCCCACCCCTTATCCTGCACTCCATCCTTCCCTTTCGCTCCCAGTGCTCTGCTACTCTTCCTCTGAGCCCACCCTCATGAAATCAGAGCCTCCTGTCTGCCACAGCTCTCCTCTTCTAGACATCAACCTGATTCCCTGCCCCCACCATCTGGCCCCCACCTTCTGTCCGTCCACGTCTTTATTCCTCCCTTCCTTTGTCTGACCTCAGTGTTGCCAAGTACTTCGAATGAAAGTAACAAGATGATCATGTAAGGAGAAAAATATTTCCTGTATCAATACACCAGTTTCAGGGCCATGTGATTTTTGTACAGGCTCTCGAGTTAATACCTGTTTCACATAAGCCCTTTCATTAGATTCTCACAATACATTGATAAGGTAAACAGGGCAGGTTTTTAACGTTTAAAAAAGTTTGGAATCTTATCCACTTAATTGAAAGCACTTTTTGGGGAAAGGACTATCTTTTACCAGTTTGTATAACCCCTAAACTGACTGGAGCCTAGCGAGCTCGTGTTGTTTGAAAAATGGAGGGTAGTGGGGCACCTGGGTTTCTTAGTGAAGCGTCCCAACTGTTGAGTTTTGCCTCAGGTCATATGATCTCACGGTTCATAGGATCGAGCTCCACGTTGTGCTCTGTGCTGACAGCACAGAGCCTGCTTGGGATTTTCTCTCTCTCCCTCTCCTCCTCCCCTGCTAGTGTGCTCTCTCTCTCGAAGTAAGTAAATAAGCTTTTTAAAAAAAAAGAAAGAAAAAAATGGAGGATAGGTAAGTGAATGAATGAAGGAATGAAGAATGAGTGAATGAATGGCACTAATTATTTTTCACATTTCCTTGATATTATCAGGCCAAACCAATTCTAGAACCAATGTCTTAGTCCTCGTATAGACTTTTCCCCCCATTATACCAGTCTGCCAACACTCAGCATGAATCCTACTTACACACCTCAAACAAGAAGGAACTTTTAATGGCTATCTTAGCTCCATTAATTGGGAAAGACTATCTCCAACCTGATATTTCAAAGGCGGTTTTCTCAACACTACATTTATTTTAAGAAAAATTTGCAGATAGGCATTGCAAAGATACATAAGAGCATAGAGCAGGCATGAATAAAAATAATTGGACATTTTAAAAGCAAACAAACCAGAATTTATACATTCAAATGAGTGCTATCCCTCTAAGGAGGCCCCCCGGGACAGTACCCACATATTCTGGTGATGGTGCCATCGCTCAAAATGCTTTGGAACCCTTGTATGGGAAATGACTTCTAAGACAGGTTGGAAAAAACCCCAACAAATTCCATTTTATTTGTTTATACTCACACTTTGTGTAAGAACAAATCTCTTGAGACGTGTCCTACAGAGTGTCAGGTAAAACGCTCATTAGGTACACTTACTAATTTCTCGTAACACATCATGAATTTTCTCTTAATAATATAACATAGGCTGAAAAATGAGTATTTTCCACAGGTGGTGACCATTGTCGGAGCTACTAAACATTATCTAAATTAAAAGTAGGCATTTCAGACACAAGTTAAATGTTTTACCTTTTTCAACTTATTGTGGTTCCTGTAAACATCTCATCTGTGTGACAAGAACACCAGAATGCTACTTCAGGAACCATGTGCCTTTCTGATGGCTTCCTAGAAATTAACTGTGTCTGCTGTGCTCCTCCAATCTGTTGGTAACAGCTGCTTTTGGCTGCTGTGGTTTTTAAAATGAAAATAGCTGCAGGAACCATCAAGAATTTTGATCTCGATCATACTTTCTGAAGTGGATTTTAGTGGCATTTGTATTGGAAAGACACCTGGTGCTGTGTCCCTTTATATATTTGGTTTGGTCCTTTTTAAATCCATTTATTCCAGATTGTTCCTGGCATTTTTCTGTGACTTAGAGAATCCTTGGCATTAGGAAGATCCAGTAGTGAAAATTTGCCTGTGAATTATGGTAACAACATTGAAATGGGAACACTCAGGGACAGGTGTAGTATAGTGAAATGAATACATTTAGAACCAGGCAAGTTGGCTGTGAGGCCTTGGACCGATAACTTTTCTCAGTCAGCTTCTTTTTTTTTTTTTTTTTAATGTTTTTTTCAATGTTTATTTTTGAGAGACAGAGAGCGAGCAGGGGAGGGGCAGAGAGAGAGGGAGACACAGAATCCAAAGCGGGCTCCGGCTTCTGAGCTGTCGGCACAGAGCCCGACATGGGGCTCGAACCCACGGACCGCGAGATCATGACCTGAGTTGAAGTCGGCACTCAACCGACTGAACCACCCCGGTGCCCCCGAGTCTGCTTCGTAATGTATGGAATGAGAAGTGTTCTATTGACCCGGAAGATTTTGTTTGTGAAGATAATGAGGTATCCTTTGTAACGTGCTCAGCACATGCCTATAGGCGTTATGTGGTCCACAAACGTTAGCTGCTGCTTTCATCGTTCTTATTTAAAGGTATTGCTTTATCTAGCGTATGCTGAGATGAAAAGCGGCCCCCCAAATCTCAGGGACTCAAAACAGATGCACTTCTTATACCACAGTCCAATGATTCACTTCCACTAAGTGACTCAGGGACCTCTGTCATGACCATTTCGTACTACTGCCGTCGCTGAGCGCGTCGCATCCGTTCTCGCCCCGCGTTGTGAGAGGCAGCTTAGAGAAGACGCTTACCTGCGTCACGGTGCAGCTGTCACATCGCTTCTGCTCTCCTTTGCTCTAACCAGAGCTCAGCGGTCCCCGCGAAAGCCACGTGGCGACTGGGGAAATGTGTTCTTCCTGCACACCTAGGAAGAGGCCCTGGTGGGCTTACGTCATAGTATTTTGTGTGTGTGCCACAGGTAGTTTCTTTATACTGATAATAAGTGTCTACAACAGTGATAGCAGCCAGTTGCTTTGTTATATGTTACGTGATTCCCTACCTCCTTTCCCTTCTCCGTTGGATTGAATGATAGTTTTGTCATCTTTGAGACAGCACTCAGCTGAAACCTCACAAGCGTGCTTCCCATGAATGTCCTTTAAAACTTTTTTTTTTAATTAATCCAGTCTTGTTAAAAAAAATTATTTATTTTTGAGAGGGAGATAGAGAGACCGAGCATGAGTGGGGTAAGGGCAGACGGAGAGAGAGAGAGAGACAGAGAGAGAATCCCGAGTGGGCTCTGTGCTATCAGCCCAGAGCCCGATGCGGGGCTCAAACTCGCGAACTGTGAGATCACCACCTGAGCCTAAATCAAGCGTCAGACGCTTAACCGACGGAGCCACCCAGGCGCCCCTGTCCTTTTTAAACCTTTTGAACTGATTTTTGTTGAAGGTGAAATGAGCCTGCTGCGTAGGGCCTCTCTAAGAATACCTTTCCAATCAGGAACTCAGCCTGGATGAATGAGACTTTGCAAACTGAAAGGATTCATTTTGGTGCTACAGCTGCCCAGTGCGGCCAGAGCACTGGAATGTAGGAGGCTGTCCCTTGGACAGTCAGACCTGTGTTGCTGAGGCGTCTCCAAACCTTCTGGTGCAGGTGACGGGTTCATCTGGGCTTGTTTGTGTTCCAGCCGGGGCTCCCTACTCCAGAACAAAGCTCCAAGTGGCATCGTTAGCATTTCTAACTAGAAATAATTAATAACAGGTCAGTTTGTCGGAATGAGAAGGAACCAGTGCCACAGCCACAGCTGATACCAGGGAAGAGTCATTCACAGAGAAATTAATGAGGAACATTTCCATTGAAAGAAACAATTTATCAAGAACTCCCACCAAAAAGTAAATCCTGCCAAATTAGCAATCACTATAAAAAGCACTCTGCTCAAATGAAAGCTGGAGCTCACTCTGAATCTAAATTTACATATGAATGATCAGGAATGGCAGACTATATCTATTCAAATATAACAGCAATGTTCATAGGCATAGCCTAAGTCATATTCTTTTGTTTTCTGAGCCACTGTTTTAAATTTTCTTTAATGTCTATTTATTTTTGTGAGAGAGAGAGAGAGAGAGAAAGTGAGCAGGGGAGGGGCAGAGAGAGAGGGAGACACGGAATCCGAAGCAGGCTCCAGGCTCCGAGCTGTCAGTGCAGAGCCCAACGTGGGGCTCAAACTCACGAGCTGTGAGATCATGACCTGAGCTGAAGTCGGACGCTTAACCGACTGAGCCCCCCAGGCACCCCTATGAACCACTGTTTTAAAATTGCTAGTTGCTCGCCACTACTGTGTATAAGGAAGTATATTAATCATATAAACCTGTAGTTTATGCAGCTCAACCATTCTCTCAGGTTTACCTTTTTGTTAAGCCAGCTAAATAGCAAATATTAATCTGCATTTTGGTAGGATACTACCAGTGTATTTGAGGGACATAGGAGAGACGGTGCTATAAATGTTAAGCTGTGTTAACTCTTCTTTTCTTTTTCTTTTATTTTGTTTGAGAGAAAGGAGGGGCAGACAGAGAGAATCCCAAGCAACCTCCGTGCTGTCGGCGCAGAGCCCGACGAGGGCTCAGTCTGACAGAGCGCGAGATCATGGCCTGAGCCAAAACCAAGAGTCAGACGCTTAACCGACTGAACCACCCAGGCACCTCAGGCTGTGTTAACTCTTAATCCTGCTGGAAACCCGCCAATAGCTTTTCTTATATTTAGGCTAAATCTAAATTCCATACTATGCCCCCAGTAGAGATGTGGCTCATTCCGATCACTCCAATATTACCTACTACTTGAACAAAACCACCAAAGTCAAACACATTTTGATTGTGAAGGAGAGTGATCAATGCTTAATAGGCCTATCAGAATGTATCCATATGTGTGTGTGTGTGTGTGTGTGTGTGTGTGTGTGTGTGTGCACATGCACGCTCCAAATGTGAGTAGGACCCTTGAGAAGTTTCACATTCATTCTATACTGCTCTTGCCCAAACCATTCTTGAGTGTCTCTCTGGAAAGTCCCATCAGAACTAATTCTTTGGCCATATAAAAAATAAGCTTCATTACTTTATAGTCTTATGTCATGTCAGGTGGAGTTGTAAAGTATTATTAATTAGCTCAGCTGATCGATTTACTCAAAACAGCTGATTAATTTGTTGAAAATTTGGCTGTGGCAAATGATTTAATTGCAGGTTTAGGATGACATGTCTGATGCGGAGAGTATCAGTAGAATGTAAGTTAATTTCCAGAAGGGGTTCCAGAAATGATCTGTGCGCTTCCAACATGGGTAGAAGAAATGTAAATTTCCAGAGAGGACTGCTTTTTGAAAAGGAGATACCTGTCACAGGCAAATCATTTCTCATCTTTGTGACAAGCACTCTGTTATTACCTTACCACCAGGCCTTCTAGGTCGCCTTCAACTTTTGACTTCCTCAGGAATTTGGGGACAAAATCATAAAGCGAGTTGAGGTCACAGCATTGGCCAGGGCAGTGAGTCTCCAGTTCCTACCCCGAAGAGGACAGATAGACCTAGGAATCCCAACTGGCGCCCATGTCCCTCTCATTCGTCTAGTGAAGAAATGGTGTGCCAGGGGGACCTTGGAATGCAATGATTTTCTGCTAGGCACTTACAGATCGTAGAAAAAACACCTCTCCTGATCACTCGGATCTAGCACAATGTTTCTTTCGTCTTAACGTAGGCAACACGTAGAGGGCCCACACTGCTTATCAAAGACTCCCTGAGAGTATTATTAAGTGGATCATTCACATCAGCTCTAATGTCAAGACAAGCAAGATGCTGCGCACACTTACCAATCTGTCTCTGACAGCTCCCAGACAATCTTCGCGGCATCCCTGTGGGACTTCTGGGCTGTTAACAGGCTCTTCTGCTACATTCACCTACCTCGCTTTCAGCTCTGCTAGTTTCTCAGTTGGAGTCAGCAGTCACACATGTGCCTCGCCTGGTCATTATGTCGCCTTCCCCAAAGAATCTCATGGGTCTAGAAGAGAAAGACACGTTAGACAGGCAGCAGGTTTAAGGGTGACTTCCTTGACTAAGACTACATCCCACTTCATCAGAGTGCATAGTGATGACCTCTGAAATAATGTCCGCTGTCGTTTACACACTGGGTTTACAAGCTCCCCTCACACGCCAGGGCAATGGTATAGGATTAATTGAGTGACTCACCAAGAAAATAAAAACGGTGAGTGCTCCCTTGAAGGGAATTTGTGATATCCAGGAAGCAGCTGCAGAAAAAGACTTCTGGAAGGCCAAAGATCGACTTCGATATTCACGTGCGACAGAGAATGCCAGCTCAGCTCAACTTTCCTTTGAGGAGTGTCCACCTTAGTCTTCTTTGGTTTCTATAACAAAATACCATAGATGGATTGGCTTAAAAAACAGAAATTTATTTTCTAAGAGTTCTGGAGGAAAGAGGTCTCAGATAAGGGTGCCAGCACGATCAGTTTCTGGGGAGAGCTCTTTTCCTCGTTTACAGGCAACTGCCTTCTAGTCGTGTGCTCACACAGCCTTTTTGGGTACATGTACAGAAAAGCGTGAGTTCCTTGTGTCTCTTCTAATAAGGACACCAATCGTATTGGATCAGGGCCCCACCCTTAGGACCTCATTTAACCTTAATTTTCTCTTTATAGACCCTATTCCAAATACAGTCACCCTGGGAGTTAGGGCTTCAACATAGAAATTTTAGGAGGACACAATTCAGTCCATAAAGGTGCCTTTTTTTTTAAATGTTTATTTATGTATTTTGAGAGAGAGAGAGAGAGAGAGAGAGGGAGCAGGGGAGGGGCAGAAAAGAGAGAAAGAGGGAGAGAGACAGGGACAGAGACAGAATCGCAAGCAGGCTCTGCACCAACAGTGCAGAACCTGATATGGGCCTTGAACTCACGGACCATGAGATCATGATCTGAGCTGAAATCAAGAGTGGGATGCTTAACTGACTGAGCCACCCAGGCACCCCCAGAAAGGTGTCTTTAAGAATATCTTAGGCGGGGGGGGGGGGGGGGGCCTTGGCACTTGGGTGGCTCAGTCGGTTAAGCGTCCAACTCTTGATTTTGGCTCAGGTCATGATCTCACAGTTTGTGACTTCAAGCCCCGTGTCAGGCTCTGTGCTGACAGCTCATTGCCTGGAGCCTGCTTTGGATTCTGTGTCTCCCTCTCTCTCTGCTCCTCCCCTGGTCGTGCTCTGTTTCTCTCTGCCTCACAAAAATAAATAAACGTTAAAAAAATTAAGAAACAAAAAGAATATCTTGGGTGAGTTGGTCTAGGTTACTGTTTTTGAACATCATTAGGTTTGATTATTTCAATGAGAACAACTTCATTGGCCTCAACTATTAATGTAAGAGATGAGAAAAAAAGCCAGATAAAGAAGTGAAATGGATAATTCTTCTCTTGCAGATAGGAGCCTACTCTTATTCCTCTCTTCATTTGCAAAGGGAGATAAAGGTCTCTAAACTCCCACTCCAGTTTCAACCAAGACCATTCTCATTTGCTTCATTAGATATCGGCATTATGCATAAAATTTATACGAATAAAGGGTTCTGTTACTTAAAACAGTAGTTTGAAATCCATGGGTTCAGAAAAGGAGTCGGCAAAATGTTCCTTCTCTGGCTACCTGTGTTTGTAGTTATAATTTTATCTGCAAGGAACCTCACCCATTTGTTCATGCAGTGTCTGTGACTGCTTTTGTTAGGAGGACGAGTGTGAGTAGTTGTGACAGGGACCATCTGTGACCCATAAGCTTAAAATATTTACCGTCTGGCTGACCAGTATTTGCTGACCCCTAGTCCAGATGGATGATCTACTTTTGAAATCCACATGATTAGCTCCTTCATTAACTTCCCATCTTGTTCTTCAGGTCTCAGAAGTATCTCTTGACCCCACGGGCTAGATCAAGTGCTCCTCTAATGTGCCTCCACGGTTACTTGTGCTTACTCCTACCTGTTATATTCTCATATTGCACGTTACTGAAATGTTCCTTTACTTGGTTCGTTTGTATGTGTGAATATAAGTGACTTAAATGCAGTGGTAATGTCTTATTCTCTGCCATATCCCCAGTATCTATCATAGTGTCTGGAATGTAGTGTTTAGTAAGTATTTGTTGAATGAATGAATTAATGAATGAATGAATGAATGAATGAGAAATGCATTCAGTATTCAACTCAACAAGTATTTATTACTTATTACACACGAGACACTTTTGAAGCCCTAAGGATACAGTAGAAACAAGAAACCGGAAACATTGCCCTTGTGGAGTTTACATTAAAGTAGGGAGAGCAAATCACAAAGAAGTTGAAAAAGATTTTAAAAATAGATGTTTGTGGGGCGCCTGGGTGGCTCAATCCGTTGAGGTTCCGACTTCGGCTCAGGTCATGATCTCTCAGTCCGGGGGTTCGAGCCCCGCGTCGGGCTCTGTGCCGACAGTTCGGAGCCTAGAGCCTGCTTCCGATTCTGTCTCCCTCTCTCTCTGCCCCTCCCCCACTTGCTCTCTGTCTCTCTCTCTCTCCAAAATAAATAAACATTAAAAAAAAAAGACGTTTGTGTATGATAATTACTAAGGAGAAAAAAATAAAACCAGGAAGGGCCATATGCAATGTTGGTGTTGGGGGTATGGGAGGAGTTGGATTAAAACTTTAGATAAGGTTGGCCGAGAAGAGTTCAACTGGGAAGGTAGGTTACCTTTGAGTAAAGACCTGAAGTTAGTGATGAATGCACCTAATAAGAATTTAAAGTAAGGGCTGATCCTGTGAGTAGGAGGGAGTAGAAATTCTTGTCAAAGTTCACAAATAATAGAAGTAAAACCAATGAATCCCTGAAGTAGTAACTGGGAAAAGTTTATTGTGCACACACCAAAAAGACAGTTTGCCGACCAGGATCGCTCAAACCAAAGCATGGAATGAGGCCCAGGAGTGCATTGGTTTAAAGCAGCTTACACACTGAGAAGACCGTGACTGTTGATTCTTCACGGCGACTCGTTCTAATATTAAAATGTTCTTGAATGATAGGGAACCGGTCAGTGGTTATTTCACATTAACCTTGGGAAAGTTTAAGTTTGGCTTATGATTTCCAGAGGCATGGGCAAGAAATGACCCAGGTCAAGGCAGTCTTACAACATAAGCTAAATTAAGCTTTGGAGGAAAAGCAAGCCGATTTGGTCTGCTCGGGGAATTTTTCAGGCTGGCCTCTTGTTTTATTTTAACGATTTCCCCCCTTTTGGTCATTCTTTCAGTAGGCCGAGAGCATGACCAGCCAGGACAGTGTCATTCTTGGTTACTACCATTGACACAGTCAGGCCCAAGAGTCTCACGTTTGCTGGCTAGGTTATTAAGAGAAGTTCTGTTTCCCCTACTGTATATATGAGGAAATAGAGATTCAGAGTTAAAACGGACTTGCACAGTGTTAAACAGCTGGTAAGTGATGGGGGCAAGATTTCAATCTTGACGAGAACAATAGCCAGGGATTGAAACATTTCCCAGAGCAGAGATTCCCAGGAGCCAAGATTTAACCAATTAAATAACTCAAATGTGTTATAAGTTAAAAAAAAAAATGTTTATTTTGAAAAAGAGAAAAAGCGTGAGCGGAGGAGGGGCAGAGAGAGATGGAGAGAGAGAATCCCAAGCAGGCTCCATGCTGTCAGCGCAGAGCCCGATGTCAGGCTCGACCTCAGGAACCATGAGATCACGACCTGAGCCGAAACCAAGAGTGAGGTGCTTAACCGACTGAGCCACCTAGGCACCCATGCGTTATAATTTTTTAAGAGTTTATTTATTTATTTTGAGAGAGAGAGACCGAGACAGAGAGCGTGAGCAGGGGAGGGGCAGAGAGAGAGGGAGACGGAATCCCAAGCAAGCTCCACACCCAGCGCGGGGTCCGATGCCGGGCTCGACCTCTTGACCGTGAAATCACGACCTGAGCCAAAAGCAGGAGTGGGATGCCAAACGGACGGAGCCACCCAGGCGCCTTTGCATTGTACTTGTTTAGAAGTTCTGTATACAGGTGGTACACGATATATTAGCAGACACACGTCCTTCCGGTTTACATGGGACGAGATGAGCATGAGGCTGGTTTATTTTAGGAGGCAGTGCTGCAGGTGCGCTTCGACCTAAATCAGGCTCCTATATGATGTGAGTAATCAGGTTATTTAATTCGAGGCATTTCTACGGAAACAAAAGAAAAAGGTTAATAGTTGGAGCAAACTATAAATTCAGTTTCTGAGTTTGGAGAGCAGCCAATTGAAACCGTTTCTGGATGCCAAGTTCAAACCACGTTCGGATGGAGTGAGGGCTGGCGGTGGGAATCTGACACGTTTCCCTGGTTTGCAGAGTGAATGTCTCTGGTGATCCTTCTAAGTGCCCACGCAGCAAGAGGCATGAAGGTTGTGCACACATGAGCTGCTGTGATTTCTCTGAAGTTTATATCAAGTTGTCCAGCTTTAGCATGCATGGCTTGAGGAAGAGGGCCGTTTTAGTTTCATGGTGATCCCAAGTCAAAATAGTGGGAGAAAAGGGGAAATATTCATTTGAAGGGTTCTAGCCACATATTAAATATTAAAGGGACTCGGGATCCACGAGAATAGTGATTTTGACTAGGCTTTTCAAAATTTGCTTTGCTGGAATTCTTCATAAGGAATCTCAGATTGGACTTTCAAAAGCCTCTTGAGGCAAGGAAGCCAACCAAAGGCTTGTCCTATCGTGTCCTTTACAAGAACAAATTGTTATTGAACTTACATGCAAGTACATACATTGTCATGAAAAAATGAGAATATTTAACAGGAGTTTCTGAATTCTGGAGGGATCAGGTAGGACGAAAAAGATAAATGTTTCAACTTTTGTTGCAACGATATACTTTACCAGATTGCTGTGTTATAACTGATATAACTTTTATAAGTAACTTATAACTTTTATAACTCATAAAAGGGGCGGAAAAGGGAAGGACTCTCTGGGCTGAGACCAAGGTTGTGGTGACTTAGCTAAATACCCCAAGGAAGTTGGAATTATCTCTAAATATGGGACTCGTCGGGTGCCTCACTTAGGAAAATAAGAAGAAAATTGAAAGGAGTTGAAAGACCAGTAGGTGCTCCATTTGAAGCATCGCTAGCCTATATGATACATGGGTTAATTTATGTAACAAAATTACACGAAAACCTTGGGTTGGGAGTAACTTGTTCTGCGAGTGATCCACAAGATGAGCCAACATTTCTGACACGTCTTCACTTGATAAGCCAGCGACGTCTTGCAATCCAACTAGTACGTGTCGCCAAACGTCACATGATCACAACTGAGCCAGTGGCTCTTGAGATTTGCTTTGATGTACAAATGCTTTGGATGACAACAAGCACGGTTCAATGAATGAGGCTCACAAACCAAGGTTTTGCCGTACTTGGGTTTGTTGTTAAATGTATTAATGACATGTTCAGATTTGCATTGTGTTAATCTTGCTTTCTTAAAAAACATTTGGAAATTAAAATACTTCTAATTTTTATTGGTTAAAAAAAAAGAATAGAAAAAGGAGTCCTTTAAATCTGGAAAACAAGACATTGAAGAAGTAGTAACGTTTTAAATGAAGCCATAAAAATTATAGTCCTCTTCATTGTTTCATTCAGTGTTACTTCTTTTTTTTATATGAAGGTTATTTATTAATCCTGAGAGAGAGAAAGGGGAGGAGCTGAGATAGCGGGAGAGAGAATCCCAAGCAGGCCCTGCACTGTCAGCGCAGAGCCCCTATGCGGGGCTCAAACTCACAAATCACGAGCTCATGACCTGAGCCTAAACCGAGAGTCAGATACTTAACCAACTGAGTCACCCAGACGCCCCTCATTCAGTGTTATTTCTTAATTAATTCTTGTTTTCCTTCATCTTGGGTTAACAGCTTTATAAATCAGTTTTCCATTAAAGTTTTAGAATTAATTTTTTTTTTTTAAGTAGGCTCCCCGCCCAACGTGGGGCTTGCTTCTTACAACCGTGAGAGGAAGCGTCGCACGCTCTACTGACTGAGCCCGATGCCCCTAAAGTTTTAGAAATCCTCATCCAGTTCAGTTTTATGGTCTTAAAATTAATAAAATCCTAGATTTTAGAATACATGTCATGTTCTTTTCCGTGGATTTTTTTGAAGATGCAGCAGTTTTGCAGGAAGACTTTTGCAGAAGCATCAGAGTAAAAAATGTAAATGACAAAAGACTTTAAAAATAGCCATGTTCAGGGGCACCTGGGTGGCTCAGTCGGTTGGGCATCCGGACTTTGGCTCGGGTCTCGAGGTTCGTGGTTTCAAGCCCCACATGGGGCTCTGTGGTGACAGCTTGGAGCCTGGAGCTTGCTTCGGATTCTGTGTTTCCCTCTCCCTCTCTCTCTCTCTGTCCCTACCCCTCTCATGTTCTTTTCTTGCAAAAGTAAATAACCATTAAAAAAAATTAAAAAAAAAACAGCCATGGTCAAATATCTGGTGCAAGTTCATGTAGACACAAAAATGATGCAATTGACTTAATTATTCATATAACTAAAGTGACAAAAGATTTCAGAGGCAAATACAGAAAGTTACATAGTTGTAAAACAAACAAACAAAAACCCCATAGGTCTTTTAATATTGAAATGACTCAGGTTTTTCCCCTAAGTCATCCAAGACCTCATAAGGGCAATGTGAAACACAGGAAATTATTTTCATAAGACACAGAATCCTTGAATCTTTGTTTCCTAGGCAGATCACAGTAAAGGTAAAGAAAAACCTTTGCTTGCAATTCCTTATTAAGAGCAGACTAATAATGTAAAAGAAAATTGTGATTTAACAAAGAGAAAACAAATTCTAATTTTTTACCAGTACAATACTTTCGATATTAAAGCTCCTCTTTTTTTCTAAACTTAAATCCATTCCAATCTTAGCTTAGCCACACATAAAATCACTTTCTCAATATTCCATTTTCACAAACTTTCTACAACCTTCTGTATCCATTTATGTTCTGTCCGATCTCTTTCCCTTTCTTACTCTGGAATAATCATTTTAATTCAGGACAAAATTGCTTTCTTTTTTTCCTTACTGAACTACAAGAACAAGAAAAAAAATCCCACATCCTTTATACCTTTTCTTATCCAAAACGCATTCTATTTTCCATACCTACTTTTCATATACAGTCATCTTCTTTCACCCGTATTTCTTTTTTCTTTCTTTCTTTCTTTCTTTCTTTCTTTCTTTCTTTCTTTCTTTCTTTCTTTCAAGAGAGAGAGCACACAAGCCAGCATGTGAGCATGCGAATGGGAGGAGAGGGAGAGAGAATCCAAAGCAGGCTCGAAGCTCAGCGTTTAGTGCAATGTGGATCTTGGTCCCTTAACCCTGGGATCATGACCTGAGCCAAAATCAAGAGTTGGATGCTCAACTGACTGAGCCACCCAGGCTTAAGGTATTTTTCTTGTTGAAAAATTTTGAAGACGTGGAGATGGCATAAACTTACTTGACTAGTAAACCCAGGTAGAAAAAGATGTACATTTGCATTACATTTAACATTGGCAACTCCAAAGACCTCTGACTTGTATGTATCAGCCATTATCCTAGATTATGTGAAACTTGAAAAACATTTGGGGTAGTCTCTCTGAGAGTATACTTGATTCATATAAATATTTAATTTTCTTTAATCCAATTAAATAGAGCTCTTCACAATTAATTTTAGCAGCACTGTCCAGGGGTACAAAAATATCACATAATCTATAACATACATATGTAGGCATACATAAATGGACGGATGCGGACAGAGATCGTATAGCTTTTTTTTTTTTTTTCTTTTTTAATTTAGCCATGTCTCGGGGGTACAAAACTCAAAAGAACAGCTGGATCCAAATTGTGTTTCTGGCAGGTGGACTGAGTTAAGGTTACCTGTTCAGATGGCCCAAATTTTTTACTGAAGATTTTTTTTATTTGCCTGTTCTAAGGATTCTTTTAGAGCTATTTTTGGCTAGAAGCTTCTGCATAACAATCGAAGAATGCATTCTATTGTCTCTGAGCGGTTTGGAATCCTCTCTTTTAAGGATGCTCCTTAAGGTAGACTTGCTAAGTTAAAGGTTTCCCAAAGTGGCCACTACAGTTCCAAAAGTTCACCCCTTTTCCAAAATGCTCAAGATGCAGGTCAATAGACCAGGTGGAAACCATCTTTGCCTTAGATTTCCCCAAACCTCTTCTCCAACGGCTGTTCCAAAACCCACGGAATCACGTTTCCACTCCTTTTGAAAATAATAGGGTAGGTAACTTAACCAAGAAGGTTCCCCACGCAAAAATGCACAGTCAAGTCATCGAGCTCAAAACACAAAGAGAGCAGAGTTCAGATCCAAGAGAGGCTGAGCCTCAAATTCCAAGGTCAGCCAGAAAGCAGTGACCTCAGTGGGCTCTGTGGGTATCAGCGCCTATTTGTTCCCTGGCCTCCGAGTCATAGGGAGTGTTCCTTCGATCCCACTTGGGATGCCATAGAATGTCAAAAGTTACAAATACAGAAGTAAAAGCGATGGACCACTGAAGTAGTAATTAGTCAAAGTTTATTTTGCACACCAGAAAGACAGTTTGCCAACCAGGAATGCTCAAACCAAAACATGAAATGACGTTCAGGGGTATGTTGGTAGAAAGCAGCTTATTATACCGAGTGGGCAATGACTGTTCATTCCTCGCAGTGATTGATTACAATATTAGATTTTTCTTCAGATGCTAGGAATTGGTCAGTGGTTACTTCATATCAACCTTGGGAAACAGTTTAAGTTCACTCATGATTGATTTCCAGAAGCGTAAGCAAGAAATGACCCAGGTCAAGTTGGTCTTGCAGAATAAGCTCAATTAAGCTTTGTTTGTATGCTTTTCTTTTTTTTCTTTCTTTTTTTTTTTTTTTTTTTTTTTTTTCTGCCCAGGGAATTTCAAGGCAGGTCTTCATTTGTTTTTTATTTTAACATTGGAAAACAACCTCCAGGTTGCTGGGAGAGATCTTGGCACATATATGGAATTGAAAGACATCCAAAAAGCCTGCAGTTATATGATGCTCTAATTCTTAAAAAGGAAGAGTGATAGAGAAAGGGACTCAAAAGTTTCTAGTTGCAGTGCTCTCGACAAAAAAAAAGGGATCACGGAGTAAATGGTTACAGCTATCAAATAAAACCTGAACTCTAGCGTTCCTTGCTAGAATCTCCTGGGAATCAGTATACGTTGAAATGGTGTCCAGAGGCCGTTGCTTAGTTTTCTTTTGTTTGAGATTTTATAGATCTGTAGAGGGCATGCAGGAAAAGGGCAGAAATTGATAAACGGTTTCTACTGATAAACTATAAACACTGACTTCCCAATATTAACTGCCTTAAGGTAACTCAACAGTATGGTTTAAGAGTCCTACAGGGTGCTGGGGGAGAGAAAATGTAGGCATTCATTCTTAAATTCCTTTATTTGCATAATTTATGTTGTTGAGATGACTTAGGGCAGAAGATGTCCTCAAGAAGTTTCTCCTCTAATATAAAAGAGAACATATGTACAAAGATCATGAAAACATGGGCTCTGATTGGAAGAGGTGACGTGATGTATGTGGTTTCTGAAACCAGCATTCCTGGGCTCAAATCTTGGATGCTGATACTTTCTGGATGAACTTGGTCATTGATATATGCAGTCTTTGTCTCAGTTTTCTTAAATGCAAAATGGTAAAAATGCTAATTGCCTTGTAAGTTTATGATGTTAGAAGAGTGTCTGGCATGTGATAAGCACAATATTAGTGCTTTTTCTTAATTTAACATTGGCAATATTACTACTGAATTGTTTTATTTATTCATTCATTCATTTAATTTTGGAGAGAGAGAGAGAGAGCGAGAGAGAGAGAGCACGCACACGCGCACACATGGGCGGGGGAGGGACAGAGGGAGAAAGAGAGAAAATCTTAAGCACCCTCCAAGGCCAGTGCGGTGTCCCAGCTTGGTGCCCGATATGGGACTTGATCTCATGAGCCAAAATCAAGAGTCGGACACTCAACCACCTGAGCCACCCAGGCACCCCGGAACTGTTTATTAAACCCCCAGATGGAGACAAAAATTAGGTAGTTGGGGTTCCAGAGAGAGGTGCAGGGTCGGGATGTAATTTTGGTTGTCATATGCATATAGTTGTTCTTTAAAGCAAATGGACCAGATGAAGTCACCAAGGGAATGCGTGTAGACGGATAAGAGGGTACGTCTAAGGATGGAACTCTGGAGCAGTCTAGCATTGCTAGGTCTGAAAGATGAATGGAAGGCATCAAAAAAGATTGAGAAATGAAGCTTCTCTGTAATAGACTGAATTGTCACCCCCCACAAAATTCATGGGCTGAAACCCTAACTCCCAGAATGTAACTGTATTTGGAAATAAAGCATGTAAGGAGGTGATTCAGTTAAGATGAGGCTGTTAGGTTGGGCCCTAATCCAATAAAGTGAGAAGCTGAGGGACGATTTGCAAGCCCAGAGGGAGGGAGAGCTCAGGAAGAAACAATTGGCTGATACCTTGGTGACGCGGAGGTTATCGGGTAGAACGGTGATTCGAATCCTTTGAGGAGAAGAGCAGAGGTGTGGATTTTGCAGCAATGAGAATACACAGCCCTTCAGAAGTTTTGCTGTGAATGGGAGTTGAGAAATGGGGTTGTGACTGGAAACGGCTGTGGGGTCTCCGTAGGGCTTGTGCGCACGTGCGCCCATAGGTATTGTTGGGTGTGAGGCATAGGACAGCAGCCAAGCTGGTTTCTGGCTTGAGCCACCACTAAGCGGTCAAGACAGTTACTGAGACAGGGATGCATTTGAAAGTTAGGTGATCACAGATCCTTCCATCCCGTCCTCCGAAATTTCACCACTAAACCAGACTCTACATATGTGTCTTTTCAGCGCAAGACAGAGGAGTAAGGCAAAGATGGCTTTTTCAACTTAATAGATTTCCATGACTGAATGCAGCCTGGACACAATGGACAAATTGTAACCAAATGAGAAATTCTCAAATGTCCACTTTTAGGGGATCAAACACAAATTGGCAAATGTCTGTAATTTGTTTTCCTAAACTTTTTTTTTCTTTAATGTTTATTTATTCTTGAGAGAGAGACAGAGTGTGAGCGGGGGAAGGGCAGAGAGAGAGGGAAACACAGAATCCGAAGCAGGCCCCAGGCTCTGAGCTGTCAGCACAGAGCCCGACGTGGGGCTCAAACTCACGAACTGCGAGATCATGACCTGAACCGAAGGTGGACGCTCAACTAACTGAGCCACCCAGGTGCCCCAGCACAGACTCGTATGCAGTAGTTACTCAATAAATACAGGTTGAGGGGTGCCTGGGTGGCTCAGTTGGTGAAGTGTCTGACTTCGGCTCAGGTCATGATCTCACAGTTTGTGAGTTCGAGCCCCGCGTCGGGCTCTGTGCTGACAGCTCAGAGCCTGGAGCCTGCTTCGGATTCTGTGCCTCCCTCTCTCTCTGCCCCTCCCCCACTTGTGCTGCGACCCTCTCTCAAAAATAAATAAATGTTAAAAAATTTTTGTAACAAACAAAAAAAGATCTATCCCCAGCACCGCAGATATTTTGCTCATGTTCCCTTACAGTAACTCTTACGGGCAACCACCTCTATAATTTCTTTCATCATGGGTTAGTTTTGTTTCTTCTGGAACTTCATTTGAATAGAATCATGCAGCATCTGTTTTGTTTTTGTTTGTTTCAATCTTCTCTGTACAACTATTTTAAAAAGGCTTACCGTAAATTCTTGGTATATGCTGTTTTTCAGAATACATACATATACTCTGAAAAAATATATATATATATAATGGAGAGGGGTTTTAAAGTATCAATTAGAGTTTACTTTTTCTTAATGCTTTTATTGAACTGTTTCAGAAGCATTTGATGAAAAAAGCAGTTTATGTCTCCATTGAACTTTTTGGGCACCATTGTTGAAAATCAATTAACGGTATATGCGTGGCTCTATTTCTGAATTCCCTGTTCTGTTTTATTGATTTATGTATCTAACTTGATGCCACTATAACACCCTCTTGATTACTGTAGCTCTATAGTAAATCTTGAAATGAGAGTACTTATTCCTCCAAACTCGTTCTTCTTTCCAAGATTGTTTTACCTATATTACTTTGTTTTTCCATATAAATTATAGAATGACTTTGTCAATTTCTACTTCCAAAATACTGGAATTGATATGTTAACATCGAATCTTTCAATGTTTGATCGTGGTGGATCTTTCATTTATCTTCATCTACTTTAATTTCTTTCAGTAGTGCCTTGTAATTTTCTGTTTAGACATCTTTCACATCATTTGTTAAATATATGTCTAATTACTATTTTTTTCATGCCGTTGTAGATGGGGTTTTCAAACTTCTACTTTCAAATTGTTTGGTTCTAGTATAGAGAAATACAATTTATTTTGAGGGGGGGTATTTGTATCCAGTAATCTTGCTAATTTCACTTATTTCTAGTGGTTGTTTTATATACATGGACTAGAATTTTCTACGTAAACAATCATGTCTGTGAATAAAGACACTTTGACCCCTTTTTTTATGACTTTTATTTCTTATCTTGATGGATTATACCATCTAAGGTCCCCATCCAATATTAAATAGAAATGATGAGAATGGGGCACCCAGGTGACTCTGACGGTTAACTGTCGGACTTCGGCTCAGGTCATGATCTCAAAGCTTGTGAGTTGGAGCTCTGCGTCGGGCTCTGTGCTGACAGCTCGGAGCCTGGAGCCTGCTTCGGATTCTGTGTCTCCCTCTCTCTGTCTCCCCTGCTCATGCTCTCTCTCTCTCAAAAATAAACAAAACAATCAAAAAAAAAAAAAAAAAACCACAAAAGGAATGACGAGAACAAACACCCTTCCATTGTGCCTAGCTCTTACATTCACTAGCTGTGTGCCTTGCAAGTCACTTAACTTCTTTGTACCTCAGTTTCCTAAACTTTTAAATAATAATAATAATACCCACCTCAAATGGTTGTTGTAAATATCAAATGAGTTAGTGTGTGTAAAACCCCAAATAAACAGTGCATGGCATTTTGCATAAGTACTACATAAATGCTGGTGCTATTATTTCCATTATTACTTGTTTTATAATAAAAGGGACCATAAATTTGCTTTGATTTGAAGTTTGGTTGGGTCATATATGTTCTACTATTTGGTGTTCTCACTGTGGTTTTTTTTTTTTTTAATCACTTTATTGAGGTTGATCAACATGTAAGAAGCTGTACCTATTTAAGGTGTACAACTTGATGAGTCTAGAGATAAGTATATACTCGTGAAATCACCATCATCAAGGCCCTAGACCTTTCCATCATCGCTGTGATTATGTTTTAAAGAAGATACAGTGGCTGTTACAATTTTGTCTTCAAATCAGGCACTATGCAGATATGTGATTTAAAATTTTCAGGTAGTAACATTACTGTAATTTAAATTTGTGTTCATTTATAGTCTTATACCTAAGATAAAAATTACCACCGATCTAGATTTCTCCCCTTACTTACTGATTTTTGGAACCCTAATTTTCTGGTATTTGAGGTCTTAATTTTGTTTCACCTGTGTGTCTGGTATAGCATATCCTTGACTTTTTGTTTCTGTTTCTTTTCTCCGCTGTGTATATGAGGAGCATGATTTCTGAGCACTTCTGTATCTGAACATAATGGTCTTTTTCCCTCAGTAATAGAATACAGCTTGTATATTTAATTCTTGGACCACGAAGTTTTTATCTTCACACTGTATAGAAATATCATCTCTAGCTGCTTCTGTCATTTAATATTGTTGAGGTGGAGTTTGAGGCTAGCCTAATTTATGTCCAACTGGGGACAGCCTATTTTTTTCCCCCCTCAAGCATTTCAATTTCAACTTCATGTCAAGATTTGTTTAGGTGTAGACATTTTTACACTGATTTTTCCTGAAACTTGATGAAATATTTCAATCTCTGTACTCGGCTTTTGATGTTTGTTGTTGTTGTTCCCTATTTTTGTGCCTTTGGAAAGTTTTCTACTTGGGTTGTGTTTATTTTATTTACTGTTTGTTTATTCCTTCTTTCTTATTTCACTTGCCCCCCCCCTTTTTTAAATTTTTAATGTTTATTTTTGGGAGAGAGAGAGAAACAGCGTGAGCAGGGGAGAGGCAGAGACAGAGGGAGACACAGAATCTGAGGCAGGCTCCAGGTTCTGAGTTGTCAGCACAGAGTCCGAGGCGGGGCTCAAACTCACGAACCACAAGATCATGACCTGAGCTGAAGTCGGACGCTTGACCAACTGAGCCACCCAAGCGCTCCTCACTTGGCCCTTTTTTAAATTAAAATAAAGAATCTGTATAATATATCTCTGTCCTCTGCTCTGTTAGCTTCTCTATCATTTTTTGCCCTGCCTTTTTCTTCTGCAGACTTGAGTGTCTCAAGCCTGTGTTTGAATGCTATATTTGCATGATTGGTTCATTCTATTCTTTATTATCTCAGAAAAATTTTCTGTGTCTTAAAGTGATTGTGGCACAACGTGATGGTGTACAAACCTGTGATTCTGACCAAAGTCAGTCATTGATGGAGTACAGAAGACTCTTTCTGTCTTTTACTAAGCACATTTAAGCAGGTAAAACATTTCATGAGGTCAAACTTGGGTAGTTTTTATTGTTTTTAAGTATGAGTCCACCTGCCTTATACTTGGTGAAAAGGCCTGTAAATGTGATCATTCTTTGCCCATTATTCTTAGGTTTTAAGTGTTCTTTTTAATTTTTATACATCTTATTTATTTATTTATTTATTTGTTGGTTGGTTTATTTATTTATTTATTGTAGGAGTACTCATTTCCTTATTTTTTTAAAGTTTATTTTAAAATTTTTAGTAAGTTTTTTTAAAAAAATGTTAATGTTTATTTACGTTTTGACAGACAGCATGAGCAGGGGAGGGGCAGAGAGAGAGGGAGACACAGAATCGGAAGCAGGCTCCAGCCTCAAGCTGTCAGCACAGAGCCCAACGTGGGGCTCAAACTCATGAACTGTGAGATCATGACCTGAGCCAAGGTTGGATGTTTAACCAACTGAGCCATCCAGGTGCCCCTATTTATTTTTTAAAAGAGCCAGTGCAAGTGAGGGAGGGGCAGAGAGGGGGGGCGGAGAGAGAGAGAACTACAAGAAGCTCCACACTGCCAGCTCCCAGCCTGACATGGGGCTCGAACTCATGAATGGGGAGATCATGACCTGAGCCGAAATCAAGAGGTGGGCACTGAACCGACTGATACACTCACCGAGGCGCCCCAATTTTTATATATTTTAAAAGCCTTCTCATATGCCTCTGAGTAAGGAGAGAGTTAAGAGATTGCCTCAAGTCTGTTAGGCAGGTGCCCTTTTTTGAACACACTTCCGTTTTATTTATTTATTTGTTTGTTTATTATTGGAGTATGGTTAGCACCCAATCCTGTGTTCGTTTCAGGTGCACAGGGTAGTGATTCGACAAGCTGTATTTACCACGATTAGTGCAGTCACTGTGTCCACACAGTGCCATTACAGTGTTGTTGACTGTTCCCAGTGCTGCGCCTCTCATACCCATGACTTGTGCATTCTGCACGTGGAAGTTTGCACCTCTTAATCCCATTCACCTGTTTCAGCCGCCTCTCCCACCCCCTCCCCTTGGGCCACCACCCGTCTGTATTTTTGTTGCTTGTATTAACGTTTTATGTGGTCTGTTTCCAGTTTGTTGGCTTGCGGGTACCATTATAAGCCAGAGGTTATTTATTCGTTTTTAAACCTCATCTTTCACTTCCATGATTTATTGCAACGTGAATTTATCTAGCGGGAGCTGTCTAAAATTGCTTCCTCTGTAATTTGCACTTTGAAATCTGAATACAAGATTTCCATTCTTTTTGCGTCAAAATTTTCGCAGGCCCATGCAGTGGTTGTTCATTTTCTCTGTTCCCATATTTTCAGTTTCATGAGGATAAGGACGGTGTCTTTTTAACTGAGGAATGATTGACGTACAATATTGTGTGAGTTTCAGGTGTACAACATAGTGATCTGATATTTATATACATTTTCAAAAGTCACCACAGTAAGTCTAGTTATCCTAGTGTCATCAACATTGTTGCAATATCGTTGACTGTAAGGACTGTGTTTTGTTCACTGCTGTATCCCTGTCGAGGTGGCACGATTCCTAGCACATAGTAACAGTTGAATAAGTATTTGTTGAATCAATGAATGAATGAATGAAAGTGAGATTTAGCAGTATCCACAGTTTCGGTGGTAGTATGGGCCGCACTTTGGTTGTGTGTGGAATAAATGTTGAAGAAATGTCTTTGACCTTGTAATATGTCAAAGGTGCCTGTGATATCAGGCCAATATCCAGCTCTTTCCTTTGTGGCCTCCGAAACAGTATACTTTGCAACATCCTTTCATTTAGGTAGGGTCGGGCAAGTAGTTCTGGACAACGAGCTGGAAGAAGTGATATGTCTTGCTTCTGGCACAAGGTATAGAAGAACAGGTATAGAATTGTCAGCACCGTTTTCTCTGCCGCAGTGGCCAGTGACAGCACAGATCTCCAATTATGTCTAGTATACGTCGGATACATAGCGATGATGAGAAATAAAACACTGGTAGATGAAGCTAGTGAAATGTATAAGAGGGCAATAATTATAATAGCCATCCAAGTAAGTAGTTAATCCCATTATGCGTAATTCCACAGTATGCTATGCTCAATAGCAGATTTTTGTAAGCACGATTTATAAAGTAAGCTAGGACTCACTTTGTGAATAACAGTGAGGTTGCTGTCTGGCAGATTTCCTTACCCAGCATTCCTACACGTTGATTATAGTAACACCAGTAAAAATAAATAAGATGGATCCAAGCGAAGAGCTATTGGTATATGTGCCTATTTGAACTTTGTTCAGATGGAGATGTTATTTTAACTGATTAGGGAAGTAATGAAGCATTCTTCCTGAAAAGAGGTGTTAATTGGTGACAATTCTCAGAAAGTGCCCAAAAATATAACAGCTTGAAACCCTACATTACATTGCATCATCCAGAATTTTTCAAAAGTCTTATGGGATACCAAAGTAAGGATCGCAGGGGCAGAAACACCAAAGTTGAAATGCCATGAATGATAATGATCTAAGCAAATATTTTTATATGACATGCTCCCTTCAGAGCATTTCAAAAGCATTGACATTCCTCCCACCAGATTTTACACCATTCATTAGAAATAGTTGAAACTCAGAGAAGCAGTGATTTACTTGATATCTTGTATTACAACTCCACAAGGAACTCAAGATTACCAATTTCCATTCAGAGTTCTATCGTTAAATTACAAAATCTCCTAAAAAATGAAAACTAATAGCTAAATCACAATGTAATGGTAACATTTTTGCTAATTAGATGAGTAAAATCAATGCACTATAAATATAATTTACATCTGATTTGAATATTTCATAGAACCTCCAGTAGCTGTTAATTTGGTAGGATTCACGGGCTCCTGGGTGGCTCAATCGGATAAGTGTCCAACTTCAGCTCAGGTCGTGACCTCATGGTTGGTGAGTTCGAGCCCCGTGTCTGGCTCTGTGCTGACAGCTCAGAGTCTGGAGCCTGCTTCCGATTCTGTGTCTCCCTCTCTCTCTACCCGTCCCCCACTCACGTTCTGTCTCTGTCTCTGTCTCTCTGTCTCTCAAAAATAAATAAGCATTAAAGAAAATTAATGTGGGTAGGATTCAGTTTGACCCTGCATGATCCAGCTTCATAAGTATTTCCTTCTGTTTTTCAGATAGCATCACAAATTTCATCACACCACTAGTGGAGGACATGATATTGGAAATTGATACAGTTGGTTTTTCTTAAGATATAACTGGCAAGGAAGTCCTAGGAATCTATCCATATATTACATGATTGAAGATTATCAAAGGAGGATATCTTCCATTTTCTTGGATTTGAAAAATGGAAGCATCTTCAAAGTGCAAAAACAGTTGAGTCTTTATTTTGGTTGGATTCATTCTTATTCTCCCTTCCATAGAAAAATCACTCTCCGTCTCAAAGTCTGATTTTAATGAGGAAAGAACCACAGGGTGTAAGGCATTATCAAGAGACAAAAACACGTAGGGTAACGTTTGTTTTCTTTCGTTCTTTCTTTCTTTCTTACTTTTTTTTAAAGTTTATTTATTTATTTTGAGAGAGAGAGAGAGAGAGAGAGAGAGAGAGAGAGAGCAAGCAGCGGGGGAGGGAAGGCAGACAGAGAGAATCCCAAGTAGGCTCTGCACTGCCAGCTCACAGCTTGACATGGGGCTTGAACTCAGGAACCGCGAGATCATGACCTGAGCCGAAATCCAGAGGCATACACTTAACCACCTGAGCCACCCACGCACCCTGGTAATATTTTCAAATATTAGGCAAGGTAGCTCCCTATCCGGGGAAGATGTATGTTGGGAAGCTACAAAAATGATGATTCCTCTTAATGTGAATAAATTCTGTTTCTTATCTATGTGAAAAGTAGACTTATAGAAAGGTTCCGGAATTATATAGAGGTTATTGAAATGCAAAGAAAACAGGCCACATTAGATATGGATTCACATCACTACTTTCCCATCTAGAGTGTGTGGTGTTGGTTAAGTTACTTACTCTCACTGAGTCTTAGATTCTTCATCCACAGCATGTTAATAATAATGGTACCTATTTCATAAAGTTGTTGTAGATGATTAGATGTTATAATAAAGGAAGAGCACTTTAGCACAGTGTCGTATGTAGTACTCGATAAGCGGTAGCTATTATTCTATGGAAAGGAAGAATCGTTTCTCTTTTCTTCTAAAAACTTGCAATAGAATTGAGACCCTGTCTGGTAAGGAGGGACGGAAGTACTAAGGCTCCTGTAAAGGTGAAAGTTTTTAAGGATTTTCCTAGAATAACTTCGGAATGAATCTACGTATTGGATTTTATCCAAATTGGGAAAACAATAGAGTCTTTGTTTTATTGTCAAATAATGTGTTAGGAATTTAAGTGATTAAAAATGGTTCCTTGGCCTTTCACAAAGACGGTGCAGGAGGCAAAGAAGGAAGACGCTGCTCCTGCCAAAGCCAAAGCCAAGGCTTTGAAGGCCAAGAAAATGGTGCTGAAAGGTGGCCACAGTCACAAAAGAAAGATCCTCCTATCACCTACATTCCAATGGCCTAAGACACTGCGTCTCTGAAGGCAGCAAATATCCTTGAAAGAAGGGCCCCAGGAGAAACCAGCTTGACCACTATGCCATCACCAAGTTCCCCCTGACTACCCAGTCAGCCATGAAGAGAATAGAAGACAACAACACACTGGTGTTTATTGTGGATGTCAAGGCCGACAAGCACCAGATCAGACAATCTATGAAGAAGCTCTATGACATTGACGTGGCCAAGGTCAACACCCTGATCAGGCCCGATGGAGAAAAGGCAGTTGTGTGACTGGCTCCTGACTATGATGCATTGGATGTTGCCAACAAAATTCGGATCATCTAAACTGTGTCCAGCTGGTGAAATACAAATACACGTTTTTTTCACCATTAAAAAAAAAAAAAAAAAGTTCATTGAGACAGGAATAATTTTATTCAAGTAACTTCTAAAATTCCATTAATCTGTGAGACCCAATTAAAAGAAACTTTGAATTATGGAAGCCAAAAAAACCCTGTGTTGTTTATGGAGTCCTCTTTCAAATAGCCTCATACATTTCCTTTTAAAACCGTTGGACTTTTCCAGAGTGTAGATTTTAGTTTTGATACTCCAAAATCAGGACTTTGACTTATCTTTCATGGCAAACTTCAAAGTAGAAAAAAGGTACTTCAGTGTTTTTATTGTGGTAAGTTTTTGAAGCTCTTAATAATTTAATTTGCAAGTATAAGGACCTCATGATTCAAAATGAAAATACAAAAACTTTCTCGACAAACTAATTTTATTTAGGCCATTTAAAACAATTGCCTAGGGGCGCCTGGGTGGCGCAGTCGGTTAAGCATCCGACTTCAGCCAGGTCACGATCTCGCGGTCCATGAGTTCGAGCCCCGCGTCAGGCTCTGGGCTGATGGCTCAGAGCCTGGAGCCTGTTTCTGATTCTGTGTCTCCCTCTCTCTCTGCCCCTCCCCCGTTCATGCTCTGTCTCTCTCTGTCCCAAAAATAAATAAACGTTAAAAAAAAAATTAAAAAAAAAATAAAAAATAAAACAATTGCCTAGACTCCTGCACTTTGGTCCACTTCCAGTAGGGCCATCGTAATAATGTAAGCTATCATCCTCCCTGATTTGGACCATCGTAATAAGCTTTTTTTTTCAACGTTTATTTATTTTGGGGACAGAGAGAGACAGAGCATGAACGGGGGAGGAGCAGAGAGAGAGGGAGACACAGAATCGGAAACAGGCTCCAGGCTCTGAGCCATCAGCCCAGAGCCTGACGCGGGGCTCGAACTCACGGACCGCGAGATCGTGACCTGGCTGAAGTCGGACGCTTAACCGACTGTGCCACCCAGGCGCCCCCCATCGTAATAAGCTTTGACCTTATCAACCTATAGTCAAATCTCCATCGAACTGAGCGTGATCCTTATTAATCAGAAATGGAAGCATATAAATGCCATTCAAGGATCTTCAATATCTTTCCATCACGCTTAAAATATAAGCTCTACAACCCTTACTATGGCCTACAGACCCTGACTGATGAAAATCTTCGTACTACAACTTTATCTCCTTTCACTTGACCTTTTGAACATGCCAAGCACTTTTCTGGCTTTAGACACTTTCAGAATGCTACCCTTTTCTCTTTTCTTTTCTTTTCATTTTTTGAGAGAGAGAGTGAGTGTGAGTAGGGGAGGGGCAGAGATTGGGAGACTGGATCCAAAGGAGGCTCCACCCTGACAGGCTGACAGCAGTGAGCCTGATGTAGGACTTGAACTCACAGACTGTGAGATCATGACCTGAGCCGAAGTCTGACTCTCAACCGACTGAGCCACCCAGGTGCCCCCGAATGTTATTTCTTTTTAACTCACAACTCTTCTCATTCATTTACATATGCCACTGTATTTATTGAGTGTTTGCTCTGCATTAGGTATAATAGTAGTTGATTGAGATATGCTGGAAGAAAGGCCCTAGAGTGGGAGATTACCTGGCATGGGTGGGGGGGGGGGAATAGCTGGGAGGTCAGTACAGCTGGAGGAGTGTGAGGAAGGGGAGAGTAGTAGGAAATGTAGTCACAGAGGTAAGTTATGGAGATAGAGCCTTGTTGGGCTACTTTAAGTATTTTGGTCTTCACTCTGAGTGAGCAGGGAAGCCATTGGAGGATTTGGGGCAGAGGGACTGCATAATAAATCGGTTTTAAGTCATTCTGGCTTCTCTGTAGAGACTGGACTACATGGAGGCAAATGCAGAGGCAGAGGGACCGGTTTCCAGGAGAGTGCAGTAATCCAGGCAAAATATGACGGTGGCTTAGACTAACGTAGGTGGTGAGAAGTAGTCAGCTTGTGGATCTATTTTGAAAGTAGAGGCAATAGAATTTCTAGTAAGGTCGGATGAGAGATGTAAGATCTCAAGAAAGATTCAAGGATGACTCCGGGATTTTGCTCTCAGCAATTTGAAAGATGGAGTCATCATTAGCTTCTAATGTTAAGACAGTGGTAGGAGCAGGTTTTGAATGAGGGAGGAGAATGAGATCAATTTAGGACGTTCTGAGTTTGAGAAGTTGCTTAGAAATCCAAAAGGAAATGTCGGGGTGACAGTTGGAAAACGTGTGGCGTTCAGGAACCATATTTGGGCTGGAGGTATGAATTTGGGGGTCACTGACATTTCAACGCCATTTAACATCATGGAAAATGATAAGATCACCAAAGGATTAGGTATAGATAGAGAGGAAAAGAAGACCAAGAAACAAACCTGCGATACTTCATTGTTACTACCTTAGGGGGAAAGAGGAATGAACAGAGGGGACTGAAAAAGAGCTGTTGAGTGAAGTGGGAGGAAAACCAAGAAAGTGTAGTGTCCCGAAAGGTAAGTGCAGAATGTATAGGAAAGCACCAGGAAACGGACGAGAGTCCATTGAGAGTGAAAGGTCAAGTAACATAAGCACCAAAAATTGAACGTTGGATTTAGCAACATGGAGGTTATTGGTGATCTTGACAAAAGAGTTCTTATGGATTGAGGGGGAAACCGTTGATTGGAGTAGTTTCCAAAGTGATTGCAGAAAAAGGAAATGAGAGACAATGGATACAAGCGATCATTTTGAATACTTTTCTGTAAATGGGAACAGAGAACTAGAGCAGAGGCTGGTGAAAAACTGGGAAAGAGTGAGGCAATTATCTTAATATGCGAGAAAGAGCACATCTGTAATCTATTGGGGAAAGAAGGAATACTTACTTGTTGATGTAGGAGAAGGAAGAGAGACTTGGCCGGAACCAGGCATTGAGGGGTGAGACGTAAGGGAATGACTTCCCGTGAGAAAACTGGTTGTAGGAAGTTGCAGAGAAGATTCATCCATAGCACAGATTGCAAGAAGAGTATATGGTTGCAGCTGGACGTAGGAAGGTGGAGTGGTTTTGAGAGAATGCACAAGTTCCCCTCTAATTTTGTTCTTCAAAGTTCCCATTGAAGCATGAAGTGAAGACATCAGCCAGAGTGAGGATGAGAGTGAATTTGTTGAAGGTTTGGAGAGACAAAATAAGGTGTAAATTATTTATCTGGAAGAATGGTAGGGTGAATTGATGAGGGAAATACAGTATGTTGCCTGGATAGAATTAAGGGTGAGCAGTGGTTCTCAAAGTGCGGTTCCATGACCAGCAGGCTCAGCTCTACCCGAGAAATTGCTAGAAATGCAAATTATTGGGCCCCATGCCAGACCTGGCAAATATTTAACCCTGGGATGAGACGCCCTCCAGGAGATTCTTCTGCCCAGGAAAGCTTGAGAACCACTGGATTAGAGGATTAAGTCCTTGAAGCGAAAATGAGAGCAATCCATATGGCTGTGCATTTTTGTCCAGACACGTTCGGTGGCATAGGAGGACACAGGTGGAAGGTTGTTTTAACCAAGGCTGTGGTTTCACCAAGTAACGAAGTTATTGTTTTATTTTAATGTTTATTTTTGAGAGAGAGAGAAAGCGCAAGTGGGGGGGGGGGGGCACAAAATCTGAAGCAGACTCCAGGCTCTGAGCTGTCAGCACACGTACTGTGAGATCGTGACCTGAGCCACCCAGGTGCCCCCGAAGCAACTAAGTTAAAATGAAAGAAGAGCAAGAGAATCGAGAATGGATGGCAACAGACCCTTATGGTCGTTGATTATGAAATTTAAATGGAAAAAGAATGAAGGGAAAACATCAAAGGCAAGAGGAAGAGTGGAAAAGGAGCAGGCTCAGAGGATCCTGGTGGTAAACCAGAGGGAGTGAGCTGGAAAGGTAGGAGGTGGTTGTCAGAGAGGGTAAATTAAATTGAGACTATGGAGGGTTTATAGTTATTTGTCACGGGAATGTCTACATAGAGCTGACCAATAGAAATATGATGTGGTTCATGAACTCATTGTAAATTTTCTAGTACCTGACACTTAAGAAATATTTATTTGATGTAAATATCCAGAGATTATCATTGTAACATTAACGAATATAAAAATATTAGTGACCTATTTTACATTTTTTCTATTAAATTGCTGAAATCAGTTTGGATTACCCCACATGTGCCTCAACAAGTACAAAAAGATCGAGATCGTACCTTGCATATTTTCAGACCGCAACGCTGTGCAGCTCAAAATCCACCCCAAGAAAAAATTGGGAAAGGGAGTGAATACTTGGAGATTAAAGAACATACTAAAAAATGAATGGGTTAGCCAAGAAATTAAAGAGGAAATTAAAACGTGCATGGAGGGGCGCCTGGGTGGCGCAGTCGGTTAAGCGTCCGACTTCAGCTCAGGTCACGATCTCGCGGTCCGTGAGTTCGAGCCCCGTGTCGGGCTCTGGGCTGATGGCTCAGAGCCTGGAGCCTGTTTCTGATTCTGTATCTCTCTCTCTCTCTGCCCCTTCCCCATTCATGCTCTGTCTCTCTCTCTCCCAAAAATAAATAAACGTTGAAAAAAAAATTAAAAAAAAAAAACAAAAAACAAAAAACGTGCATGGAAGCCAATGAAATTGAAAACATGACCGTCCAAAAACCTCTGGACTACCCACGTGTGAAGCCCCAAGTGGCTAGTGACCACCATATGGGACAGTACGGGCCACAGAGGTGATCATCGGGGACAGTACCGTGGTAGGTTGTGGAGAACACCCTTGGAGGAAAGGAGCTTAAAGCCCGGGTGTGGGAAGAATTATCTAGTGCATGTTGAAGTTGCCCTGGATTGTTGCTGGAGAGAGAGTCAGTGAATCATGATCGAGCACGAGGAGAGGAGTAGATGGCAGCAACAGTGAGAGGTTGTGGGCAACGCAATAGGATAACGGTAAATTCAGAGCTGGGCTATTTGAGATAGAGAGAGGGAGAATGATCTGGAGGCAAAGATGTGGACCCTGGAGGACATCTATTCCACTTCCAGGCCGAGTGGTGGGATGGGTGTGGAAGAGGAAACAGCCATCACTTGAAAGTGTGCAGCGGTGTCCTCAGAGGAAGGAAAGAGTCAAGGAAGAAGTTGAGCGTACACACATAGGACATTTTGGTGCTGGTGGACCATGAGTTGCGGAAGGCACGGTGGATGGGTTTCAGACAAAACAGGGGCGCCTGGGTGGCTCAGTCGGTTGAGCATCCAACTTCGGCTCAGGTCATGATCTTGGTTCCTGGGTTCGAGCCCCACATTGGGCCTGCTGAAGTCAGCCTGTCAGTGCAGAGCCCGCTTTGGATCCTTTAACACCCCCCTCTCTCAGCCCCTTCTCCCCCCCCCCAGAATAAATAAAATGTTAAAAAAAAAATGTTTAGGGGCACTTGGTTGGCTCAGTTGGTTAAGCAATGCAGTCTTGATTTTGGCTCAGGTCATGATCTCACAGTTTGAGCCCAACGTCAGGCTCTGTGCTGACAGTGCAGAGCCTACTTGGGATTCTGTCTCTCTCTCTCCTTCTCTCTCTGCCCCTCCCCTACTTACACTGTGTCTCTCACTCAAAATAAATAAATAAACTTAAAAAAATGTTTAAGAAAATAAAAAATACAAACATACAATAAAGAGAAAGAAGGGGATGTACAAAGACTTCATCGGGATTAGAGTGTGCAAGATTAGGGAGATACGAGCCGAGGGTTTCTCGAAGTGACTGACATAAGTGAGGGTAAGGGACTGCGTGAGATTGAGTGGATTCAAGGCAGGTGAGTGTGAGTTCCAAAGTATAGGGAAGCAGGGATATCTGGGATTATCTCTGGATCCCTGCAGGTGAAAGAGAAAGTTCTGTTGTGCAAGGTGCACAATGTACATCTGTCAGGGGAAAAGCAAACTTAATCCAAGGATGTATAACACTCTCTCTGTAATGCGTTGATGGAATTGAGGCTATCTAGAGAGGTGAGGTGTTATTCCAGTTGTGTGGGCCCCAACTTCACCTTGACCTTTGGTAATGAAGGGGTCGAAGACCTAGGATAACATGATTTTATTCACAGTAAAGATATATATATGTATAGATATAGATGTATCTTGAACACATGAAAGAATGAAAAAATGTGAAAAATGGAATGCCCATAAGTTATTGAGTGGGGATATAGATAAAGAACTGAATTAAATGAGGGTCCCAATATTAAGGAATAGCAACATGTTAATTGAAATGTGTTTGGGAGTTTAATTTTGTTGACAGCGGATTTCCAGATTTGAGAAGATGATCCTGGCCTTCTTCATTTTATGTTCTGTATCTGTGTTAATGAGAACAACAGCTTACCCAAGAATGCTGGAAGTCAATATTCGGGGAAAGCTGCTGCTGCTGCTGCTTTGTGAACGTATTTTGCGGTTTTTCGGACATCTCGGGTTCATTCTAGGTTTCCTTCACATACAGTGTTAATCCACAGCTCTGTTCTGACTTCTGAGGGGATGCAAAGCGTTGTCATTCTTCCACCGCTCTGCGCTTTGAAGGGATTACTGCTTGGCGATACGCACAAGGCTTAAAGACTACAGGGAATACTAGTGATTTAAGAACATTCTGAGGGCAAAACTAATGATAGCCATGTACATTCTTCTGATTTTCTGACCTCTTAATTACTAGCTTGACAGAAAATAGAGCCCGTGTCGACTGGAATGTACCATCCGAGTATAGAAATTTTATTTAAGGATTATCTTAGTTCCTCACCAGACGTGGAGCATAGATTATGGACATATCTGTGGCAGGAGAATTTGAAATTGATTACTGTTTGGTTCCTAAATGTATACAAAACAGTTTATAAATTTGGCCACCCAAAATGTAGACAGTTCTGAATTTGACAGTTCCCAGGAACAAAGTCAGACGACCAGGTGCCACCCGGGGCGGGGGGGGGGGGGGGGTGCTGTTTGAAACTCCTTTGATAAAGTACATTTTTGAAGGTCAAGTATCTTTTTCTCTCCGCTCTTCATTCTCTCCCAAAGTCCGTTGTCCGAATTTCTATGCCTATTATGGCTCCCTCTCAGCATCACTTTGTTATTAAAAGCAGATAGCCAATAAATAGTTGCTTCCAACTGTAATAAGTCCTGTGAAGAAGCGTCGAGTGATATGAGAGCATATAATCAAAGGAAAGCAATTAAGTCTGTGAAGTAAGGAAATGTTTCGCAGAGGAAGCAATGGTGAAATTGAGATCCAAGAGATGAACAGGAGGCAGGTGAAAGTATTATGGAAGATTTCTATCGTGTTCCAAAGAGAAAAGCATGTTCAAGGGCCTTAAAAAGAGATGGGATGATAGGTACAGACAGGCAGCTAAAGAAATTTAGTTTGTATGTAGAATGTAAGAAAATTGAAAAGAAGAATTAGACACACATAACAGCACATTTTTGCTTCGTAATGTAATTTCTAAAATTTTGTTTTTTATAACTGTCTAACAAATTATTTTATTCCTTTTCATTTCTGGCAAATTATGTCAGGTGATCTCTACAATTAGTTAAAGTTAGCACTGAATAGGTCTGTCAATTTGGTATATTCTCACAATGGTATTTTGTTTTTTAAAATAAAGAATTGAGAAAGCACTCGTAATAGGAGAAAGCTGTATTAGGCCTCAAATATAAGGGTTCCACTTTTCTCAGCAGTAATTTGTTTTATGAACAAAACAAGCCTTGTCAATTATTTGGGAATTTATAATATGTCCCAAGTATTTTTATGTACTCTGTGATTTATATTTTAGCTTTTCTTCCAGCATCTTTTACCCTAAAAAAGTTTTTAATTTCCATGTGATCAAATCCCTTACAGCCTTTCCTGTCCTGCTTAAGGACATCATCCTCAATTAGTTAACTCCCAAACACACACTATATTTTATTAATTCATTCATTAATTTTGAGAGAGGGAGAGAGCACACCCATGTGAGTGGCAGGGAGGGAACCCCGAGCGGTCTCCATGCTCACCTTGGAACCCAACGCTGGGCTTGATCCCACAACCAAAAGAGATCACGACCTGAGCTGATATCAGGAGCCAGACGCCCAACCCCCTGAGCCACCCATGTTGCACCACACCCACACACACAAATTTAACCAATATGATGCAAATATACTATCTTCTAGTATTATTATGATTCTCTTTTTGAGACATTTTAGTTCTTTAATCCACTTGGAAACTCCACACAAGAGTTTCTTTTCATTTTCCCTAAATCAGTGGTCCTCAACTGGTTCAGAGGTGCCCCCCCCCCCCCCCCCAGGGATATCCAACCACGTCCGGGGACAGTTTAGGTTGTAACAACCGCAAGAGGGCCATCTAGTAGGCGGGGGCCGGGAATGTGGCTATACAGCCTCACGCAACACACGATTATCCAGCTCAGAATGTCATCCCTTTATGACCTAATATGAATAGCTCATGTTCGTGTGTTTTGGGAAATATGTATTTTCCTATGAAAAGTTGAAAACACGTGCATACACATACATGCACACACACACAGAATCATGTGGGAGACGTGTGGGGTGCAAGTTTTCTGCACAAGCTCAGATTCAGGGGCGCCTGGGTGGCTCAGTCGGTTGGGCATCCGGCTTTCGCTCAGATCGTGATCTCATGGTCCGTGAGCTTGAGCCCCGAGTCGGGCCCTGTGCTGACAGCTCCGAGCCCGGAGCCTGCTTCAGATTCCGTGTCCCTCTCTCTCTGCCCCTTCTCCACTCGCACTCTGTCTCTGTCTCAAAAATAAGTTAAACACTAAAAAATTAAGAAAAAAATAAAGAGTTCAGATGCATCCCTCTAAAACTATGCCTTAAGTCCCCTTTATCATACCAGTGCTGCTGGCTCTATACAATCTTCCCCTATTAGCACGTATGAAGGAAAGTTGAACAGCACACGTTCAAGTAATGTTCGCTTGTTCGTTTTTTTTATTATTCTATCTAACTCATTTTCCAGTTTCACACATCATACTCGAAATAATTTAGATTCCAAGACCAAGATAAAATAAAAACAGTTTTCCAGAATAAGGCTCTCACTGCCTTTATTGTACAGACAACGGAGGTATAGTAGACGTGAACCATTTATCTTTTCTGAGGTGATCTTGTCCTTAATTTTGGTCCTGGATCAATGTTGTTTCCTGTTGTTGCTACTGACCTTTGTTAAGTACACATTCTAGTAAAACTTAGCAGGAATCTGCTGTTAACATATCATTCCCCATGGCTATGATCCATAAGATGTTTCCGGTTTTAACAGGAGAAACAAAAACAAAAAAACAAACAAAACCCAGGAAAAACAGATTAAAAATGAAGTATAAAGGAAGGGATTTTTATTTATTCTACAAAAACCCAGCAGTTTAAAAGTTCTGTTAAAAATATTGGCTGTTAGCCATATACCATGAGCGACCTTAAAATATTACATCAACTATGGCCTGACATATCCGGGAAAAATATATGGCGGCCATTGTCTTCCATTGTCAGCATTTAGCGCTCTCTACATCCGGGCTTCTCTGAGATGATAGAAACACAATTTGTCACGAAGATCGGTGCAGACATACTGCCCTTGATACGCTACCTGTGTTGAGGCAGATGTGACGCAACTGCATTTCTGGGACAGCGCTGCTGATGTCCTGATGGGTAGGCGGCCCACATGTAGGTAACAGCTTTTCTCTGGGTGGAAACTTGGTTTTTGTTTTTGAGGATACCCAATACGGCGGTGTTCTGGTAAATGTTTAACGGTGTTCTGCAAGCACGAAACAAAACGAACCCCACAGTAAACCCCCCTTGGTTTGTCGTGCAACATTTACGGTTGATGTCAGATTACCAGGTTGCCTTAATTAAACACAGAGGTGGGAAGAGTTGTGCACGGCTCTCGTGAGCTAGTACACGCTTATTCCAAGACGCTCTCTTTGTCCTCAGTCAAGGCATCTGCAGGGTTTACCCGTGCAAACACGTAGTATAGAGATGGTATTTTGAAGCCTGTCCGTGATACGACCTTCTTCCTGCTCATCCTAAGACGTACGTTTGTTTTTAAGTTTTGGAAAGGAGGTTAGAATCGTTGCACAGATAGGAAGAGAAAGAAAGTTTTGAGATTCAGATTCTAATAATCAAAGCAGGAAGCCAGTCAGCTTGAAAGCCAGTGTTCGTTAAGAAAGAGAAGTGTTTTATGAACTCCTTCTTCTCCACCTTTATCATCAAGGGTCATCCGGCCCGACCAAACTAGATTCTGAAGTCTTCTGTGTGTCGGGGTAGGGCAAGAAGGACATGACAAAGAAGGGAAACTCAAAGCCTGTTCCCTCTCGTCCTGTGGAATTATAGGAGAAAAGGAGAGGAGAGAATTTGAACACTGATTAGTCACCAGGGTCTTTGTCCCACGTGTTTACTGCCACATCCGGGCATGGAGAGGATGTGATTCAGAAATACCTGGATAATTTTAAGGGAATACCAAAGTCAGATAAGTTTAGCCCCATGTGCTTCTCTGAGGATTCATTGTTCTCTAGATGGCACCGACTTAATCGGGAGGGTGGTTGCAATGGAAAAAAACCTTCTGATGCTGTATGCTTTGGAATTGCAGCCTCCTTTGATGGAGAAGGCAGGTAGAATGCAATTTCTTTGCAGAGCATCAAAGAGCTACGTAAGGATGCTTCCTGGAGGTTTTGGAAGAGAAGGCCAGGAAGTGGGGGTGGAGCGGCCCTAAAGCTGAGTGCCGCGGGGCAGATCTCCTTGCCAGAGTGCCAACCCGAATTCCAGGGCCTGAGCCATCTGCACAGAGACGCAGACCGGTTACTAAAGTCGAAATGGTCACCGAGAATCAAGATGCCAGGCAACAAAAACACAAGTCCCAGGTTTTGGAATTGGAGGACAGCAAGGTGCTACATGTTAAAGGAAACAAGAATCGTGGTTGGGGGTAAACAGGGAGGCTGCAGGACGATGTAAAGCTCTGCCCATGAGAATATGAGGCTTACATTTTTGTAGTCCCTGTGTTCTAGAAGATCTCCCTCCCTATATTTCTAAATTCATCTTGGAGAGGAGCAGGGGCTGGAGAAATGAACTCTGAATATTGGTGTAAGCCATTGAAGTAGAAACTGTTACTTAGAGACATTTTCATTCTACTTAATAGGGAGATAATTGTGTGTGTGTGTGTGTGTGTGTGTGTGTGTGTGTGTGTAGTAGAAGTGCTCATTATAAATGTCAGAAATCATATATGGAAAAACTACATTTTTTTTTGTCTACCTTGGCATGGCAATTTTGTGATTCCCTCTACATATAATTGCCTCATTGGCAAAATTAGGGAAATGGACTAGTTATCCTGAATGTGGGCCAGAGGAAACACATGAATATGCTACTTTCCAAAGAAAAGGCAATAGAGAAAGCTGGAATAGGGCCATGGGGACTGGTGTCATGGATGAGGAGCCAAAGGCCTATAGAACCCAATGTTTTAGGAAATACAGAGAGATTTCTTATCTCTAAAGTCTGCTTTAGAGTCAGGGGAGTGTTATGTAAGAAGCCTTGTAATAAATGCTTTAAGGACGTAGTCGAAGCCACCGTGCTCACACCACCATGCCATTTGCCACGGGAAGGCAGGATTTTTATTTTTAGTTTTTTAATGTTTATTTAGTTTGGGGGGGGTGGATAGGTGAGACAGAGCACGAGCAGGGGAGGGGCAGAGAGAAAGGGAGACACGGAATCCAGAGCGGGCTCCAGGTTCTGAGCTGTCAGCACGGAGCCCGATGTGGGGCTCGAACCCACGAACCATGAGATCGTGACCTGAGCCAAAGTCAGACCCTTAACTGACTCAGCCACCCAGGCGCCCCAAGGCAGGATTTTGATAGAAAACTGTTCTTCCTGATTTAGCCTATCTGGTCCTCTAATCTCTTGATTTTTTTTTCTTATCCCTTTCCCCCTTTGTTTTATTCCACCCCGTCCCCCACCCGGTAGGTCACTTCCCCTGTCCCACTAAGCCTAGTGAGCAGTGACGACTATATTATGTGATACAGATCATGGTGAAATCTACTAACACAAAGGCACTGTCATCCCCACATTAAACAAAGAGAGAAGGCAGTTCTTGCTGAGAAAGAGTAATAGGCCGCCTAGAGTTTCAAAGTAGCTGGAATCAGAGGGACAGGGTGGGGGGCAAAGAAAAGAGAGAAAGATAGCAAAGCAGAAAGAAATTCTGTCTACGAAGAGAAGAAATGCCCAAGAGAAGACTTTGTAACTAGTACCAAAGGGGACAAAAATGTCAGTGTGCACTCACCTCCTGTTCTGCTCGTGCCCACGTGTCAGTGTCATGCCAACTGTTGCTTCTTGGATTTTAAAACCGTTTTCTTGTCTCTTGCCCAGGGTACTAAACCAAGTCTCCTTTAATCTGCTGCCTCCATCGCGTGCTCCAACCCATAGTTCCCAATAGCCTCATCCTTTGCTTTTTGTTTGTCCCCAAACCCTCCACTGCCTGTTCCCACTCCAAATCTTGGCCTTTATCCGAAGGTTACCTTTTTAGATCCCCATGGTTTTAGCTTTGCAGGATATACCCCTGAGAATAACACACGTGCTGCTTGCAGACAAACCTGGCCAGGCAGATCATTCCCGTGGTCATCAGGAACATGATATAATCTAATTTTCCTCAGTAATTCTGAGACAGGAGTCAGATAATATACCAACCCAGTATTAGGAAAAGATCCATAAATATTTACTATGAATTAAGGATAAAACAGTGGGCTAGTCGCCATGCAGAACCAAGGAGAACAAACACAAATCCTGTACCTTCACAGAGCTGTCGGGTAGTGGACAGATACTTTGAGTACAATGTAGTAATGACGATGATGGAGGAAACTGGAGAGCATGGCGATGACGCATTAAACATGTAGAGCGTTCGGTTGAAGTTTACCTGGTTCAGAAGGTCAGAGAAGACTTCCTGAAGAAAGGGATGCTTTGGGTCGCGTTTCCGCTGCCAGACTTTTGTACATTCCGTTCTGCTTGGAAACTTTTCCTTCCAGGTCATTGTCTCTTCTCAACCTCCGTGTTTTACCTTACGTGTTGCGTTTCTAGAGGGGCCGTCTTTGACTACCTGTTCTAAATCGGGTCCCCCTGTTGTTGTGTCCTTCCTAGCATTTGCTTGTTTATTTGTTTGATATTATCTCCCCACCTCTAACATGGGCTCCTTGAGGACACGGATCTTCTTTCTTCCTCTTCACCATTGTAAAACCAGTGTCTGTGGCATCCTGTAAAGCGTGGGCTGAAGCACGGTGCACAAAGCAGGAAATGGTCGTGGGTTCGGCATCTGGGACAGGCAGAGGGCAGGATGTAAGTGTTCGTGTCATAGTAAACAATGTATCCTGTGGATTACAGAGAATCACTGAGTGCTTTTAAGCCGGTGAGTGATAAAGTGAGAATCACACTTAAGAAAAGGCACTCTGGCAGCAGGAAAGTCATATATGATAGAGGCTGGGCCTAGACGAAGAGGATGGGGTTTGTTCATTCCTCTAGGCTAGGCTTCGAATCTCCCTTTGGAAGCTGCTCCAGGGAAATTGGGCCGTCCCTCCTTTTCCAGCGTCTTGGCTTCTTAGTCACACACTGACTTTGTAGTTGACTATGTGCATTTCAATGATGAGCAAAGAATTATTACAGCAAGTTATGAATTTTTGGAAGTTTCTCCTTGTTATACTTTCAGAAATAGAGTATGTATATACACACATACACATTACATATCATGGTAAAACCTGAGTAAGTTTCAACTGCTCCCTCTCCCTACTCTTTCTTTTGCTACATAAAACAACCATGAAACTGAAAAAAAGCTTTGGAGTTCATCTAGTCAATTGCTCACCAATAGAAATATATTATAATGCACCTGTATGATTTCATGTTTTCCAGTAGCCACATAAAACGCTAAAAATAAACATACAATTAATTTTTTAATGTTTTATTTTATTTTTGAGAGAGACAGATGGCGTGTGTGAGCACACGAGCGGGGAGGGGGCAAAGAGAGAGGGAGACAGAGGATCCGAAGCGGGTTCTGTGCCATCAGCGCAGAGCCGGACGCGGGGCTGGAGAGCCCATGAACTGTGAGATCAGGACCTGAGCCGGAGGCGGATGCTTAACCGACTGAGCCACCCAGGTGTCCCAAATACAATTAATTTTAATTATACATCCAAAACATTGCCATCCCCACATGTAATCAGGATAAAGATGGAACGAGAAATTTTACATTGCGGTGTGTGTATCTTCAAAACCTGGCGTGTGTTGTAGACTTAGGGCCATATCCGTTTGAACCAGCCCCATTTCCAGTGCGCGATAGCCACGTGCAGCCTGGGGTTGCCAAACTGGGCAGCGCAGACAATGCCAAGCCCTCAATGTGCAGATGGAGAGAGAAAGCACTCAAAGTAGGTAGTGAAAACCCAAAGACACACGGTTGTTTGCTCTGCTAACGCACGCAGCCAAAAGCCTGAGCGTAAAGAATTCACACTGGGGAGTCTGCTTCATGCTCCTACGGGCATTTTGTGTGGCCTTTGACTTTGGCCTGCTGCGTAAGGCCCCTGCAGCTTCCTGGCTCGCTCTTCCTCGGAGGCACTATTTCCAGTGTGACCCCTGACCTCTCCAGCCCGGACGGCTCGGCTAACGCGGGGCCATCTGTCCGGCAGGTGGTTACTTCTTTGGGTGGCCGCGTATCAGCAAGGAAAAGGCAATTCCTTTGGCAGTGGCTGTCATTCAGCGTCTGTAGAAACAGTGATTTGCCAAAAAGAATATGCTCTGGGGGACTGACGGGGCTTTCTAGGGGCTTTCTATGTTACGTGTAGTTTCACAGGCGACTGGGCTACCCACTTGAAAACTTAAAATCGTTCCGCAGCTTTTAGGCAGGGATGGTTTTGAACAACGGCTCGCAGTGTGCACACACACACACACACACACACACACACGGCCATCCCCCCTCCCCCACCCCAACGCATACTTTCTTCTCTTCAGAGGCATGGAGCATTTGTTGCAGTGAAGTTCTTTCTTACCTTGAAATGACCATTTGGGCTCCTTTTCTGCAGTCACTACTCACCCTCTGTATGCTTTCTACCTGGGCAGGTGAAGGCACATATTCCATAATGCAAGAAAAAAAAAAAAGCATTAGAGGATATATCTCTAGCTAGTTTCACAAACTTTGACATCATGGCATGCGTAGCTATTGTTTGTACAGTTTACTGGGGAAATGGACGAGGCCGGACTCTAGGATGGGGAAGGGCATTGCTGGCAGAATCAATATATCAGATACACCTGTAACCTTTTGAACACCACCTGGCATTCTGTGCCGCTTTGGTTGGAAAGCTCTGCTTCAAATAAATATTAATATGTTGATTGATTGGTTGATGGATTCATTCATTCATTCACTGATTCGCTTATCCATTCATTCACTTAAGAAATGTTTATTGAATGCCTGTCGTGTGTCAGACACTGTTGTGAGCATGAGGGACGCGGTATTGAGTTAGAGAAGGTATCAGCTCTTACTGGTCTCGGATTCCAGCAATGGAGTATGGAAAGGTGATTGAATAAACTAAACACAATAATTTCAAATATTAATAAATACTATGAAGGTTAGAAACTATAATGGAATACGCAGTGAGTGGAGTTTGGATAGGAACAGGAAACTCTTAGAAATGGGGGAGTCTTGGGTGCCTGGGTGGCTCAGGTATTAAGCATATGACTTTGGCTCAGGTCATGATCTCACAGTTCGTGAGTTCAATCCCTCATCGGGTGAGCTCTGAACACGAGCCCCACTTCTCTCTCTCCCCTTCCTCACTTATGTGCGCTCTCTCTCTCTCTCTCTCTCTCTCTAAAAACAAATAGAAACAACTGGGGAGTCATGAGTAGGAAACTTGGAGCTGCCTCCTCGAAGATATGCAGCTGGTAATGCTAACAAATTCTCGCAGGAGAGATGTGGCCTGAGAAGGAGGAGCGGGCAGGAAGGCTCTGGGCCCGCCTGCAATTATGAACAAAACAAAAGTGTGTGTATGTTCTTACAACTTCTATTCAGCATTGTCCTGGTGGTGCTAGTTAAGGCGTTCAGGCAAGAAAAAGGAATAAGAGGCATCCAGATTGAAAAGTCTGAGCTGTTTTAGCCCGCTACACTTCTCACTCCAAATATGTGATGTTCCCCGCTCCCCCCTCGCCCCCCCCCCCCACCAATTCTCCAAATCTCCAGACACCGACTGGAGTGTTCTGTAATTCAATTCAATTCTGACACTATCAACACAGAGCTAGCGTAGACCCCGCAAGTTGGGGGCTCAGTCCCAGAAGACGATCCCCACTTCAGACCCAAGTGTTATATCCCAGGTTACTTACCTGTACTTCTGAACGACCAGCTATAAATAAGGGCTTCCCAGGACCCCTCCTTGGATTCTGTAATTTACTGGAACAGCCCTCAAAACTCAGGAAAGTGCTTTCCTTGCTATTGCTGGTTTATTATGGAAGATGCAATTCCGGAACAGCAGAGTGGTGACGATGCATAGGGCACGTGGTGGGCAAAGGGCACAGAACTTCCAGGCCCTCTCTGAGGGTGTCACCCTCCCAGCATCTTCACGTGCTTACCAACCCAGAAGTTGCTGAACTCCATGATTTAGGGCTTGTTTGAGGGTTTCATTACATAGATATAATTAAGTCATTGGCCATTGGTGATTGACTCAGTTTCCAGTCCTTCTCCCCTCCTTGGCGATAAGGGCTGGAATGTGCAAGTCTCTAATCTACTCATGTGTGATCTTGGTGGCAAACAGCCTCCGTCCTGAAGCTGTCTAGGGGCCCTCAACCACCAGTCATATAAAAGACACTTCACTCCAAAGATTCCAAAGGTTTTAGGAGCTCTGTGCCAGGAACTGGGACAAAGGCCAAATATTTATTTTATTATATCACAGAAAGGATTAAATCAAGGTGTCTCCATTTCAGGATGACATGAGTTGTATGTAGAAAATACTTGGAGGGACGCCTGGGTGGCTCAGTCGGTTAAGCATCCGACTTCAGCTCAGGTCATGATCTCACAGTCCGTGAGTTTGAGCCCTGCATCAGGCTCTGTGCTGACAGCTCAGAGCCTGGAGCCTGCTGCAGATTCTGTGACTCGTTCTCTCTCTGCCCCTCTGCCTCTCACGCTCTGTCTCTCTCTGCCTCTCACGCTCTGTTTCTCTCTGTCTCTCTCTCAAAAATAAATAAACATTAAAAAAAATTTAAAAAAAAAGAAAATACTTGGAGTTCACAAAAAGGTGTTAGAACTAATAAACAAGTTCAGCAAGGGCGCAGTATACAAATCAATATACAAAAAGCCACGGTATTTCTATACACTAGCAATGAAGAATCGAAAGTAAAATTAATTAATTAGTTCAATTTACAGAAGTGTGAAAAAGAATCAAATGCATAGGAATGAATTGAAAGAAGTCCAAAACTTATACTCCGAAAATCACAGAATAGTGTTGAAAGAAATTAAATAATAACCTAAATAAATGAAAAGGGACCCCATGTTCATGGATCAGAATACTCCCCAAATTGATCTCCAGGGTCATTGCAACCCAATCTTATCCCAGCTGCCTTTTTCGCAGATATGGACCAGCTTATCTTAAAATTCCTGTGGGAATTCATGGAACCTAGAATAGCCAGAGTAGTCTTAAAAAGAACAAAGATTACTCACACTTTCCTGTCCCCAAATTTAACTATAAAGCTACATTTTTCGAGACAATATTTTTAAATTTAGAGTCTAGAAATAAATTGACACATCTATGATCAATTGAATTCAGACAGTAATGTCAACTCCATCCGACGGGGAATCATCTTTTCAGAAATGTTTGAAACAATGAAATAGTTGTTCAGTTGGATATCCACATGCCAATGAGTGAACTTGGACCCCAGAGTGTATTTATTTAAGTGCTTTCTGTGTACCCAGGGTCAGTCTTTCCTAGAACAGAATGATCTTGGCCAAAAATCCAGCCCTCCTCGCAAATCCAGCCCTCTATCTTATGTAGAAACTAGAAAAGAAAATTCTAACAAACACCATACAGTCAAGATTGAATACATGAATTCGAGCTCTTCAATAAACTGCTTTTAAAAGCAATGAGTTTCCCATTACCAGCGTTCAAGGAGATTCTGGATCCCTTTTGGCGAAAATGGCTGTGAAGGTGATTCGTAAACTGGGTTACACAAAGAGAAAAGTCAGGGAGGTGCAGTACAAGTAAGTTGCAACTCTAAAAATGTGGCTTTTTATCCAAGGGCAAATAATGTAAAAATATCTTTGATATTTTTGTTTTTATTTTATTTTTTCCAGTTTAAAGTCACCTTATGCTTATTTAACATGCTGATTCCTGGGCTCATCCTATATTTACTATGTCTGAATTTCTGGGAGGAAGGCAAAAGATTCTGAATTTCTGTAACCTGTCCCTCAAGTGGTGATTATGAGGACTAAAATTTGAAAAACACTGCTCTGTAAGAAAGTAACGAGGTGTTTCTGTCTTCTAAGTCAATTTTTGCAAGTGCCAAAGTCTATTGTCAAGTGCAATTGTGAGAACCACAGGGGTTTTGTGATTAAGGTGTTAAAGCAGTGCCTTTTTCCAGGACCTTCAGTAAATCATCTCTTGTCGTTTCTGGTCTGTACTAAACTTGTCCTTGACCGTGCATTTCAGTTATGTATGCCCTTGAAACCTCCCACATCAAGTAGGATCACATATTAGGTGTCATCTCGTCAGAATTCTGTGTAGAATTTTTATTGTTCTTGGACTTCTCTAAAGTTCATGTCTAAGATTCTGTTTTCATACTGTACAATCTATAATAGCTACAGTTTTGTCTAATGAACAGGTTTTACCGTCCTTCTGTCTCTGGTTCCTTTGGGAACCTGATCTCTGGATCCATGTGGGACTCCGAGGGCTTTCGATCATATGAATCCTCAACTTCAGCTACAGAGGATGGCATGACCCAGATTAGACCAATCATAGCACTGCTGTCTCTGGTTACTGTTCAGTAATGAGTGTGTATCTCCAGTGGGGACAATCAGAGTCCGTACCAGCATCTTTCTTCCAGAGAAAACTAAATTAATGGTCTCTTTCATCTGGGGACACCAAGCTTTGAAAGTATGAGCCTGAGGTTGCCTGTGGCCTTCTTGACACTCAAGTAGAAATAGAGGTGAGCGGTGCTTGCCCCTCGCCTGAAGTCTGTGGAAGGGATGCTTTTAAGAGGACCACATGAATGTCTTCATTTGTGTCCCTTACAGTCTGGTGTAATTCTCATGAACACCAGAGAAACCTAAAGGGCATGAGACAAGTTGGCTCTCCATTGGTGAGCCAAAATAAAGGCGTTTTATAGGGCTCTTTATATGTCCTGAGCTTGTTGTGAGGATCCATTAGAACTTTTGGTAGACTTGAAGGGTCATCCCCGTATTATCTTTGGTTCTAACCAATAGGGACATCTATAATAGTAACCAATAGGAGCATCTATAATAGTAACAGTTTCGCAGAGAGAAATTATAGATAGTACAGGATGCCTAGGGGCTAACGACAGCATTAGGGAAGGTCCAGTTCTGGCTACTATCTACCTGCTTTTCAAAATCCTCTCTCCACCTTTCTACATTTACGTTTTGCCCTGGAAGGCGGACCTTCATGTACTACATCCAGGGCTCCCCTTTGCCCTTGGCTTCCAGTTGGGTGTCCCAGTGGGGATCCACAGCTGGAGATCTGAGGTAAGGAGTTTAGATCAGGATATTTGTTTCCTTTGAGGCTCCTCAACCTGTCATACCCCTTTACCAAAGTTCTCTGTTCCTATTATATTGACCTTTTCTGCATGGTTCTCTCCTCCTGGGTACTGGTGACCGCCCCCCACATCTGTTGAGTCCTAGAGATCACTCCCACTGTCACTAGCCCCGGGGTACTTCACTTTTTCTTTATGGTCAGCCTCTATTCCACCTACAGTGCTGTAAACAGTCCTTTCTAAAGTAAACCTTCTTCAGATTATCTGGATTTGAGGTTGCCATCTGTATCCTGTGGGACTCTGATGGACACGGTCCTCATAAAGAAAACTGCAGATAAGGATCTTCAGAAATGTGGCGTGCCCGAACAACCCGTGGAATCACACTGCCAGAAAGGCAACCTCAAGTACAGAGATTGGGAGACGTACGATCACCGGGTTGGTATTAGTCATGCAGTGATATTCCCACCACCTCATCTCTCCTCCCTCACCCTGCTCTAATCCCATTTGGAATGTAAACCTTAACTAACAGGTTGGGGAGGAGGCGTACAAAGACAAGTGGGGAAGCAGTGTACCCCTTTCACTGACTTCGAGGGGTGGACGGGAGCTGTAACTTTATTTCAAATTTGGACTTTTTAAATTATTACATGGAGCTGGGTATTTCAGTTTGTTCTCAGAGAACCTGTATCTGCTTCTCAAATGGACAAAAAGTTTCGAATCCTCTTTGGGAAGAAATCCCATACCTTTCTTTCACCATGAGTTAAAACTGCTGAACCACTTCACTGCTTACTAGATGAAGACACTTTGGAGATTGCCGAACAGTTATTACTTCTAAGCCTGGTCGAATACCTCAAGAAGACCATGCGTAGTGTTTTCTCACCCTGATAATTAAAGCCATCGTTGGCGGAGACTGAGTTACAAAGACCACGTGAGAGTTGGTCTAACTCTGTGCCTTGGCGATAAATAGTTGGGTTGGGTATAATCCTACCCGCGGTGCCCCAAGGTTGCAGCCCCGGGGGGGTGGGATGCGGTATGTAGTAGAGGAGAGTCAAAGTAAGGACGGAGTTCATGACACCTCATACCGCGTTGCAGGGGCAGGGCTAAGAATTATATAAGAGAAGGAACTAACTGTGAAATTGGTGGCCGGGGACACTTCACCTTGGGTGAGTGTCAAGCGGGAGTCTGGTTAGATGGTCTAGCAGGTTGTTTTGCGAATAGGAAGAAGCGCTGCCTTTTACATGACGAGCTTAACCTAGAGCGGCAGAAAGGAACAGGACTGGGAAAAAGAGGTGCTGCTGGACGAAGAGCACGAGGCTGCGGATTCTTCCGTCGATGACATTTCTTCGTCCACGGTATATGGCTTGGTGAACTTGGTCTCACTCTATGGGACTGAGGATAACCATCGATTCAGTGTTTTATTATTTATATCTTTTAGCCTGACGTATTCCGCAGAGCCCTCAAGGCGGCTGGCTTCACAGTTTTCCATGTGGCAGAGTCTTGGTGAGCTACAAGATTTCTTTAGGGACTAAGAATAAGCAGACGTTTCATTCTACGACAGGCAGGCACTGCTGAGATCCTTGCTTAGTGATCAGAAGTATTAGAATTGGTTAGTCCGAGCTGGTCGCTCAAGTGAAGCAAAATAATGCCATGCACATGTGGGGGTGATGATTTAAAGGCTTTTAGGGGCAGCTGGGTGGCTCAGTCGGTTGAGCCTGTGACTCTCGATTTCGGCTCAGGTCGTGATCCCAGGGTAGTAGGATCGAGCGCCGCGTCGGGCTCCTCACTGACAGTGCGGAGCCTGCTTGGGATTCTCTCTCTCCGTCTCGCTCCGCCCTCTTCCCCTTCCCTGCTTTGTGCTCTAGCAAAATAAATACCAAAATATTAAAAAAAAAAAAAAAAAAAAAAAAAGACATTAACCACACTGCTCATGCAGCTCGTGCCTTCAGTGGCTAGAAGTTAAGCCTGACACCTGGGAATCGGGACCCGCTAGGCAACCAGGCAAAAACATTAGGCCTCACACTGGCCACGGAGCCTGCTGAGGATTCTTTCTCTTTCTCCTTTTGCCCCTCTCCCCTGCTTGCACTCTCTCTCTCTCTCTCCAAAATAAATAAAATGGAAAATAAAAATAGAAAAGATCTATTATGTTAAAAAAAAAAAAAGGCTTTTAACCTGATTTTCCTTCTCCGATACTTGACAATATTTGCTGCGTGGGTCTTCTGTGGTTTTGAACTAATTGATATTTTAATCATCCGTTTTGCAAGCACAGAACTCCTGTATCTAGAGCGATTCTCAAGGTAATCACTCAGGTACACTGGTAATTGGCCAATCAACAGGTACATTCAGGTAAACTGCTTTCTTTTGTGAATATTTACTTCTAATTTTAAAACTTTTTATTATGGGGCACCTGGGTGGCTTGGTTGGTTAAGCGTCCGACTTCAGCTCACGTCACGGTATCACGGTTCATGACTTTAAGCCCCGCGTCGGGCTCTGTGCTGACAGCTCAGAGCCTGGACCCTGCTTTGGATTCTATGTCTCCCTCTCTCTCTGCCCGTCCCCCACTGACACTCTGTCTCTCTCTCTCTCTCTCTCTCTCTCTCTCTGTCAACAAAATATTTACAAAATTGTTATTATAATTAACAGTACTGATTTACTCATTCCAGTGGTATTTATTGTGTTGCTTAATAGCAGTTAATACCCAATGATACGTAGGAAAGGCTACACAGCCAACATTTATCTTTATTAAGTATCAATTTTACATACACACAAAGTAATACACGTATATATCAATATACATGTAAGTACACATACGTATCTTTTTCGTCAAGTATATTTTAATCAGTTTCATTGAGATACAAATTTCCATAAAATGAGTCCACCAATTTTAACTGTACAATTTGGTGAGTTTTGACAAGTGTCTACAGTCCACTTGACCATCACCATAATAACGACATATTTCCGTTATCTCCAGCTCCCTCCTGACTTTCTACCAATTCCAGGCTCCGGTAATCTTAGGTCTCCCTTCTGCCACTATAGTTTTGCTTTGTCTTCAGTTTCATGTAAATGAAATCATACCGAGGTTAGAGTTTTCTGTTTGACGAATATTGCTTTTGAGATTCATCCATCTGGCTACATAGATCAGTGTTTCATTCATTCCATTTCATTTGTGAATTGTATTCCATACAATGGAGTACACAACTGGTTTACACATTCCTTAGTTGGTCAACATTTGAGTTGTTCCCTGTCTGTGATTTGCCTGTTCGTTTTTTAACAGGTTCTTCTGATTAAGAAGTTTTTAATTTAGGTGAAATCCCATGTATCATTTAAAAATGTTTGTTACTTTGTATATCCTTTTAAGGAATGTTTTTCCTATACAAGATCACAAAGAGTTTTAGTCTATATTTTCCCTAGAAGTTGGTAGTTTTAATTCTTATATTTGGGTCAGTGATACAATCTGATTTCATTTTTATACATGGCTTGGGGTATATGTATATACGTTAATATTATATATGCCTATATATATCAATATTCTATTTATCTATGCACATATATTTTTAAATATTTGCATACAAATATCTAATTTTCCAACTAGTTTTGGGGGGAAAAAGCCTTTCCCTATTAATTATCTTAGCATCTTTTTAAAAAAATAAACTGACCATATATCGTAGTTCTTTATCTAAAACCTCTCTCCCGTTACATTGACCTGTACATCTGTCTTCATGCCAACACTATACTACTTGGATTACCGTAGTTTTTGAAATAGATCAAGAGATTGGACAGTATGAGTCATTCAGTTTTCTTCTTTGTTTTCCCTATCGTTTTGGTTACTCTAGATCTTGTGCATTTCAACAGGCACTGTATAATTAGCTTGTCAAATTCTACAAAAAAAAAAAAGCCAACTGGGTTTCTGTTTGGTTGTTTGAATCTATTGGTCAATTTGGGGACAAGCTGACATGGGAGACCATCTGAATGATGCAGTGGAACCAGTGAGTCCCTAGTAGTCGCAAACGAATGTGAGAATAAGGTAGATTTGAGGATATGCAGAATTGTATGTGGGGTGACGTCTGGATGATAAGACACCCTAGGATAAATAGACTCCAAAAAAACCTGAACAGTGACGTAGGCTAGTTCACCTCTGATGGTGTTTTCTTCTGAGGTGATATTCGGTGTTAATAGTGGTTTCCTCCTCTCAGGCAGTTGGGAATGGTAAGGCGGGTGGATCCGTCGCATGGTGATGTTACAAATAGGAGTTAGAGTACGAGCCATACCGATAGCCATGTCTACAGGCACACAGTTCTGTGGGCCTCGCTTCAATGCTGCTGGTCTCCAAAGGTAGGAAGCCTAACACTATGGTAAGAGCCAAGGGAGTGACATTCCAAACCTTGGTCCATAATCACTGTGGAATCGATAACTCCCGAAGGAAATCATTGGATTTCTTAGTCTGTTGCATTATCTTGGCGTGGATCATATCATAGTGTCCGTTTTGTAGGGTCTGCAGCTATGAGAGGTCAGAGTCCTTAGGCTGCACTTTGTTAAACAGATGTGCACAGGAGGGAAGGGAATCATGCTGTCGCTGTAGAAGCAAACCACAGCTCTGTCCAACTGAAGTGTGGAAGTGGAATTGAGGGGATAACGTGTGTCTATTACACGCATTCTTCTCAAGTAAAGGAGAGATCGAGCAGATGGCCAAGTTCTTGTTGTTGACTGTGTCCTGACGCGCTGGTTTTATGAGGGACACAGGTTGTGGAATGTAATATAAAGTTCAAACAAACGAGCTTCCACCAGCAGATTTGGTATTTCTTAAACTTTTGGACCTGGTAGATATGTTTGGGCACAGAGGGGTTTATGTATACTTCAACAGGCAAAACTAAATCCCTCCACGTAGAACTTCCAGGTTTGGAACTTGCCCTTGGAGATGCAGAGCACCCTTTCCCAAAGAATACAACCGTGATCTACATGTATAAGCTCTTAGGAAGGGTCTCTGTAGGGACTAGATGGATTCTATGACGGGTTGAATCACACCTGCTTATGGCACAGAAATTTGGCCAATGAGATGATAGGAAACTAGGAGGAGGACTGACGCTTATTGTTGCTTTTGACTCTCAAAGACATGGTAGGTCACAGATTCTCCCTGAAAGGGCATGACTTACCCATTATACAGGTAGTCAGAAGCTGCAAATGAAGACCACGGTAAGAACAAAACTTCCAGCATTACTATGATTCATAGCCAACAGAAAGTGGAATACATTGGCATAATCACATTCAAGTGAGAGTTTGATTTCAAGCAATCACAACTGACTCTAAGGAAAAATTGCTCCCTGATAAAAGCTGGTCACATCATTAGGGATAGACAAATGATCAGAAGGCCACATGCTGCACCTCCAGTATGTGATTTGGACCTCACTGGCGGTCTCTGCAGGGCAACCTGGCACCGAACAGTCATCGAACCTGAACTCTCCTTTCATCGTTAGAATTTGTACGAAACATTTGGAGATCTTCTCCAAGCTAAGGTGAAGACTCCAGGCTGTTGCTGGCCATTGGCATTCCAAATGGATACAAGCGCTGCCCTTTTGTGCCATGAGTCCATCTTGTCCCAAACTCCAAAGTGCAAAATTAATAGCGTTGGGTTGAGGCCATTTTTAAAGTAACATTTCCTAAGCCTCATGTCTTAGTCCATTCAGGCCGCTATAACAAAATACCACAGCCTTGGTAGCTCGTAAACAGCAGAAATTTATCTTCCAGAGCTCTATAGTCTGGGAAGTCATTCAGATCAAGGCATCAGTCTGGTGAGGGCTGCCCAGTTCGGAGCCAGTGCCTTCCTGCCCTGTCCTTCTATGTAGAAGGGGGCTGGGAAGCTCTGTGGGGTGTCTTTTAGAAGAGCACTGATGTCATTCACGATGGCTCCACCCTCATGACCTAAGCACCTCCAAATGCCCCACCCCCTAATACTCTCACATTGGGTGGTAAGACTATATAGCATATGAATTTTGGGGAGAACACATTCAGACAATAGCCCCGCAGTCATCTGTGAAACCTTCCAAATATTTGCCCGTGAACTGCAATCCTCTCCAAATATCATATGATACAAATAGGTTAGCCTTATTAAAGCAAAGTCCATATTTTAATGATTAAAAATGGTTTATTGCTAAAAGCTCCCTCAGGGCAATATTTGGAAAAAAATGTTTCAAAATCCTTCTGGCAAGAAGACCTTAAAAGAAGATATTTTTTCCTTCCTTCCTTCCTTCCTTCCTTCCTTCCTTCCTTCCTTCCTTCCTTCCTTTTCTTTTTTCCTTTCTTTCATAATAAAAGTAGTAATTACAAAGTGTTAAGCATTTACCCCACTCGCATTTTTATATTTTTGTGTGTAATGACTTTATGTAAAACATATTATTGTTACTTTTATTTTTATACATGACAGAATGTGGTTTCAAATGCAGCTCACAGGGCTAGGAAGTAGCAGAAGCATTTAAACACTGCTCTGCAATGAAAACTACTATCTTTTTGGTACTTGCATACTTGGCTCTTGGCGTTGAAGACCTGTGGCATTGCATACTTACTAGCCATAAGGCCTTACACGGAGCAATAGAGAACACATAGAGAATTACCAAATGCAGACTCTGTCCTCCAGAGGCTCAGAGTCTGGTGAGTGAGAACGGATGTGGTCAAAAATAACAATAAAAGGAATTAACTTAGAAGAGGCAAATGAGCTGTATGAAGGATACAACACCATGGGAGGCTAGTTGTTTATCATGAAAGGCTTTGTGGGATACGGGAATTTGAACTTGATCTTTACAAAAAATTTTTTTTTAATGTTTATTTATTTTTGACAGAGAGAGGGAGGGAGAGAGAGAGAATCTGCAGCAGGCTCCAGGCTCTGAGCTGTCAGCACAGATCCTGACATGGGACTCGACTCCTGAACCGTGAGATCGTGACCTGATACGAAGTTGGACGCCCAACTGACTGAGGCACCCAGGCGCCCCTGAACTTGATCTTAAATGAGGATAAGGGCTTAGATGTGCAGTGGGGGGGGGGGGATGTGGAAGGCACCCAAAAAAGAAGATAACTACTAGGATTTAGTACCCTTTCACTGTAGTGGATAAGAATCCTTGGTTTCTGGTTTAGATGCTGATCCAGTCTTAGCCCTTCTCTATTGGTCTGTGCCTCAGGAGACTGATTTGTATCGACTGCATCAGTGGAGTCCAATATTTGGTGGGTTCCTGCTGGATTGGTCCACTGGACAGCTCTGACAGATCTGAGAAAAAGAGGAGAGTTAATGTATTAAGTCCCCCAGGCATCCCCTGCCAGAAGGAGTCACCTCGAATTCGTACATGCAAAACCCAAGGTCCCTTTGCCTCCGTCAGCAATTATATGACCGACACTTTCTCTTTTCAAGTTCTGATTGTTGCTCCCTCCCCTTACTACCGCGTTCTTTCTCAAGGTTCTCCTAGCCCCACGAATTGAAGTGGTTTGATTTAAAAAAAAAAATTTTTTTTTAATGTTTGTTTATTTTTGAGAGAGACAGAGACAGAGTGTGAGCGGGGAGGGGCAGAGAGAGAGGGAGACCGATTCCGGAGCAGCCTCCAGGCTCTGAGCAAGCTGTCAGCACAGAGCCCGACGCGGGGCTTGAACTCCCAAACTGCGAGATCGTGACCTAAGCCGAAGTCAGACGCTTAACCGACTGAGCCACCCAGGCGCCCCTGAAGTGATTTTAATGATGCTTTTTTGAGTGTATCAACTCTTCTCTATTAAGAGCCTATCTAATACGACTTCCTGCTGTTTACCCTTCTTTCCTATGTCATAGGTTGCGATCTTGCTATCAAGGAGACTGTAGTATTCTGCTTTTCTTCTTTGATTTATTTCTGAGCTATTGTTGATGTGTTTCTTCAGTGTAGATGCTACACCAGTGCAACTAATGCATTGCCTATGACTTTTTATGGACCATAGGGATACCATGAGCAATGCCTAGCATGAGAAGGTACTGCTGAAAACTAGTTTCTTCCACAGAAACTTGTCGCCATTTCTTAACGACGCTGCCGGTTTCCTGAGTGGCTGTGATTAGTCTGAGGATTCTGCATCCCTCTGTATAGATAGAAAATACAGAGGAAAGCTGATTGTGTATACCTTCTTTTCTCTTGCATTACCCTTGATCTAGAAGATGAGTTTCATAGAAGAAGAAAAAAACAAGGAAGGAAGGATGGGAAAACCCATCAGCAGCATGCACTTACTTGCTCCTAAATCTGGGGCAAACAGGAGATTGGCTCCACCTCCAAGTCCCATGTGAGTAGCTAAAGTCTGTCCCCTGCAACAGTCTCTAAGATGCTCTGTCCTCTCCACCCCGCCATATGAAGGCATAGCAAGGAAGGAGGTTGGATATAGCAACGGAGAGGCTCTGCCCCGTTTCTTGACCCTTGACCCTTTCCCACAGTGGGGTCACTAAGCAGGCTAGCAGATGGGGCACAAACGCAATTCCTCAGCTCCTTTGGGTGTCTGGGAGATGTATGGTAGCACCCATGTTATAGACATAATGGTACCAATCAAAGAGAGATGTGTGGGGCACCTGGATGGCTCAGTCGGTTGAGTGTCTGACTTCAGCTCAGGTCATGATCTCGCAGTTCGTGAGTTCAAGCCCCAAATCGGGCTCTCGTCTGTCAGTGTGGAGCCCGCTTCAGATCCTCTGTCTCTCTTTCTCTCTGTCTCTCTCTCTTTCGCTCAGAAATTTTTTTTTAATAAAAAAAAAAAATAGAGATCTATGTTTTGTAAACTCCCGTCTGTTTGTGAAAATGACCAGGATGAGAAATACTTAGCACTCTTCAAACTCTGTGAACCTTATCTCTACTTAGCCATATGCATTTCTCCTGTTCAAGTGATTAAAAAAGGAGGCTCTTTAGTTGTGCACAGGGGCGTGCAATGAAAGCGGGAGGGTATGCGGGACTTCACTAGGGCCCCTTTGTTACCAGTTCTGCTGGCTTGGCTCAATGTCGGGCTTCTGTCCCTACTAGCTCATTGTTTGGCTTCCGCCCCAACAGTAGCATGCCTTTCACTATGAGATTTTCACCTTGCCCTTCTTTTTATCACTGATCCCCCCCTCCTGATATTCATTCATTCATATGAGCCCCCATCTGCCTGATAAATACATTGTCTCTAGAGAAAATCCCTGCTTTGAGAAGTGATGAAGCCGCCTTGGTTTTGACATTGGAAAATCTGGTTTGAGTTAATGCGTTGCAAGTGGTCTTTAGCCTGTCAGCTACTCTCTCTGAACCTTTCCTCAGTTTCCTCATAGGCAACCTGGGGGTCAATCACTTCTTCCCCAGGAGTTATTAAGGTAAATCTGGGAAGAATCCTGCAAGTGTAAGCGATTCCTAGTTTTCTACTCTCGCTACTACTTGTCCTGCCGAAGAATTTATCACGTTGTTTTTGGCAACTGGCTTGTTATTTCTGTCCCTTCGACCAGATTCTAACTGCCGTGAGGATAGAAGCTGCGTTCGTTTTAGTTCACCGCCGTCTCCCCATCACGTAACGTGTGGTCGATCCAGATCAGACGCTCCCTGAATAAACTATAATTGCCCAAGACAGCAACTGCATTTTCATACCAACAGCACAGTCCTCTATTTCATATTTGTAGACCTTGCTACCAACCGATACTTGGAGAAAATACAGCCGAGTCACCCTCGCTCAAGCGCCTCCCTTTTCCTTTAGGGACGTTTCGTAAACATCCTGGTAACTGAGCTGGAGATAGGCAGCAAAATGTGTGAGGCTGTGATAAATCTGTGCTTGCAGGAAGATGGTAATAATAGGCCCCATTCCTTTAACTGCCCATCTCCAGTATCGGTGGATAGAAATGCATCAGAGAAGAAATATCTACTCTATTCCTGCTACAACTAAGCTATTATGTTTAGAAAATTCAATCTGGCAGTCCAAACCCGCAGCTGATTTTTGTATGGTGTCCTAAGATACACTTATCTAGAAATTAGCTGTTGTGCTGCTTCCCGCGGCTTGCCAGGTGAGACCGCGGTAGAGGACAAGTGGAGGACGCCGGCACCGGAATGCCTCCGTTATGCCGCCTGTTGGCACAAACGGGAGCCAGGATTCCCGTGCGCACTGCTCCCTGACGTGATGTTACCAGCAAGGAAATCCCAGATCGAACATAGTGAATATCACACTTGTGAATGACATGCTGCAAAGATGTGTGTCCTAAAAGAAAGAAAACAGGGGCGCCTGGGGGTCATTCAGTCCAGCGTCCGACTTCAACTCAGGTCCTGATCTCTCGGTTCAAGAGTTTGAGCCCCACGTTGGGCTCTGTGCCTCGGATTTTGTATCTCCCTCTCTCTCTGTTCCTCCCATGCTCGCTCGCTCGCTCTCTCTCTCTCTCTCAAAAATAAGTAAACATTTAAAAAATGTTAAGAAAAAAAAGAAAGAACAGACAGATGCTTTACATCTGGCCCAATATACAAATAGTGATTGTTACACACATCATTTTCTTTTGTTCATCTCTCCGTCTGCACTTGCTGTTTTCCTTAAGGTTAGTGGCTTGGCTGACTTTTGTCAAATGAATACCTTGTTGGTGAAGACGTTTCAATGAAGCACCCGTGGTGTGAACTGATAGAGTGTAGAGCAGATGGGGCATTTGATAGATCTTCATTCTGCTCGGGATCAGTGATGCTCAGTGCTCTTTCAGGGGGAAACTGCTTCACAAACCTGACCGACTAGCACCCAAAGTGGTTGCTCTCTCATCGGTAGACTGACACGAATCAAGGTCACAGACAGCGAGGTCTACACCAGAATGCCAATTATTTCCTTTGTCACATTACACGACACTGGCAAAGGACCAAAACCGCCCCATCCTTTAGTTCACACATAGTTTAGGTATACGTATCAGAGAAGTCAAATGAAATTCGGAAGTCTGCGTGGTTAGCATGGAATTAAAAGAAGGGGTGTAGCAAAACAGCTGCATCGGTTATGAGGTCAACATCACAGCAGAATCACAGTTTACCGTAGCCTTTTTGGATGAAGGCAGTCTCCTCCCTGGGCTATGCTTTAATGGGCATGGGGGGGTTTTCCTGGGTAACTGTATTACCCGTTGCTGCATAACAAACTGTATACAAACTTAGTACCTTAAAACGACACTATTTCACAGCGTTTGTGAGTCGGGACTCTGAGCACAGCTGAACTAGGTCCTCCAATTTAGGGTGTCATGAGACTGCAAACCATATGTTGACGGGGCTGGGTCCCTTTCTGGAACTTAGGGTCCTCTCCAAACTCACGTGATTGTGGAAAAATCAGTTCTGTGAGGTTATAGGAGTGAGTTCCCTTTTCTTTTTCTTTTTAATGTATGTTTATATTTGACACACAGAGAGAGGCAGCGTGAGCAGGGGAGGGGCAGAGAGAGAGGGAGACACAGAATCCAAAGCAGGCTCCAGGCTCTGAGCTGTCGGCGCAGAACCCGATGCGGGGCTCGAACTCACGACCTGTGAGATCATGACCTGAGCTGAAATTGGATGCTTAACCGACTGAGCCACCCAGGCGCCCCAAGTTCCCCTTTTCTTAATCATGGTCAGTAGAGGACCATTCGCCCCCCCCCCCAACTGTGGCTGTTGGCTTCTTCAAGGCCAGCGGACGAAACTCTCGTTCAAACTGGTAAGACAGAGTCTTACAAAAAAGCAACAGAGGAATGATAGTGTCATCACCATTGATACGTACATTAATCACGCGGTGCCTTATCCTCTCATTCCCAGGCCCCATCCATACTCGAGAGGAGGGATTATACAGTGAATGTACACCGGGGGCTCGAATCTTGGAGACCAGCTTAGTGTTAGTACCTCTCCTTTCTCTGTGTATGCTAACTCAATGCGATGGTTCTTTCTTCTGAGCAAAGGCATTTGTGTTTCAACTCCATAGGTGATTCCGATCAGCAGCCTGGTGACAAACCACTTGAGTTCCTGTTCACATTATGAAATCTGATCCACATGTATCTGAATGGTGATTTTGGCTCCATAATTTCACTAGCTGTGTGACCTTGGAAAAATCACTCGATCATCTTAAGCCTTGACTACCTTATCAGTAAAACGGGAGTGATAAAGAGTACTTTAATCATTAGTCGTCACGCAAAGATTACTGAAACCTGTGCATAGAACATACAAGCATATGCCTGGTACGTTGCAGGTATTCAATGAACATAGCTGTCATTACTTGATTCTGTGACTAAGATACCTTCCTTCTGACAGTGAAAGCTTACAAGCCTTGTCTTAGTTACCTTTTCTGGTTCTTAAGGGAGTCTGTGTAGACTGCTGATCTTTCCTGTTCTAGATTGTTTTTTTTTTTAATATATTTTTAAAATATTTTTAATGTTTATTTTTGAGAAAGGGAGCAAACAGAAGAGGGGTAAAGAGACACAGAATCTGAAGCAGGCTCCAGTCTCTGAGCTGTCAGCCCAGAGCCTGACACAGGTCTCAAACTCACAAACGGTGAGATCGTGACGTGAGCCGAAGTCAGACACTTACCGACTGAGCCACCCAGGTGCCCCTCTGACCTAGATTGTTCTAAATGTTGGGGTTTTTTTGTTGTTGTTGTTGTTTTTGTTTGTTTGTTTTTAGAGAGAGAAAGACCACATGTGCGAGTGGGGGACGGACAGAGAGACGGAGACACAGAATCCAAAGCAGGCTCCAGGCTCCGAGCTGTCAGCACAGAGCCCGACACGGGGCTCAAACTCACGAACTGTGAGATCATGACCTGAGCCGAAGTCGGACGCTTAACTGACTGAGCCACCCAGGCGCCCCATGTCCTAGACTGTTTTAAAATTATATGGCTTAACTCATAGAAGGTAATCTCCTATCCATCCATGTCCTGCATATAGAGGCAGAGAGTAGGCAAGTCCTTTTTGCTTGAGTAAAAGTGAGTGGGGCCTGCCAGCCTGTTCTGCAGCCCAGAAGCACGGTAGTCGGGCAAGGCTGACAGCCTCTTGCCGTTTTCACCTATTTGTTCACAACATGGATCTGAATTCTTATTTTTATCTCAGCCTAGTAGAAGGGTCCTGATTTTCCGTGTGGACAGAAGAAATTTCCTCCTAACATACTAATTGATTTTTTTCCCCATCGTCACTGTCTCCAGGTCACGCCGAGAGAAAAACTGGCCCAACTTATCAACAATATAAAATCTTGCTGTATTGAAATAATCCAAAAAGCTGTTGCACTCAGATCAATATTCTGCTAAAATGTAAGGCAAAAGATTTTCACTCGGTGAAAGTCAATTTTCAAACAGTTAACAAAGTATAAATTCCTTTCAAAGGCACTGCGTCACCGTGTTATTCCCCTGTGTGGGGAGTCAATAAATACTTATTGACTGACAGAGTTTTTGACTGCGTGATAAGAGCCCATCCTGGAAAAAAGAAATCTCTTTCAGTCCCTATATTCCGGAGTTGCTTTTTGGCTAGACTTCCCCTGGGAATCTCGCTACAGACGTTGTAAGTGTGAGAGGCGAGTCCGCATGATGGGAAGGGTAGGATCCTGGAGGCCGGGTAGTTGAGGCCCATGTTCTGGCTATGTCCTAGCGGCTCAAATTAGGGGACATTCCTTAACCTCTCAGAACTCCAGTGCTTTGTTCTCTAAAATGAGAGAAATGCGGGGCGCCTGGGTGGCTCAGTCGGTTAAGCATCCGACTTCAGGTCACGATCTCGCGGTCCGTGAGTTCGAGCCCCGCGTCGGGCTCTGGGCTGACGGCTCAGAGCCTGGAGCCTATTTCAGATTCTGTCTCCCTCTCTCTCTGACCCTCCCCCGTTCATGCTCTGTCTCTCCCTGTCTCAAAAATAAACATAAAAAAAAATTTTTTTTTTAAAAAATAAAATGAGAGAAATGCTTCCTGCCTACCTAGTTCAGAAGAGTAATGTGAAACTTCAGTTGCTAAGCAAGTTTGTGAAGTTCCTGGGTTGTTGGACGCTGTATCTAAGCGCCGGCATCAAACTGCTACTGATGAACGCGACCTGAGAGGGGCAACAGCAGTCTTGCTGCTTTTGGGGAGCTTTCCGTGCAAGTTCTAAATGCTGCCGAGATCATTTCAACCACGTGCACCACACGTGAGCACACGCTCCCGCGCAACCATGTTTGAGTCTGAGATGGCAGTTTGCCGTCACGTGGGAAAAGCTGGTAGGGGAGCCGGTTGGGGCCGGTGGAACCCTTGGTGTGCCCCTCTTGTGCCGTGCTTCACCAAACGTGACTTTTCTTCCTGGTGACACGGGAAGGCAACACTATCCCGAATGCCCTCTCCCTCGCTGAGGAAGGGACCATGCGACCGAGCTCTGGGTAATACGACGAGTCAACACCACATCCATTTCCAGCTTCTAAAATCCGCCTCGCACTCTCGTTTGCACCTGCCCTCTGCCACCTCTCCTGGTGGCCGGCGGTAGACGACTCTGACGTGGCAGAACTAGGAGTTACCACGTGGAGGGAAGTGCCCACTTAGGAACTGCCTTGGATTTGTCCTGAGGGAAAGATAAATATTTGTTCTGTTGAGACCCTTAGGATTTTACGTTATTTGTTACACCGGCTACCATTTATTACTCTGATTAACATCAATCCTCACACTTCAGAATCCCTACTACATTTATGCCGCCCTATCTTTGACAGTTCAGACTGAAATATTGTTAATAATATTTTCCCCATGGTAAACTCCAAGGTTCATTTAGCCTCTGGAAAAATATAGTTCACGTTATCTATTAATGTGTTCAATCAGGTCACGTCCTCAGAGACCAGAAAATCACAGAACTCCAGGCATGGACATTTGTAGTCATCTAGTCATTGATTCCCCCTTAAAACACAGACCCCCACCCCAAATTTGGGGCTGTAGCTGCCTCTGTGAGGCTTAGGACAAGAATAGGACTGTTTAAGAAATGGTATAGGAGAACTTCCATTGAGACAGTAATATTCATAACCAGTATAGACTCAATTTGCAGAGAGGCCAATTCTATCTATTATGTGACCTTGAACAAATCTCTTGCATTTTCTAAGCCTCACTTACTCATTTTAAAAATGAGTGTACTGTTCCATTCACATGTGGTCACGTGGGATGAGTGAAGTAATGTCCACGGGGACCGAAAATGGTAAATTCTCCTATAAATGCAAAACATTTCCATTATAGACCCATAGTTGCCCTTATGAGACATGAGGGAAATTTGTTTATTTAGATCCGTGATCAAGAGTGCTTTCAATTCTGTATCCGATGCCGACACCAAACTCGTACGATGAATCACCCCATTTTGCTTACTGAGATTTGCACGCATGAGCCGAAAATAAGATATCCAAAAGCAAGCACAGAATTTTATCACAAAACAAGTAAACTCTATACTGTAGTGGATACAGACACACAGTGTGAATTCAGAATGCTTTGGTTGACTCTCCAGCGTGACTTCTTACTTGCCGTGTGGACTAAGACCAGCGATGTAACCTCTCTATGCCAAACAGAACATGTTCTATGCACAGCCGGGACATGCACGTGGGTAGGGTTTACTCTTCGCCAGCCATCCTCCGAATTCTGGACGAGCGCTGGCCTTCCGTGCTGCTGGGACTTGCTCTACTTGCCATCACGCGAGGAGCTCATCTTCACCCCCACCATTGAATTCTCATCGGCTGTATGGGAGGAGGCAGAATTCAGTACGGGCCTTCACATCACGCCAAAGTTTCATTGACCTCTAAAGAGCGACCTAATAAATTGAGCTGGCTTCACATGGCAAAGGGATTCGGAAGGCTGGCCGCGGTACCCTCGAACATTACAGTTACTAACATTGACCCGAAGCGCATATCAAGAAAACACAGCTTCCCCAGTGCTAACACCTGCTGTCACCTGCAGAGCGTGCGTGTTTGAGCCAAACAAAACCTGTGCTGCGGCCTCCTCTGCACCTGGCCCACACCGAGCTCCCTCCTCTCTTTGCACACACGTACATTCGCATATCGAACCCTTCATGGAGGCAAAGATGTCATAAATACGTGCGCGTCGCTACATGTTCTGGTTTAAACAGCCCCGTAACAATGACCTTTTTCTGTTCTGATAATATGGAAAAAAATTGAAGACAGTAGAAATGATTTATATTCCTAGCGTGAGGAAAGTAACCAGAGAAAAGGGCAGATATTTGAAAGTCTTACAACTCAAAAAAAAAACAAAAAACCAAAAAACAATCTCCAAGTAAGAAAGGCCATATTTATTCTGCATTTTGATGTCTTTCTTAAAATTGGTAAGTGTGGTGCTCAATACTATCCCTCCAAGGATGTTCACATCCTGACTCCCGGAACCCGTGAAGGTTACCCTACATGGAAAAGGTTCTTTGCAGATGTGATCGGTTACCAATAGTCCGAGGTAGAGTTCACCCTGGATCATCCAGGTGGGCCCGACTGGATCACAGTGGTCCTTAGGAGAGGAACTGAGGAAGGTCAGAGAGAAGGCCCTGTGAGGAGGGAGTCAGAGATTGGAGCCATGCAGCCACAAGGCAAGCAATGATGACAGGTTCTAGAAGCTGGAAGAGACGAAGAATAGGTTTCCTCCCCTGGAGCTTTCAGAGGGAACCAGGCCTTTTTACACCTTGATCTCAACCCTGTAAGTCTGACTTTGACTTCTGGCCTCCAGAGCTGTGAGACAATGAGTCACCGTTGTCTTAAGCCCCTAAGGGGTTTGTTACAATGGCAACAGGAAACTCCTAGAATAGGCAACATCTCTGACTCCTCTTGTCCCCTTCAGAGCGGTCCAGGTTGGAGTCCAACAAAATGAGCCACCGCCGCCTCTGCACCTGCCACACATCCAGCTCCCTCTTCTTTTTTGGTTACAGTTTATTCATTTTGAGAGAGAGAGTTGAGAGGCAGGGAGACAGAGGGAAAGAGAGAATCCCAAGCAGGCTCCTCACTGTCAGCACAGAGCCCGATGCAGGGCTCGAACTCACGAACCCTGAGATCATGACCTGAACTGAATCCGAGAGTCGCACGCTTAACCAACTGAGCCATCCCGGTGCCCCCTCCCTCATCTGCCGACCTTCCACCTTTCTGACACCAGGGATCCCTTTCTCAGTTTCATCTTACTTGACAGCTTAGCAGGATTTTATATAGTTAAAAACTTGATGATTCCTGCTCCAAACACTGGGTTTTTTTGGCTTCCAGGCCATCCCATTTTCTTTCTTTCTTTCTTTTTTTTATTTCTCATTCTTTGTTTTTGCCCATTCTTTGCTGCTTCTCGTTTGTCTCTGACCTGTATATATTGGAGTTCTCCAGGGCCCAGTCGTTAGACTGCTTTTCTTTTCTACTCATACTAATTCCCTAGGTGATCTCCTTTAATCCTTCCTACTGAAATATATTCTTGTTAACAAATTCCTCTCATATCTCTGGCAACATACTGCCTTGAACTCCATACCCCCATGGTTCAACTGCCTATTCAAAATCTGCACTTGAGTGTTGTGATAGGTCATATTTTACCAAAATGGTAACAAGCAGTATTTCCTATCTCACATACTCTTCTATCTAGCACCTTGTCCCTCCCCCATCAGAGATGGTCTCCATTTATTCCCCACTTGAACCTACATAAGGCTTTGTGATTGCTTCCATGAAAGAATGGGGCCTAACTGACATGGGGTAACTTCCAAGGCTGGGTCATACAAAGCAATCCATGATATGCATTTCTCTCGTTATGTTTGCCCAAGAGGCCCAGCCACCACGTTGGGAGGAAGTCTAGGCCACAGGAACATGATATAATATACTAGTTTTGTTTTCTTTTTTAAAAATATAATTTATTGTCAAATTGGTTTCCATACAGTGCCCAAAAAGTGCCCTCCTCCATGCCCATCACCCACTTTCCCCTCTCCCCCACCCCCGTCAACCCTCAGTTTGTTCTCAGTCCTTAAGTGTCTTACGGTTTGCCTCCCTCCCTCTCTCTAACTTTTCTTTCCCCCTCTCCCCTCCCCCATGATCTTCTGTTAAGTTTCTCAAGATCCACATATGAGTGAAAACGTGTGGTATCTGTCTTTCTCTGCCTGAATCATTTCACTTAGCATAATACTCTCTGGTTCCATCCACGTTGCTGAAAATGGCCAGATTTCATTCTTTCTTATTTCCAAGTAGTATTCCATTGTATGTATAAACCACATCTTCTTTATCCATTCGTCAGTTGATGGACATTTAGGCTCTTTCCATAATTTGGCTATTGTGGAAAGTGCTGCTATACACATTGGGGTACAAGTGCCCCTCTGCATCAGCACTCCTGTATCCCTTGGGCAAATTCCTAGCAGTGCTATTGCTGGGTCATAGGGTAGATCTATTTTTAATTTTTTGAGGAACCTCCACACTGTTTTCCTGAGCGTCCAAGCTCCAACTTTGGACCACCCCAGCTGACACAGTGAAATAGAGATGAACTATCCCCATCAAGCCATATCAAATAACAGAATTTGAGCAAAATAAATGTTACTCTAAGCCACTAATTGATGGGGCGGTTTGTTGCCCAAAAGTAGATAACTGCGACGAACGGGTCTTAATCATCTCAAACTTGTATCTAGCTGAATTCCTCTTTCGCCTTTCATCCCACACACCTGGTTTCCATGATCTTTCCCGTCTTAGTGGTAACCATCCTTCTAGCCGCTCAGGGCAAAACCAGTCAAGTCACCCTTGATTCTACTTTTCCTTCACATCCTGCATCCAAACTGTAAGCAGACCCTGCTCGCACTACCTTCTGTATATGTCCACTAACTCAGTCTCTTCTCATTACCTCCAGTGATACCAACTTGTCCGAACCACCATTATCTCTCACCGTGTCTCAGCTGTGCAACGGCTTTCTCCTTTGTCCCTCTGTCGTCTCTTCACAACACAGAAAATAAGAGTGAGCATTTAGGAAGTTAAGTTAGAGCCTGTTACTGCAGAACTGCCCAATGGATCGACCCTCCACGGACAGTAACGGCCACAGTCGTCCTTGTACTGGACAAGGTTCTGCGTGACCTACGGTCCCCTCTCTCATCTACTTGCCTGACCTCACATCCCACCATGCTTCCCCTTGACCTCACTACCTCACCATTTAGGAGGCAGGTCTCCTAAATGGAGGTCTGGTTGTTCTCTGAACACACTAGGAGTTTTCCCTCCTCCCTTGGCATATGCTCTTTCCTCTACCTGGAAAACTCTTCATTTATTCCCAGTTTCTGCACATTTATTTTTGTATTAGTGACAACCATATAGAAAATAGCGTGTCTCCATTTTCACACCAGTATTCTCGCGATTCACCGTACTCTGCTTTAGTTTTCCCTGGAGCGTGTAAACATATGATATGTTTTTCATATCCATTTATGTTCATATTCACTCCCCCCTCCCATTAGAATAGAAGCTCCATATAGAAAGGACTTTGTTATTAATTTGTCTTATTTTTCTGTATACATAGAAAGAGAGCACATGCGAGAGCGAGCGAGCTGGGGAGGGGCAGAGAGAGAGGGAGGGAGACAATCTTAAGCAGGCCCCATGCTTACTGTGGAGCTCAACACTGGGCTCTAGCTCATGACCCTGAGATCATGACCTGAGCCAAAATCAAGAATCAGATGCTTAACCGACTGAATCACCCAGGCACCCGTAGAAAGGACTTTGTATGATGTACCACTGTACCCCTAGAGCTTGGGATAATGCCCAGCACATTAGTAGCTACTCAAAAGGTATTTGCTAAGTGAATAAAAAGAGAAACATACTGTGCATTCTGTGTGTGTGTGAAACATCATGGGATGTGTACAACTCATTTAAGTCTGACAATAACTCCAAGCAGTAGATAAGGCTATTGTCATTTTACAGACGTGAAAACCCAAGGAAAAAAGTAGTAGAGTGGATAGTGCCCAGGATGGTGTGAGTGCCAGTTCCCGCTCTGTCCCTCACCACTTATGTGATGCTTGCCAAGTTAAATGAACCTTTTAGGACCTGTACTGTCATTGGTAATCTGACCACGAGAACTTTTCCTGCCTACATAGTGTTTTGTGAGGAGCAAATTAAATAATAGATGTTACAACGTTTTGCCAACTTGAATAGCACTGTATCAGTGTCTGTGCCTGTTATTCGCAAAACACAGCAAAAAACTATCTTTCTACAAATGAATCCCCTGCCATTTTTGGACCTTCTCCCTCTCCCCATCCTTGCTGTTTTCCTGGCCCCATCTGTACAATGGGGTTCACTCTCTGACCCTGTCTACTTGTTTCCTTATCACCCGAGCACAAATCTCTTCTTTAGGCACAATGTTTAATCGAGTCCTCCCTGACCATCAATTTCTCTGCCCCCTGAATGAAGAGTCTGTGCTCTGCGGGATGTGGGTAATTAAAACGACACCAGTTGCCAAATATATCTCCCCAGTGCCAGTCACCTATCATCACCTGGTGATTTATATTTTAATTACCTTATCTTAGATTGTCAGCCCAATGGGGAGATATTTTTTCCAACTCCTTTATCTAGGAACTAAGGTACTAAGAATCCTTCGGCGATTTACTAAAAAATTAATCTTTAGTCTTTTCCTGACATAAATAGTAGTAGATGGAGGAACTCCATATACTGATCTGAAAAATAGAAAAATACGCAATCCCTGCCCTGAAAAGCTAGTGGGATTTTTGTGAGGTTCGAAGGGGTTAATGCAATTGAAATTACTTTGGAAAGTTCATAAGCCATGGAAATGGAAATGGAAGTCATTAATGGTAATAATAATAATAATAATAATAATAGTGAAATATGCACATCACATTACATATTCATGTCTAACCAGGCAAGAATGAATGATTGTCACAGAAATTAAAGGGATTTTGTTTCCCTTTTAGGAAATTGTTCTTTTGATGTGGCCTGAGACACATCTGTATTTCAGCTGCTAAACCTAAGCTGGTGAGGACTCTGCTAGAAGCCACAGTTTATTTCATGATTTTTTTTAAGCCCTTATAGCCTGAGGGATATTACAGGGTGTTAATAGATACACTTTCTTCATTTTTGATGGAGTAAAGAATCTGCTTGATATAAAACTTCAATCACAAAACCTTCGGGCTGGAATAACCCTCTAGAGACAATCCAGCCCATTACCCCACTTGGCAGGAGAATTTCAGTTCGGGTTGTACCTAAACCAGGAACAGTCAGCCAGTCTGGGCCATTGAAAATCACGTCTCCTATAATTGTGTGAGAAATCAGATGATGTCAACAAGACGGTAGCGAAATGTACTGCAAGTAGTTCTCACGGGGCTCAAGCATCATGACAGTCAAGACCATCTCGACTATGTTTGGAATTCTCTCACACTGGTGAATTGTCTCTCGCGGGAAGTTATCTTTCAGAAATTGGGACTCCGGAGTTAGACTTCATGGATTCAAATCAGGACTGTTGTACTCAATAGCTGTGACTTTGAGCAAGTCATTTAACTTCTCCGTGCTTCAGTTTCCCCACCTGTAACATGGCGATGTTAATCGTAACCACCTCCTAGCATCGTCGTGAGGATTGAATGAGTTACTAATACATTCGAAGGGCTTCGCAGATATGTAGTAGGTAACCCATAAAGATGTGTTGGATAAATGAATTAATATAATCTGTGTTATTTTCATTGTGGTTTTTGTTAGCTTTTGACAGAAAAAAAATTGATACATACTTTCTTTTTTTCTAGTTTTAGTCTTTTAGTTTTTATTTATTTATTTTGAGAGAGAGAGAAAGCGCGAGCAGTACTCAGGCAGTCAGAGAGGAGAGAGTGAGAATCCCAAGGAGGTTCCACGTTCTCAGTGTGGAGCCCGATGTGGGGCTTGAACTCACGAACCATGAAATCGTGACCTGACCCGAAGTCAGATGCTTAACCGACTGAGCCACCGAGGTGCCCCGACAGGTGCTTTCTTATACTTGTTACCTGGCACAGTGTTTATCTGGGACATATGCCTATCTGTTATGTTTATCTCCTCCTTTACCAGATGCTCCCAAAATGTTTTCCAAGGTGGTTGTACCAGTTTAAACCCTTATCACTAGTGTGTGAATTTGCTGTGCATCACGTCTTGGTGAATTTTTATCATAATTTTTGGGTTTTTTTAGGTCTGGAAAGGTGTCTTGTGGTTTTTAGTTTGTATTTTTTGAGGCTTAATAATGTTGAACACTTTATAAAAATAATGTTTACTGACATCTGTGAAATACCTATTCGTGTCTTCTGCACATTAAAAGAAATAAATATCAGGAAAAATTTCGTTTTGAGTTTGATGGTATTTGATATCTAATATTCCTTGATTTCAGCAGTGGACTATTTATCTTATTGATACAATAGTGATAGAAACAGGAAAAAAAATATCTTGGTATGGAGCTTACCTTCATGTGATGGAAAGGACAGGAAGTAATATTGGTAAGTAACGTTGATAATATTGATATCATAATTACTCAAAAATAAACACCTAGCATATTCACACAATGGGATATTACACAATTTATTTTATTTAAATATTTTGTTTGAAAAGCGAAACCAATCAGCATATATCTTTTTGGATCAGGTCATACATACATACTCAGACCATAAAGTTAACAAGGGGATGCTTGACAGAAACTCAGGACAGTGGATACTTCTGGGTTAGAAGGAAGAGGATGCAGTTGAGAAGGGACACATGAGGTTTTCAAATGTGCTGTGAATACACGGTTTCTTTTTTTTTTTTAACGTTTATTTTGAGAGAGACAGTGTGCACTCGCGTGTGGGGGAAGGAGAGAGAGAGAGGGAGAGGGAGAGAAAATCCCAAGCAAGGCTTGGACCCACAAACTACGAGATCATGACCTGAGCCCGAATCAGGAGGCGGACGCTCCACCTAGTCAGCCAACCAGGCAACCCACGAATACACTATTTCTTAAGTCGATGGTGGGCACATAAATGTCCATGTATTCAGGTTATTTAAAAACTATATATGCGGGGCGCCTGGGTGGCTCAGTCGGTTAAGCATCCGACTTCGGCTCAGGTCGTGATCTCACGGTCCGTGGGTTCGAGCCCTGCGTCGGGCTCTGTGCTGGCAGCTCAGAGCCTGGAGCCTGTTTCAGATTCTGTATCTCCCTCTTTCTCTGACCCTCCCCTGTTCATGCTCTCTCTCTGTCTCAAAAATAAATAAAAATGTTAAAAAAAATTTTAAAAAACTATATATGCAATATGTACCTTTTATGTCTTTGTTATGATTGATAAAAAATAATAAAATTGTAATATATGATATTTCAATATAAGAAAATATATTGAAATCATAGTAAAGAACAGATCACTGAAAAGTAGCAAATATATGACTTGTTTTAAAAAGTGGTGTTTCGGGGCGCCTGGGTGGCGCAGTCGGTTAAGCGTCCGACTTCAGCCAGGTCATGATCTCGCAGTCCGTGAGTTCGAGCCCCGCGTCGGGCTCTGGGCTGATGGCTCAGAGCCTGGAGCCTGTTTCCGATTCTGTGTCTCCCTCTCTCTCTGCCCCTCCCCCGTTCATGCTCTGTCTCTCTCTGTCCCAAAAATAAATAAATGTCGAAAAAAAAAATTAAAAAATAAATAAATAAAATAAAATAAAAAATAAAAAGTGGTGTTGCGATATTGACTAGATATTAAAACAAAATCAATGTGTATCTTCACCTCCTACAAAACACCAAAGTAATTTGCGGGTGTTTTAAAAATCAAGTCATATAAGAAGGTTATAACTTCCAAGTTATTAGATTTAGTCTTTTTATTTTCCCAAGATCCAAATGGTACGAGAGGGAATCAATACCCATTGATGCATTTAAGGTCCAGATGGACGAGTTTGCTATTCTAAAAGGAGGCATGGTGGATGTGCCCCACAGCAGACTGATTTGTTGCTTCATGGACACAGGAAGTCATGGCTCTTGAAGAGGAAATGTCTTCGTTAATACCTAAAGCCGGTCAGCTGTATACGCTCACACCAAGTGTGCAGTGTATTTTCAACTTAGAAGCATTTTGCTGTGCTGGATCCTTCCTTACCGCCCAAATAGGTAACAAATGAAAGCTAGCTATAGGTACTAACTACTGAGATTCTCTCTTGACCAGACAAAAAATAATAAATAAAACCTCTTTCAGGTTGTTATTTATCCTTAAGGAATTGTGAGTTTTCACGGAACTAGATAGGACGCCCTATCAACGTAAGGCAGCAGAAGGAAATTTAGATAAGTTTGGGTGTAATTATCCCGGTTCGAATATCCAACCGTAAGGTGTATTATCCTTTATATGTAGCATTACTGTGAATTATCCACCTTCACGGAGAGTGAGCGAGGCTTCTCTCTCATCCATGGCTCCTTTTAGAAAGAGGAACGTATTATAGATTTATACCTTCGTATGACTCAGCATGAAGAAAATATTTTCCTAGACCAGACGCAAGAGGCAGTGCCTGAGGTAATAGGAAATGTGTGCTTAAGAAAATACAGGTTGATTATAGATAAGACACGTCAAAACGCTCATTACCTTTAACTCTATTAAAACAACTTTTCTCTAGTCATTCTTCACATTTTCCAGAAGTCTGCTGATTAATCTGGAGATTTTAGAATTCCTTTCAAAGTCAGTATTGGACTTTATTTATCACATGCAACGCAAGTTTGAAATGTTCCCTCTTGGGCTCATTAAATTCATCTGCAACTGCTTTCTGAATCTTTTTGTTGAAATATGTACAACATTTCAAAGTAAAAGTGAAACTAGCAGAAATAGCAAAGTAGAGTGTAGTAGTGGAGTCCACTTTTCTAGAATTCGTGAAGGTCAGGACTCGGTTTCTTTCAAGAAACTTTGTGACTTTCTACATGTGGTGACATAATGCAGGACGACCAATCAATCCGGAAATGTCCGGCAACAGGATTTCCCAGGTAGGCGTCGGGCAGTTTCCTCAGTAGAATTTCTGCAGAGTGGAACTTTAAGACGTTCCCAGTATGGAATGTTGTGCTCTTTTGGGCAGTGCTCGCTTGAAGTGATGAGAGTTTTGTCCAGTTTGAGGGCACCAGGGTAGCTCAGTCAGTTATTTGTCCGACTTCAGCTCAGGTCATAATCTCAGTGTATGTGGGTTCGAGCCCCACATCGGGCTCTGCTCTGGGAGCCTGCTTCAGATTCCATGTCTCCGTCTTTCCCCCTGCCCCTCACCTGCTAGTGCTCGCTCTCTCTCTCTCTCTCTCTCTCAAAAATAAATAAATTTAAAACAATATATTGCCCAGTTTGAAGGATGGAAAATGTTTCAACTCTTGAATTTCACACAGATTGTATTCTGTGGGATGATATGAAGAGTAGCGTGGATTAAATCGGTGGTCAACAAACTTTCTCTATAAAGGTCCAGATAATAAATAGGTTTAATTTGTGACCCGTAACATCTCAGTCACAAACACCTGACTATCAGTGTGGCACAAAAGCAGCCATAGAAAATATGGAAATGATGGCTCTGGCTGTGCTTCAATAAAACTGTATTTAATAAAACATGGGGCACCTGGGTGGCTCAGTCGGTTAGGCTTATGAGTTCAGCTCAGGTCGTGGTCTCGCGGTTCGTGACTTCGAGTCCCTCCTCGGGGTCTGTGCTGATAGCTCAGAGCCTGGAGCCTGCTTCCGATTCTGTGTCGCCCTCTCTGTCTGCCCCTCCCCTGCTCACGCTCTGTCTCTGTCTCTCAAAAATAAACCTTAAAAAAACCCAAATTTAAATATTTACTCGAGAAATGAAAATATAAACGTAGATTACACATTTTTAAAAAGTTCTTAAAAATTTGTTTAATGTTTATTTTTTATTTTTGAGAGAGAGACACAGAGCACAAGTAGGGGAGGGGCAGAGAGAGAGGGAGACACAGAATCTGAAGCAGACTCCGGGCTCGGAGCTGTCAGCACAGAGCCCCACTCAGGGCCTGAATCCATGAACCGTGAGATCATGACCTGAGCCAAAATCGGACGCTTAACTGATTGAGCCATCCAGGCACCCCCCCCCAAAATTTTTTTAATAAAAAAAAAATAAAACAGGTGGCAGGCCCGATTTGGCCCCTGTTCCATAGTGTGCCAACCCCTGGCTTAAACCATGAGCGTAGAATAAATCCAGACTCGGGAAAAGGTAGCATTCCATAAAAATGGCAGTCGGCAGTAAAAATCATTAATAACTGTGGTCAGATCTCATGAGTGGGGAGGAAGCATTTTTACAAATCCACACAATTCCCACTCTTCCATATGGAATTCAAGCACCCAACTAAGCACCATGTTTAGAAAGTTATAATCTATTATCTGTGATGCAAAAGAAAAGGAAAAATAAGCTCTAATATCCTGGGTCAAAGCTTTGTCAGCCATATGAATATGTATTGTCTGTTACTAAGTATTCATAATAAAAACCTGCAGCAATGGAGAGGGCACCAGTCAAAACAAAGAACAGAAAAGACGGAGGCTAATTAAATCATAAAGAAAAGTAAAAATTATGCAGGGATTCATTATGTCATGGGAAATGTATTCCACGAAAATTTAGGAAAAGAGTTTCAACACATGGATAGCTCATACTGTATAATAGGCTCTATTTAGAGAGATAAACCATGATCCTTATAATACCCTTTGTTATTTGTGAAAAGATCACATTTCAAAGCCCAAAAGGAGACCTCAAAGGGTTGTATTCAGCCTTTTACTTGCAGGCAGGATTAATTAGCGCAATAGGTAGCACGCATCTAGAACCTACTGTGCGCCCGCCAGTTTGCAGGTATCTCCAGCTCCCGTCCTTTGAATCACAGCCTTGCCACTTACTACCTTTGTGACGGCCTGCGATGAAATCAGTCTCTCTGGACTGATGTTTCTGAAGCGGGTCCTCTGGACTCAGCCCGTCCCCATGCCATCTGGGTAGAGAGGCTGGGGAAAAACTGTCCTCTCCTTTTGGAAGTTTTTTTGTTTTTTGTTTTTTGTTTTTTCTCTTTCCAGGCACTTAAAAACCATGTGAACTACCTGCGAATAAAATATACAGGGAAATACGTTGGAGCTGGAAAACCCGTTGAAATACCGTACGAACGTTGACACTCTATAAATATATGCCTCCTTCGGAATGTCACGAGCTCTAGGGCCTGTCTTTGGAGACCAAGCTCCTCGTGGCCACCATGGCTACCGGACAGTGTGCAGAAAGAGGAAAGAGGATACGGTGTAGCGTAACATGGCCGTTTTGTTGCACTTAACCTTTAAAAGCTGTCGCTGTCTTCCGGGCTTAAGTGCTCAGGATGTAGTTAGTAATGGGTGCCATTCAGGGACTCCGCTCCTTCAAAACGTCTTCTCTGGCTTGACTTTGTGAATTGTTGTCGCTTCGGAGTTGGCAGCAAATGACCTAGGAGTATGGAGCCCAGGGACGATAGTGCCAGAGACAAACAACAGATGCCAGATCCTGAAGGGTTCCCTCTATGTCCTGAGGTTTTGCAGGTTGGGTGGGGGGGGGGGGTGCGGATATCATAAAGGCTTTTAGACAAATGAGTGATATGGTCAGCTTGGACCTTTTAGATGAATTATGACGGCACCTCTCTGAAAGAAATGCTGTGGTTGAAAAGTCTGTGAACAAGCGCTTTCGGTGTCCCAGACAACTGTGCAAGGGGCAGGTGGAGTGAAAGTGTAGAGCCTGAGCAATGTAACAACACAAACTATTGAGAGACGTCAAACTTCCAGGATTTTGTGATTGATTGCTTGGGTGACAGGTGACGGGTGATGGGTGATGGGGGGCGTGGTGCTGCCGAGATGGAAAAGGAAGAGAGCGTAAATAAAAGGGAGAGATCGAGAACAATAGGTTGGGTAGTCGTGTCCCTGAGAGAGAATCCCGGATGAGGTTCCAGAAGAGATAGAATGCAGCAGGTGTAACTTCAGACTTTGGAAAAAGACCACCTTGATGTACAGGCCAGCTCTGCCAATTATTTTCTGTGTGAACTTGAGTGAAACATTTCATACCCCTTTGCTTCGGTTTCCTCATTTGTAAAAGAGAGTAAAGATAGCACGTATCTCCTAGGTTTGCTACTGAGATTGAGGAGATTAATGGACATAAAATTCTCTGAATTGTGGCTCTCAGTAAGTACTCTATAAACGTTAACTGTTATTCTTCCTTTAGGAGAGAAACTGCACCTGTTCAAGTTTGAGTATATTGAGGTTTGGATGGCCTGTAGGATGTCCAGGTGACAGTGACCCCATCCGTGTTCACTCGCCGCTGTATCCTCATTCGTAGTAGGAATGGATAAGACATAAAACAGGCCATTAGATACGCATCTGATACCTATGGAGAAGGTGAAGATGGAGATAGGTGGTCCAGGTGTCACATTATCTTCACACCGCGGAAACGGAGGAAGAGTTCTCTGGGGTCTCTTTTATAAGGGCACGAATCCTGTTCTCGAGGGCTCCCCTAATAACCTGATAAACCCACAGACCCCATGTCCCAATACCATCACCTTAAGGGGGATAGGATTTAAACACAGGACTCTTGGAGCCACACAGATTTTCAGTCCATAACACTAGGAGACGGCAGCATTTCGGGGTCGGAGACGGCAGCATTTCGGGGTCAGAGACGGCAAGGGAAAAGAAGGACAGAGAGAGGGCCCGTAAAGATCAGACGAGAACCGGATAAACACGGTGTCCGGAAGCCACAAGAAAGTTGCTGTCCTAGAGAGCATCTCCTAGATGAGATCACAATGTCAAGGGCTGCAGCACCTTGCCATATGTTAGACTATAAATTTCCAACCACGCTTTGCCTCTCAGATTTTATCCCGATCTGCCCTGTGCTGCCTCTCCACATGGTTCATATGTTTTCTCCTTCCCTGTTAACTGCATGTGTCTCCAACTCTTTTCACTAGATTTTCAGCCACTTGGAGGATGATCCCTTGTCCTATTCATGTGTATGTCCCTCGAATCAAGCACAGTGCTGGGAATATAACGGAGGGCTGGTTGAATGCATCTTAAATGAACTATGTTTATTTTCTGTCAAGAGACTAAATTTTCTCAGGTACGTGATTTTCGAGCGGAAAAATGAATGGCACCGTTATCCATGCATATCCTAATTCCAAGAGAACTAAATGCATGGAACGAGGAACCCAAAACTAAAGGGACATATGTCATGCACTCTACTGACATTTTGTTCTTACTTGCTCATCCTACTGGGCTTAGGGGGAAGCACTGTCCTTGTAATAAGCTTTGGAAGAGTTTAATTTAGAATTTTTTGGAAGAGTTTAATCATGGATCTGGGGAAACCTAGCATGTGAATAACTTACTTGAATTTGACAGACACTTCATCAAGAAGCATTTAATGGGTACACTCACCAGTGACCTTTCAGACTCAAAGAAGGTAATATTTCTTCCATTAGTGACAAAATTATACCCAAGAAGAGCTTACTCACTGGTGGTTTCTGTTCATATTGGTATTTTTCATCCCCCCATCAGATTATGGGATCCCTATGGTCAGGATCCACATCTTGCCCATCTTTATATCCCCATCACCTGATACAATAACTAGTAGCTAGTAGCTAGTAGCTAGTAGGTTATTGGCTATTGCTCCCTGAATTGATCATTAGCTTTAAATCACTTCTTATGTATGTGAATTCAATGCAAAAGTAAGACATAGTACAGTTTTCTTTTATTTTTTAAAATGTTTTATTATTTTTTAAATGTTTTTATTTAGTTTTGAGAGACAGAACACGAGGGGAGAGGGGCAGAGAGAGAGGAAGGCACAGAATCCGAAGCCGGCTCCGGGCTGAGCTGTCAGCACAGACCCCGAGGCGGGACTCAAAGTCACGAACCGCGAGATCATGACCTGAGCCGAAGTCGCACACTTCACTGACGGAGCCATCCAGGCGCCCCAGAAATAGTACAATTTTAATGTCAGTCTTATTTAGAATACCCCTTCTCGGTCGTGGAGGAGAGAACAAAGACACGAGGTTGTTAGCTTCATTTTTTTTCTTTTTTTCTAAAAGCAAAAGCTGGATACATTTATTTGTGACTCTAGCACGTTCACTTCAATTTTATGAAAAAAAACAAGAAACACTCTAGTGTTTGTGTGGGTGGGCTCATAGCAAAATTAAGGAAATAAAAGAATTGGTAAGAACGCACTAAAAAAAAAAAAAAAAAAACATGGTAAAATATCAGTGCAACACTCAGAGGGGATCTTTTAAAGCTAGTTCCTCCCTGACTAATAATTCTTTCCTGAGCTGCAGGGCAGAGGTGTGGGTTGTTGAAATGACTCACAAGTTTTCAAAAGGAAGCTTATATGATTAGTTGATTTTATGTTTTTAAAAATCCATCAGACTGGGGCACTTGGGTGGCTCGTTGGCTTAAGCATCCAGCTCTTGATTTCGGCTCAGGTCATGATCGCACGGTTTGGGAGTTGGATTCCTGGGTCAGGCTTGGCATGGTGACAACTTGGAGATTGCCTGGGATTCTCTCTCCCTCTCTCTCTCTGTCCGTCACCCACTCATATGTGTGTGCGCTCTGTCTCTCTCTCGCGCTCTCGCTCTCTCTGGCAAAATAAAAATAAACTTACAGTTAAAAAAGAAAATAAAGAATGGCAGTTTATGTAAAAGTGAACATGTAACATATAATCCAGAAATTCCAATGTAAGATATTTACTCCAAAGAAGCAAAAAATTATGTCAACATAAATTCCAGCACACACATATTTGTAGAAGCTCTGTTTATAATCTCCACACACTGGAAATATTCTGAATGGCCTTGAAGGGGTAAATGGATAAATGAACTGCAATAAATCTGTACAGTGGGATCCTACACAGCAGCCAACAAAACAAAACAGAACAAAAAACGACGGATACACACATATACAATACACACAACAATTTGGAGAAATATCACAGGAATGCTGACTGAACAGAGCCAGTCTCAAACAAAAAAGCACACATGCGATTCCAAATATCAGTGGTTTCCAGGGGTAAGAGGAGGACGTAACCCCAAAAGTAGCACACGGGAGTTTCTGTGCAAATCTATATACGTGGTAAAATCCAGAGAACTGTATCTCAAAAACATTTTTTTTGTAACATTAATTGAAAAATAAAATGCCGAAAGTGAATTATTAGTCTTGTACATTCAACCAGTATAATTTAGATTTACACACCAATTATGTAGAATTGACTTTTTTTCATAAATTCAGCTGAAATGAGTCAAAGTCACCTCACACTCATTGAGGTAATCATTACTTGTATTCATTCTGGTGAGTTGTTTTAAGGTTTTTATTTATTTATTTTGAGAGAGAGAGAGCGAGAGAGAGAGAGAGAGAGAATATCCCAGGCAGGTTCCACGCTGTCAACGCAGAGCCCAATGCAGGGCTCGAACTCACTAACTGTGAGATCACGACCGGAGCTGACATCAAGAGTCAGACGCTCAACTGACTGAGCCACCCGGGCACCCCCATTGTATTCTTCATTTTAAACCTGTTTCGGTTCTCTTGCTTCCCTTGTCTTCCATGTGATGTCATGGTTAGGAAGTCAGGGAGGGATGAATTGCCAGGAGTTGGAGTCGTTGACGGGCACGACCAAAACGGAAGTAACCGGCCAGTCCTTAACCGCTTGCTGCGGTGGTACAGGCGGGCAGCTGTCCAGACGACACACTCACCTCCCCACACTCCGTGCCCGATTGAGGGTCAGGTGGACCAGCACAGACGTGGGACACAGAGGCTGAATATGGGTAAACGATACATGACTACGGAGATGCGATCTTTGGCAAAACAAGAGGGCTTGGACTGCAGTGCACGTGTGGTGAGGACGGGCCTTGATCACAAGAGGAACAGTCCCTCCCTTGTAACAGGCAAGAGGGAAGTCACGTAAAATGGGCCCGCGATGCAGAGACGTAGCTTGATAGGTTTGATTGTGGACTCCTAGGATGTCCTCTCTGGGCTTTTGCTTTCTCAATAAAATATGAAGTCAAGTCATTAGCTCAGCGAGGTATCTCAAGATACTTGGGAGAGGCGATTTCAAAAAGCTGGTTGGCGGCATGGAGCCTGCTTGGGATTCTCACTCTCACCTCTCTCTCTGCCCTTCCCCCACCCACGCTTTTTCTCTCTCTCTCTCAAAATAAACATTTTTTTTTTAAAAAGTTTCAAATAGGGGCGCCTGGGTGGCTCGGTCGGTTAAGCATCCGACTTCGGCTCAGGTCATGATCTCACGGTCCGTGAGTTTGAGCCCCGCGTCGGGCTCTGCGCTGACAGCTCGGAGCCTGGAGCCTGTTTCAGATTCTGTGTCTCCCTCTCTCTCTGCCCCTCCCCTGTTCATGCTCTGTCTCTCTCTGTCTCAAAAATAAATAAACGTTAAAAAAAAAAATTTAAAAAAAAAGTTTCAAATAACCTCTTAAAGATGATTGCAGTCTTTCTATGTGGTTGCTGATTTAGTATTATCTAACTGTGGCCAGATTTGTTCCCTACCGAATAGACCCTGCCCATCTTTTTTTTGTCTTCTTACACCATGTATCTTTTTCATTTAGGTTTTCTGTAATGTTCCTGGAGATGTTCAAGGAACACTCCAGTGGTGATGAGCAAAAGTGCACTCGACTCAAAGTTCTGAAATCCCACATCTGTCTTTTTGCGTAGCCCTCGATTTTTATGCTGAAGTCTGCTGGGGAGGAGCACCTGCGGTGTGAAGAAAATTCTGGACCGCTGGCCTCTTTGCTCGCCTCCCGGCCTATATATTCCCATTCAGCTCGAGTTTTCCCTTCTTCCTGACAAAGCTCCCTGTTGCCTCCCATAAGGAATATGGCATTTCATGCCTTTTATTTGAAAACGGTCTCTCTTCTCCCGTCTCTCTCTTCCCTTCTCCTTGTCTCCCCCATCTCTAACAAACGTGCCTTCCGCTGAGTGATCGGCAGAATAATAGTTCTGCATTGTTAGCAGCACTGCCCTTCTCATACCAGAAAATTAGAAAGTCAATTTCTAAATATAGACTGGAAATTAGGAAGTATGCTTTCCAATTCTTGACTCACTCCATCATTTGCTTGCTGTGGGGACCGCGGGGAACTGCTTGACCTCTCGGTTTCCTTTGGTTCAACGAAGGCAATAATTCTTGCTTTGCCTTCCAGATGTAGGTGAGTAATTAATGGTTGTGGAGTCCTTTGAAACTCGAAAACGATGCTGCAAGGGCTAATCACTTGCAGCACTCACCTACATTTTTGAAGTCACTCATAGCTGGTATGCGAAATAGGAAATCATGAAAGGCAATACCAATTTCACCTGCAAATAAACAAGAAGGTCCTGAAGGAAGCAGGAAGTTATTTATTCCTGCCTTTCCCTTCTCTTTCTCTCCTGAAAATTCGTTTGTACACTCTCTTCCGGACTTTTCCTCTGACACCTCACCTAAATTATTGATCAGCAAGGTACGCTTGAAAAAGAGCTGCTCTTTGGAGCTGGAGAGACTTACACACCTGATTCCACCACTTTCCAGCTGTGAGAACTTGGGCAAATGACTTCTTACATATTTTGCCTTTCTGTGCCTCAGCTTCCTTCTTTTGTACAAGGGTGAGAACCTCCGCTACACAGAGGTGCCGAGAAGAATTCCTTGCACGGCCGGGAGCGTGCGTGTGTTGACGCTAGGACATCGAGAAGCTTCCAGGGATGTCCATTCCCTTCCACTTTTAGGGAAGGAAGTGGAAGGAGGGAGAGGTCGTGTGGCAGAGCTGCGGTGTCAGTTAGATGGCCCCAACAAGACACTTGCTCCAGCTACAGAGGACGGGGGTTGACTCAAGCTTCAGTGTAGGCCTCGGATTAGCGGTCCACCGTGACTTTCTGCCACATGGAACGAAGTGTCTCACACCAGACCAAATTCCCTTATTCTGCAAACAGAAATGATGTCCACTAGGTCCTCAGCAAAGGAAGGCCCTATATATCTTCTAAAATGTGCATATTCTTTCTTGAGCTCCAAAAGTCAGGACGATAAATACAACGATCCCCGGGAGGGCAAGTATCAGAGTACAGAGCTTCTGAGAAGGCCCCTTTCTCAGGGTAGAAAAGATGCATAGAAGTGGACAACATTTCCAAGATGCCAAAGCCACAAGCAATGACGATTTTAAGCACTTTTTTAAAAATATTTGTTTATTTTGATGTAGGGGAGGGGCAGAGAGAGCAAGACAGAATCCCAGGCCGGCACCGCACTGTCGATGCAGAGCCATACCCCTGACTCCCAGTTCACGAACCGTGAGACCATGACCCGAGCCGAAATCGAGATGCTTAACCGACTGAGCCACCCAGGCGCCCCTTAAGGACTTTTTAAAGGCTTTGGTATAGGGTCCTCAGGGTGATTAATTAGCCCTCAAAAATAATCTGAATTTTCTGAGAGAAGGGAGAGATTGAATGGGGCCGAAGCCTGCTCTGTTCTCAGATCCGGGCTGCATCGCAAGCAACTGGTTGTGTTGTTTGTTTGGGTTTTTTAAAAAAGTATTTTATTTATTTATTTATTTATTTATTTATTTATTTATTTTATTTATTATTTATTTCGAGAGCAAAGAGGTTGGGAGAGGCGCAGGTAGAGAAGGAGAGAGAGAATCCCAGCCAGGCTCTGCCCTGTCAGTGCAGACCCTGACGTGGGGCTCGAACTCCCGAACCGTGAATCACGACCTGAGCCGAGAATGAGAGCTGGACCCTTAACTGACTGACCCACCCAGGCACCTCCAGGGAACTGACTAGTTTTGATAATGTCACATGAAGCAGAGAAACCTTTCATCTTAAAATCACATTATGTAAGAAGACAAATACATAATATGAGCCAAAAAGAAGAAAAGATTCCTCAGTCATTTGCAAGGGGACTAATAAAAATATGGATACTTTGGTGCATAACTCACTCATAACTGTTATAAATTACTCTAACAATCTTTTGTGCTGCAAAAGTGTCTGAAATAGTAAAATCCTGGGTCCAATAGTAATGCTTATTGTAGTGCTATATTGTAGGGATTTATGCATGTGGCTGTTTTCTTCACTAGAATTTGGCATCAGAATATGGATTATTTATTTCTCTGTTCCTCTAGGACGTCTCATGGTGCTAAATATTAAAATGTGTCAAGTTCTAGTACAAAAATACTATGTTTTGAAGCCATTAAAAGAATTATCATTAGAAGAAATTTTAATTATCATAGATATAAACCTCAATGATCGTTAAATGTTAGTATTGCTTTTTTTTTGTTACGTTTAAAAAGTATATTTGCAAGTGTTCCTGATTATGCAGATAGAGGCCTATGGCAGAAAATTCGCTTGTGAATGATTTTTTTTTTTAAGTTTATTTATTTATTTTGAAAGAGAGTGCGGGGAGGGGCAGAGAGAGGGAGAGAGAGAATCCCAAGCGGGCTCCGCACCACCGGCACAGGGCCTGACCCTGGGCTAGATCTCATGAACCGAGAGATGACTTAAGGCGAAACCAAGAGCCGGATGCTTAACTGACTGAACCCCCCGGTGCGCCTATGGATGGTTTCTTTTTTAATTGAGGTATAGTTGACACACAGTGTTGCATTAGTTTCGGGTGTACAACATAGTGATTGGGCAAGTTTATACACTATGCTGGACTCACAAGTGTCGCTACCCTCTGTCACCGTACAACATCGTCACAATACCGTTGAGTGTATTCCTTACTGTGCCTTTCATCCTCGCGACTTATTCATTCCTTAACTGAAAGCCTGAACCTCCTACTCCCCTTCACCCATTTTGCCCATCTGCCCGCCCCCCTCCCTTCTGGCCGCCACCATAGTAATACACACACACTCTACATCTTTATCATTCGTCCACTGATGGACACTGAGGTTGCTTCATAATAGTTTTACTGAGGTTGTAAATAATACCGCTATAAACATAGGGGTCCGTATACTTTGTCAAATTAGTGTTTTCATTTCCTTTGGGTAAATACTACACAGTGGGATTACTGGATCATAGGCTATTTCTATTTTTAACTTCTTGAGGAATGTTGTGTTTTGTTATAGCAGCTCGAGCAGAAAACTATTTTCATGGTAGGAGTCACTTTGGCTGTATTTTGACTAATATTTGGTTATTTTAATAAAAAGATTCCATTTACATTTTTTGATTACTACTAAATTTATTTAAATACAAAGAAGTTGCATTAGTTTTTATGTGAACTGGCTGTTGCTATGTTTTTTTTTTTCATTTTCTATTTATGTTTTAGGGATTTTCTTAAAGACTTGCATGTCTTTGTAAATTGAGAGTTTTAACCCTTGTAATATCTTAGTATCTTTGCAAAGATTTTCCCAGTGTGTTGTTTGTGCTTTTTATATTCTCTGTCTCTCTCTCTCTCTCTCTCTCTCTCTCTCTGTCTCTCTCTCTCACACACACGCACACACACACACACACAAAGTTTCCAAAGTATTTAAATATATCAATATTTTGATATATTTAATGATTTAAAAATCATTAAACAATGATTTTTTTAAAAATTCAATGTTTTTTATTGTTTTTACAGGAAAGATTTGTAACTACGTACTTTATGATTTTATATTTTGTTCTATGTGTAAAAATGCTACAATTTAGTTACGTTTTAGTGTGCTTAGTAATATGATTTTTTAATTCTAATTTTTTGACTACCTCTCCTATGGATTAGACATTGCTACTTGAATCATATCACAAATTGAATATATGCTATGGTTAGTTTGTGAAATAAGACTAGTATATTGTTTTGTTTCGCTGTTAAGAGCTTAGAGGAGTTTTAGGTTCACAGCAAAATTGAGAGGACGTTACAGAGATTTCTCATGGCCCCTGTCCCCACACATGCATAGCCTCCCCCAGTATCAATATCCCCCACCAGAGTGGTGCATTTGTTACGATTGATGAACCTACGCTGACACATCATTATCAATGTCCAGAGTTTACTTTAGGGTTCGGTCTTGGTGTTGTACATTCAGCAGGTTTGGATACATGTATAATGACACATATCTACCTTTACAGTAGGCTACAGAATCCTTTCAAAGCCCTGAGTATCCTCTGTGTGTCCTAACCTATTCACCCCTCCCTGCAATTCTAGCCCCTTCCAACCACCGGTCCTTTTACTGTCTTCATAGTTCTACCTTTTCCAGAATGTCATATAACTGGAATTGTATACTCTTTAGCTTTTTTAGATTGCCTTCTTTCTCTTAGTACGACGCATTTAAGGTCCTTCTATGTCTTTTCATGGTTTGATGGCTCATTTCTTACGACGGCTGAAAAATAGGCTTTTCTCAGGATGGATCACTGCTTACTTGCTCACCTACTGAAGGACATCTTAGTTGCTTCCAAGTTCGGGCCAGCATGAATAAAATAGCAGGAAACATCCATGTGCAGGTTTTTGCGTGGACATAAGCTCTCAACTCCTTTGGACAAATAGTAGAGAGCACGGTTGCTGGATTGTATGGTCAGACAGGTTAGTGTCGCTATAAACGCACTCTGACCATGGTTTCTGTTGCACCACATCCTTGCCAGTGCTTGGCATTATCAGTGACTTGGGTTTTGGCCATTCTAATAGGTGTGTTGTGTATCACATTGTTGTTTTTATTTCGTATTTCCCCAATGCCCTATGATGTGATGCATCTTTCCATGTGTCGATTTTCCATCTTCTATCTGTATGTCATCTGTTAAGCTCTTTGGCTCATTTTTCAATCAGGTGGTTTCCCTGTTGAGTTTCTTTGTATACTTTGGATAACAGTCCTTTATCGGATATATCTTTTTTAAGACACATAATTTCTCCCAGTGTGTGGCTTGTGTTTTAATTCTCTGGACATTGTTTTTCACAGAGCGGGAGATTTTAATTCTAATGAAATCCAGCCCATCAATTATTTATTTTATGGATCATGTCTTTGTATCTTAAACCTCATAGCCATACTCTAGGTCATCTAGGTGTTCTCCTGTATTATGTTCTCAGAGTTTTATAGGTTAGCATTTTAAATTTAGGTCAGTGATCCATGGTGAGTAACTTTTTGTTAAGGGTGTAAGGTCTGTGATTAATGTCTGGGTTTAATGAGTCACTGTTCCACCTTCAGCCTTTTGGCCATAGCTCTGCTGCTGTAGGTTCCATATTGTCCTTATTCCCCATCTGCAGTTATTGTTCTATTTGACTTTTTTCCATGACTGATTCCTACCTGGTCCTTCCCCCGTCACACTCTCCGAAGCCGTAGGTTGACACGACATTCATGAACGGCTATCATTTATGTTGCATCTTTTCATTACTTCACTACTGGTTACCTCTGGTGCTGGAGACCTCAAGATAAATATGACCTATGCCTTGTCACCAGAGTGATAAGTACACAAACGTACTGTTTCAACTTGTTATAAGGGCCCTTGTAGAGAAGTGTGCATAATGTGTTAGAGGACAAAAGTTGTGCACATGACTTCCTAGGGCAACCCTGGGGAAAATAGCAGAGTGGGGGTTATTTCAAGAAAAGGGAACAACGTCCACAAAGGTATTGTATGCAGTACAGCAATGTCCTTCAAGAGAATTAAATCCAAGCCCCATATCCCTGCAGAATTTTCTATAGATCAGAGCCCTATCTTCTTTGATTGTTCTCCATTCTTGTTGCATAATAACTTGTGTATGTGCAGCCCACGTCTTGGGATTTTGTGGTCATTTGAGCTACTGACAGCATCATAGACACATAGAAGAAGTTCCACGCATGAGGGTTTAAGAAAACCCCCAGATGTGACTGTTTTGATGGTAAAAAGAAACCCTGATATTTCATACAGTGACAAGTCTATTGAAAGCAAATGATGGGAATTTTAAAAAGTTAAATTTCACGGAAAGTGTGAGCATCAGATGGCCTTCACTGTGCAATTCTATGGAGGGATCCAGCTGGCCTCCTAACAGGAAGATGCAACATATTATTACCAACAGCTTCTCAGGCATTGGCTTAGATGATTGCTGACTACTGATCCTTTTTGAGAAATAAACTGGACTGAATCGGGGAATTGTAGATCAGGCATCTGACTTTGATATCAGTAAAACGAGATAAGGAAAGATCTCTAAAGAGTACCTTGTTGAGTATAAATTTCAGAGCCTGCCACTGCCTTTTCCACCAGAGTAAATCATGTCTAACACAAAAGAGCTCTTGAGACCAAGAAAAATAAAACTATAGTCCAAAGAAAGTGAGTAAATTTTCTGTGAAGCATTACACAACTTTTGAAAATGTGTTTCTAACAGCTTTCAAAGAAATGTGGCAATTATACTTGTCTCTGTCTTTCGCTTGTTATCCACGTGGCAAGTCACTGTGAGAGAAGAATTGCACTTTCTTTTGAAAGAATTAAAATTTAGAAAATGCCCCAAAGTTAGGAATATTCTTAAATCTCGGAAACAGTGTTGCTTGCAGGGTCCTCTAACCCTCAGATTACAGATGAGGTAATTAAGGCCCAGAGTGGGGAAATGGTTTGCACAGTGTATTATCTCGTTGTTAACGCCACCACATACAGAGGATGAAGACTGGAAAGAGGCTTACCTTGCCCAGGGCAACATAGTTTTTGAAGATGTAGACTTGGGATTCAGACTTGGGTTTGTCTCATTTCAGGGCCTCTGCTTTTGTCCATGATGACGTACCTCTGGTCTAGATCAGACTAGTATTACTGCCTCTGCTATACTTTTTCCGCTGTTACCACTGACTGATCTTAGTGATTGAGTTACGATAAACACAGAAGTAAGGAGGTTGCTCACTTAACCCAAAAAGATCACATATATAGTATATGAAGGAAGTAACACAAATCTATACGTTGTATGGGGGGAGGGGGAGGGAATCAACCATTTCCCCTTCTCCGTTTATTAAATGGGCTGAACGTGCTTTTTCCTGCTTCCTTCAACATTATGGACACGTCCCGTAGTTTTCCAGTTGTTCTGAGTTACAACAACACCTGATATTAAATAATACACGCACAAGTAAACGACCTACTAGATAGCCCTGAGTCAGGGCTTCGTATCTGCATCAGTTTGCTAATTCCTCTGCCCGTTTTCCTCTCCAACTTTTCTTCTATCCTGTAGCCAGAATCATCTTTCTAGAACGTCAGTCTGATCCCTTACTCCATCTTAAAAACTCTTCAATGGCTCCTTCATATCCTTCAGTTGATTTTGTGGGTTGCTTGGGTAATTCTGCTGCTGCTCTAATCTGGGCTTATTCATATGGTTGCACTCACCTGATAGATGAACCTGAGGCTGGGCTCAGCTGGAAGGGCCGGGGCCACTTGACCTTCTTCCTTGTCTTTCATCTTGAAGGGAGCTAGTTAAGGAACTGGGTCAGAGCCGGCGCTGCTGGGCCTGTCTGGCCGGGAATGCGGACTAGAAAAGATGTAAGCAGATAGGCCTGGGCTGTGAAATAGGATAGCGGCTTTCAAACAAACTTGAGTTTGCTTCAGAACCACCACAGGGGGCTTGAGGAACTCCAGATTGATGAACTGTACCTTCGGAGTTTCTTCAGTGAATCTGGGTGGGGCCACAAGTTTGCCTGGATAACTCATTCCCTGCTTTATCTGATACAGCTCACTTGGGGACAATCAGAACGGCTGAACTGAGACTTCAAAGCTCTCTGGGTGAGTGTGAGGCTGGCTGGTTGCATTTGCCTGAAGACCTGCCGCAGAAGCGCTTGACTTTGGCACCTGTTGTATGTAGCAACTGCACCCGATGACTCGACACGGGACCCTCGGTCTTTTCCCCAGCGATTATTTCTCTGTTTCCAACAACGTATCCTGTCACCTAAGAGTTAGTCAGGAAATAGTTGTTGAACTAAGCTACATGTTATATCCACCGCAATAAGAACACAACTATTACTTATAAGCAATAAGAGAAAGGGCATTAGGAGGAAGAAGAGAAAGGATGCTAATTAGCCGGAGTAAGAAACCAGTTGTGCGCATGTGCACTGGTACGTTGGGTGGTTCAGGAGCGTTTGATAAGGTAGGAACTTCCGTACACCTACATTGTTGAGAAACCACCGTCACACCTGTCAGAAGGGCTAAAACGAACAACTCAGGCAACCACGGATGTTGGCGACGATGTGGAGAAGGGAACCCTTTTGCGCTGCTGGTGGGAATGCAAGCTGGGTGCAGCCACTCTGCAAAACAGGATGGAGGTTCCTCAAAAAACTAAAAACAGAACTACCCTCCAACCCAGCAATTGCAAGACTAGGCATTTCTCCACGGGATACAGGTGTGCTGTTTCGAAGGGGCACAGGCACCCCCATGTTTATGGCAGCACTATCGACAGTAGCCAAAGTCTGGAAAGAGTGCAAATGTTCATCGACAGATGAACGGATAAAGAAGATGTAGTAGGGACACCTGGGTGGCTCACTCGGTTGCGTGTCCGACTTCGGCTCAGGTCACGATCTCGTGGTTCGTGAGTTCGAGCCCCACATCAGGGTGGCTGCTGTCAGCGCAGAGCCTGCTTCAGATCCTCTGTCCCCCTCTCTCTGCCCCTCCCCTACTTGAGCTGTCTCAAAAATAAACATTTTTCTAAATTAAAAATTTAATGTGGTGTATGTATGTATTTTACACACACACACAATGGAACGCTGCTCGGTGATCAAAAATAATGAAATCTTGGTATTTGCAGCAACATGGATAGAACTAGAGTATATTACGCGAAGCACAATAAGTCGGAGAAGGACAAATATCATGTGATGTCACTTACATGTGGAATTTAAGAAACAAAACGGATGAACATAGGGGAAGGGAAGGAAAAAAACAGGGACACAAACCCTAAGAGCATCTTAAATACGGGAAACAAAGTGAGGGTTGCGGGAGGGGAGGTGGGGGGGGTGATGGGCTAAATGGGCGATGGGCACTAAGGAGCGCACTTGTGGGGATGAGCCCTGGGTATTATATGGACGTGATGAATCACTGGATTCTACTCCTGAAATCATGATTACACTCTCTGTTAACTAATTTGGATTTAAATAAAATTACAAAAAGACACCTACATTGTTTTAATACTAGATACCTCGAATGGAACCACTCTGCTGATACACCCAGAAGCCAGACACTTGCCTGAAGAGCGTATCTAGTATCTCTCGGTAGCTGCCTCCCTGTGGAAGCCCAGTTGCAGTGATCTGTGCCACTGTAGGTGTTGGTTTAGGGCAGTGTTCGCCTCTCCCTTTGGTTACCCTCCTTCCGTCACCGGGCCGGGGCGTGGCATTCCCCAGTTTGCTCATTGGATTCATTCTGTCATGAAAGGTCAGAAAGCCAACTAGTTTCAAATGTCAACAGACATCTACCGTATTTCATTCCAGCAATAATTTTTCCCCCCGATCTTAACTATCAAACCCTGAGCTTTGCAAAAGCTAACGTTTTGGCTGTGGGCTGAAGGGTCGGTAACTCCCCTGGGCTCTTCTGCTCTCATTGATCAGAGTTTGGTAGCTCAGGCTCTAGAAGAATTAATTAAATAAGAACTGCTGGGAGAAACAGCCACGCATCGTGCACTTAATGACTGGTGATATTGTGGGTGTGAACAGGGTTAATTGTAATTCAAGGTGCATCTTTGCCAACTCTGGGGATAATTAAATACATCTGGGGACTCTTTTCCCAAGATGCGGAGCTTTGACTTCAAATACCGTCCTCTTTTAATATTCACAGCCACACCAGTGCTTGATAGGTAAAGAAATGCCTGTTTGTCCTTTTCCCTGGTAAGAAGTGTTTGTTCCTTAATCTCTATTTTCTCCTCTGCAATTTGACATATACACCATTATGAGTTTAATTGGGGATGCTTATTAATCGGCAACTCTTTTTGTCACTACAGACTTAAAGAAAACATGTTTTACCGTAAGATGGGGTTAAAGATAATGTTGCAAAGCGTTGCTTCGGTGTCCGTTTTCGGTCATTCATTTATGATCTACTAAAGTGTGAAATCCTTTCTCACATTCACGTCATTCAAGATAGCCGATGTGCCTCTTTATTAGTATTCCGGCCAGGTGGTTACTTTTAGCTGTCACTTAAAAAACGCTTGGGGCGCCTGGGTGGCTCAGTCACTTAGACGTCTGACTACAGCTCGGGTCATGGTCTCGTGGTTCGTGAGTTCGAGCCCCACACCAGGCTCCGGGCCCGTGGAGCCTGCTTCGGCTTCTGTGTCTCCCTGTCTCTCTCTGCCCCTCCCCTGCTCTCTCTCTCTCTCAGAAAATGAATAAAACATTAAAAAGAATTTTTTTTTAATGCATAAGGCTAAATTAAAAGTTGCAGAGACTTTGGGGATGAGAAGTAGGCAATCAACTGCGTGAGATGTGAGTAAAACCTTTAACCATAATACATTCTCATCAACACTTTTGTCAGGTATGTTACGAACGATGTCCTCACTACTGCTCTCAGGGATACGTACGCATTATCGTCTGCAGATTACATTTCACAAAGCAGCTACGGGGCTGGACAGTACACATTGCAAATGCATAACTCTTATTTGACATCACAGTTAAAGACCAACCGCTTGGGAGACTTTGAATCTTCCAGAAGATTCTGAAATACAAATTTGAGTTTCCCAGTAGAAAAGTGATCTCCTAACTCCAATAGTCTTCAAGAATTTGTATTGTCTTGTTTTCCTCAAATAACACCTATTTTGATTCTTTTGTTAGATACACCCATACTTTGAAATGCTTTACCAAACACATTCATTTTTTTTTTTTGATGTTTATTTATTTTTGAGAGACAGAGAGGGCAAGCAGGGGAGGGGCAGAGAGAGGGAGACACAGAAGCCAAAGCAGGCTCCAGGCTCCCAGCTATCAGCCCAGAGCCTGATGCGGGGCTCGAACTCACGGACCGTGAGATCATGACCTGAGCCGAAGTCAGGCGCTTCACCGACTGAGCCACCCAGGCGCCCCTACCAAACACATTACACCAGTTCGTTAATTATGTCTTGATTGGGAGAAAAAAAGGAGAAGTAAATTGATCAATGAGCCAGGTCAGCATGAAGGAGCTTGCTGACCATCCGTCACTGAAGGAGCAACAGCTAATTGCGCAGTGGAAAGAATGCATCATTTCTTTGTTTTACACTTACATGCACAAATATGTGACCGTGGGCAGGTTGCCTTGATTCTGAGCCTCCGTTCCTTTATTTGTAATATGACAATAGCAATTTCTTTGGCCTAGGTATCTTATGAGCATTACACTTAGCTTAGGGCATGCTGCATAAGCACCAAATGACTGGAAATATTCTCTGTATCGTTGACCTAAGCAAACATTTATTTTCTGTGAGCATCTTTTTATTCTCCTTTAATATTGAATTCATAACACCCCCTGGCAGGGCAGTTAGGAAGATTAGTAATGCCTTACGATGAAAATAATCCCCTTTATCTTTGGCATATATTAGGTACTCGTTAATGGTAGCAACCGTGTTATTTTACGCCTAGTATTTTAGTTGAATTTCATGTATTGGAGAAATATTCCTTCAATACCTGCTGCGTGTCATGATTCAAGGTGCTGGTGAGCCACACTACGTCCCTGCCTCAAGGAGATCAGAACTGAGTGGGGCACGGATGCCCACTGAGTGTTATCTGATCTATTTGGGAGAGAATCAGGGTAGCTTCCCCGCGATGTCTTGAGTCACAGGGAATAAATGGACTTAGCTAGGAAAATGAGTGGTGTGAAAAGCTTTATGAAGGGTAACAGTGGAAACGTGGGCGTGAGGTGGTCAGGGAGGGCCTCCTTGAAGGAATCCAATTCAGACCTCCTCCTGAAGTAGGAAGACGGGCCGGCGGCCTGAAGGGGGTGCTGGAGGACTTATGGGGCAGAGGACGAGGTACCCGTGCCCCCAGCGCCTCCCCTCACCCTCACCCTCAGCGCTGGAGCCACACTGAACCACAGGAGATCAGGTTGGGGAGCCTGGCTTACCTGGGTCAGGATCCTGGTTCCCCCAGTCACCGGGAGCATAACGTGAGCGAATTGTGTGGCTCCTATGGTTGTCGGCAATAAGCAATTTAACATACTGAAAACACTTAGGATAGTGCCTAGTACAAAGTAAGTATTCCTTTTAAACATTTTCTTTAAAAATTTTTTTTTAAGTTTATGTATGTATTTTGAGAGAGAGAGAACAAGTGGGGTAGGGGGCAGAGAGAGAGGGAGAGAATCTCAGGCCGGCTGCACACCGTCAGCACAGAGCACGACGCGGGCTCGAACCCACGAACCGTGAGATCGTGACCTGAGCCGAAATCAATGGACGCTTAAGCGACTGAGCCACCCAGGTGCCCCATACCAAGTATTTAATAAATGTTCATGATTATTAGGATTCATTTGTTTCTTCAACTATGCCTGTTGTCTTCACATGCTGTGCCGTCTTGGCTCTTTCCTTCTCCTCTTAACCTATGTGTTCATTACCCATACTTTAAAAATGTTTCTTTTTTGGGGGCGCCTGGGTGGTGCAGTCGGTTAAGCGTCTGACTTCAGCCGGGTCACGATCTCACGGTCCGTGAGTTCGAGCCCCGCGTCAGGCTCTGGGCTGATGGCTCGGAGCCTGGAGCCTGTTTCCGATTCTGTGTCTCCCTCTCTCTCTGCCCCTCCCCCGTTCATGCTCTGTCTCTCTCTGTCCCAAAAATAAAAATAAACGTTGAAAAAAAAAATTAAAAAAAAAATGTTTCTTTTTTTATTTTTGAGAGAGAAAGAGAGAGAGAGAGAGAGAGAGCATCCCAAGCAGGCACCGCACTACCAGCACAGAGCCTGATGGAGGGCTCGGACTCACAAACTGCAAGATCATGCCAGTCGGATACTCAACCGACTGAACCACTCAAGTGCCCCCTATTTTATTCTTCTTGCAGTGGGAGGAGCAGCTCCTGGTTTTTTGTTTGTTTGTTGGAAATTTTCACCTCATTTACTTAACCCTCTTTTGTTTGTTTTTATGTTTATTTATTTATTTTGAGAGGGAGACAGAGAGCATGAGCTGGGGACTGGTAGAGAGAGAGGGAGAGACAGAATCCCAAGCCAGCTCTGTGCTGTCAGCACAGAGCCCAACGCGTGGCTCGAACCCACGAACTGTGAGAGCGTGACCTGAGCAGAAAGCAAGAGTCGGATGCTTAACCCACTGAACCACCTGGGCGCCCCTTAACCCTCTTTCATTGAAGGTAACAGTACTGGTGTTTATGATTATTCAGCCTTCCCTCTCTAGCTTTCCTACTAGCTGGGACAAAAAGGATACACTTTTGTTGTTGTTTTCTCTTCTGCCTCTGGTCAGCTTCCTGCACGGTCGAATTTTCTCCAAAGTGGATGATATCACTGAGCCATTTTTGGTCTTCACGAATTGTTACGCTCGTATTTTCCATCATAGCGCCTTGACATCAGAGTTTGGAAGGTGGACAGGGACGGTCATAAGCTAGGCCAGTTCCTTAAATCTTCGATTGCCGTCACGTGCCACTGTGATTGACCTATTACTGTGCTGCGTCGTTCCTGCTAATCAGGGTTTCACAGTAAAATGTACGAGATGCTTTGAGTGCCCTGCCAGATGCCCTCTCCGGGGCAGGTACGTTCTTTCCTCCAGTTTCTTGAGTGCTTACTGCTCCCTCCTGACCCCTTTCTCCAGGAGATTCCTGTGTGCCACACGGAAGCCACCCACTCACACTCCCAGGTAACCCACGGCTAAGAACGAACTCACCGCGTAGAAAAATCCGGCTCCCTTTCCTTAACGTGGCGCTATTTCTACTCTGAACGTGACACCATATTCCTGTTTAGCAACTTCCTCTATCCTACCCTCCTTCTCTTCCTTTTTTTCTGAGAAGTCGTCATCAATAATCACTTGCACGAGAACATCTGTCGTAGGGTCTACCTCTAGAACACCGAAACTAAGGCCACCGCAAACGTTTAAGCGAGTCCCCAATATGCCATTCACTCTGCTGATTGCATTGTGTCCATGGTGTCATTTCATCTGCGACACAACCTCACTGGATATGTACTGCAGCCTTCTCTCCATTTTACCGGAGAGGAAACAGAGACGTCACCCTCCCTTAGCAGGTGTCAGAACTGGAATTTGATGAATTAGCTCTATCCTTAGAACAGAGGGCGATAGCAATGAACCAGAAACAATTCCTGCCTTCAAAAGCATATGTGCCCACAAATAGGTAAAGAACCAGATCTTGTTTTATTTTATTTCATTTTATTTCATTTTATTTTATTTTATTTTATTTTATTTTATTTTATTTTATATGTATATAATTTATTCTCAAGTTGGCTAACATACAGTGTATACAGGGTGCTCTTGGTTTTGGGGGTAGATTTCCCATGAGCCGTCGCTTGCATTCAACACCCAGTGCTCATCCCCACAGGCGCCCTCCTCCATGCCCGCCACCCACTTTCCCCTCTCCCCCACCCCCCATCAACCCTCAGTTTGTTCTCTGGATTTAAGAGTCTCTGATGGTTTGCCTCCCTCCCTCTCTGTTTGAAACTCTTTTTCCCCTTCCCTTCCCCCACGGTCTTCTGTTAAGTTTCTCAAGTTCCACATATGAGTGAAAACATATGATAATCTGTCTTTCTCTGACTTATTTCGCTTAGCATAATACCCTCCAGTTCCATCCACATAGTTGCAAATGGCAGGATTTCCTTCTTATTGCCCAGTGGGATTCCATTGTATACATAAACCCCATCTTCTTTATCCATTCGTCAGTTGATGGACATTTGGGCTGGAGTGAGTCTTACGCTAGTATCAGAAATACCTGTACCACACTGCCATATGGAAGGCATATTTTCTGTGGGGCATGTGGGTAGTTTAGTCAGTTAAGCATCAGACTTCAGCTCATGTCATGATCTCTTGGTTCCTGAGTTCGAGCCCTGCATCATCCAGCTGCCTGCTGTCAGAACAGAACCCGTTTGGGATCCTCTGTCTCCTTCTGTGTTTCTGCCCTTCCCTGCTCTCGTGCACCCGTATGCATGAGTGCTCTCTCTCTCTCTCAAATAGTTTTTAAAAAGACAAGTAGTGTATACGCTTTTTTACTATAATTTTGTGGGTCTATTTTTGGGTTCCCCGTTCTATCCCACTGCTTTGTGAGTCTGTCCTCTCACTAAACCCACACTGTCTTAATTGCTGTCCCTTCATAGTAAGTCCTGAACTCCTGTATCCTCGGTACCCCCATCTTTGTTCTTTTTTGAACTAGTTTTGACTTTCCTAATTATCTTCTTTGATTTTTTTTTAAATCAATATTTAGTAGTTTGCAGCGTACAGAGCCTGCTCTTTTGTAGGGTGCCAACCCAAGTGATTTTTCTGGTGCTATTGTCAGGATGTTTTTGTTTGTTTTGTTTTTAATACTGAGTTCCACTTGTTCACTGCTGGTAATAGAAACATGGTTGATTTTTGTATATTGATTTTATATTGTGTGCCCTTGAAAAAGTTACTTTGCTACTTCGAGGAGCTCTTGGCAGAATTTTTAAGATTGTCTGTTTATACAAGTATGTCATCTGCAAAGAGGGACAGTTTTTCTTCCTTTCCAAACCATATTCCTTTTACCTTTTTTTTTTTTTTTTAACGTATGGCACTGCCTAAGACATCTAGTAAATTCTTGCATAGAAGCAGTGGAAGAGGATGTCCTTGGATTGTTCATGAATTTAGAGAGAAGCACTCAGTCTTTTTTTTTTTTTTAAGTTTTTGTTTATTTTGAGAGAGAGAGCACGCACACCTGAGCAGGCTGGAGGTGGGCAGGAGTAGAGAAAGATGGAGAGAGAGAATCCCAAGACGGCTCTGCAGCAGCCGCTTGCAGCCCTACTGGGAGTCGATCTCAGGAACCATGAGATCATGACCTGAGCCAAAAATTAAGATTTGGAGGCTTGACTGACTGAGCTACCCAGGGAACCTGAGAAGCATTCACTCTTTTGCCACTGAATTATTTGTTTATACTTGGACTTTGAAGATGACCTTTATCAGCGTGAAAAAGTTCCCCTCTACTTCTAGGTTGCTGAGTATCGTTACCTTGATAATCTATTGATATAATCATATGGATTTTCATCTTGAGTCTATTAATAGAATTAATGATATTGGATGTATTTTCTTTTTTTTTTTAATTTATTTATTTTGAGAGAGAGTGTGTGTGTCAGTTATGGAGGGGGGGGGAGAGAGAGAGAGAGAGAGAGAGAGAGAGAGAGAGAGAGAATCCCAAGCAGGGTCCATGCTGTTAGAGCAGAGCCGGATGTGGGGCTCAATCTCAGAAACCTTGAGATCATGACCTGAACTGAAATCAAGAGTCGGATGCTTAACTGACTGAGCCACCCAGGTGCCCCTGGATGTATTTTCCAATACTGAACCAAATTCATATTCTTGGGATATATCACACTCGGTCATGATGTATTATTATCTTTTTCTGTGTTCCTGAATTTGACTGCTAGTATTTTGTAAAAGATTTTTACAACTATTGTCATAAGGGATATTGTTCTATAGTTGTTTTTTGTTTTTTTTTTTTAAGATTTTGTTTTTAAATAATCTCCACACCCAGCGTGGGGCCTGAACTCACAATCCCAGGATCAGAAGTCACACACTCCACCAACAGGGTCAGCTAGGCTCCCCTATTCTGTAGTTTTCTTTTCTTGAAATGTCTTTGTCTGGATCTATTAGCAACATTCTGGCTGTGTAGAACAAGTTTGGAAGTTTTCCCTCCTATTCCATTTTCTGGAGAAGATTGTATAGAATTGGTTTCATGCCTTCCTTAAATGTTTGGCAGAATTTGTCAGAGAAATTATGTATGTTGAGATTTCCTTTGTTGGAAGGTTTTAAACTATTAATTTCTAAAATAAACATAGAACTCTTCAGGTTATCTGTTTCCCACTGAGTGAGTTTTGGTAGCTTTTGTCTTTCAAGGAATTGGGACTATTTCATGTAAGTTGTCAAGTTTATGGTCTTAGAATTATTCCTAGTATCTCCTTATTATTCTTTTCATTTTTGTCTTTTCCTATTGTTTTTATCAGTCCTAGTAAAGAACAAGTTTTTGATTTTGCTTGCTTTGATTTTCATGTTGTTTATTTCAATTTCCTTTATACTTGCTCACCTCTTCTATTATTTCCTTCATTCTACTTTTTCACATTTAATTTGTTTTTCTTCCTCTAGTTTCCTAAAGTAGCTTAGGTTCTTTAAGTACCACATGTTGTATTTTCATTTTCCTTTAATTCATGTATTTTAGATTTCCGTTAAGATCATCTCTTTACTGTTGTTAAAGTTCACTTATTTATTTTTGAGAGAGGGGAGGGGAGGGGAGGGGAGGGGAAGGAAGGGAATCCCAAGCAGCTTCCTTGCTTTTTGCACAGAACCTGATGCCGGTCTTGAACTCAGGAGCTCAATCCCATGCACAGCGAGATCATGACCTGAGCTGAAATAAAGAGTCAGACTCTTTAAAAAATAATAATAATAAATATTTTTTAACGTCCATTTTTGAAAGAGAGACAGAGCGTGAACCGGGGAGGGGCAGAGAGAGAGGGAGACACAGAGTCTGAAGCAGGCTTCAGGCTCTGAGCCATCAGCACAGAGCCCGATGCGGGGCTTGAACTCACCAACCATGAGATTGTGACCTGAGCTGAAGTCACACGCTTAACTGACTGAGCCACCCAGGCGCCCCAAGAGTCAGACTCTTAAATGACTGAGCCACCCAGGTACCCCAAGACCCCCTCTTTAAAGCATATATTATTAGGATGTGTTTTTGAAAAAATTTCCATGGGTTCCAGTCCCCTAGCCTATCTGACATTTCCTTTCCATCTTTTAAAGTGTTCGTACTTTTTTTTTTTTTTAAGATACTACCCAACATTTTTGGTTGTATTTAGTGAGAGAAAGAGGCAAAATTATATCTATTCTATCTTCCAGATGGAAGGAGTGACTTTAACACGCATTTTGAAAATTTTGACAACTATTTCAAGTTAACAGTTCATGTGACAATTGCTTCGATGAGAAAGTTAAGACTCAGAGCATTTAAGTAAGTTAGTTTTAATTGCTGAATCACCGACGTGTATATATATACTTTTGCCAAGACACATCCTTCTTATATTTTATGATTTTAACTTGTATGATATAATGTGCTTTTCTTCCATTTCTTCAGATTAAGACTATGTCTCAGATTCTTGGTATCTCTCATGCATGGTTTAGTAGGCCCATGAATATATTAAGTGTTTAGTAGATAGTTGCTGAGAAACACGATGATGAATGCATGCCTATACCTTTGTTATTAATAATTTCCAATGGATAACCGATAACCCTTTCCTTTACTTTGTCAGCCTGTGCAGAGCTGATACGAAGAGGTGATTGAGGAAACTATATCAGGGCACCCATGTGGCTACACAGGGGAAAGAACTGCCTATTTAAAAATTGGCTGTGTATGCAGTTCAGAGTCCCTTTGAAATGTTGTGTATCTGCAAATCAGGGCAGGCCTGTAATGGTATTTTTGGAAGTAATGATTTGTGAGTCTCTTCTTGGTTCATAGCAACTCGTTTCCGCTTCACCCATCACCTTGAAGTCAGCCCTCCAACAATCACGGGCACCAATAGCATTTTCTTCCTTTCATTGAGATTTCTCAAACTGAATGCATAGCCTTCCTCTCAATGGCACAGGCTTTTGTGCCATGCCCTGTGTTCACTGTTCCCCCTGTTGTCTCTGGCACCAGTATCTTTCATTTGTCTCCATTGTGCTTTATGGGGTTTTAGTTGAACTTATTTCAGAATGGGAATGCAATCAGTATGACACGTTTAACGTGCCTTAAGCTTGGGAACGTTTCGGTTGTGTACTTATAAGCACATCTCCGTGCAGATTGAACGAGTATGCTCTGTTCTGTTAAACTATAGAAAACAGGTCTGTTGATGTTTTGTGAGTCACAAGGAACAAACTCTACGGTCGACAGAATCATACGATTGTGTTGACAATAGTTCAGCAGGATAATATGGGGCTTTGACCGATCATGACAGGTGGTCCGGGAGGTGGCCTAATCTTGACATCTTAACTATGCCATCTCATGCTGGGGGACCAGTCAAGGCATCTCCAAGTGCACGCCCTCCTGCCCCACCGAGATCTTAACCATATTACAGTAAATGTTAATTTATGTCGCAGTGTGTAGAGTGGAAAAAAGCATGGCCTTGGGGGGTAAAACAGACGTGTGTTCAGTACTTGATCTTCTGGCTTGTAACAATGTGATTCAGGTGAGCTACCTAAAATATCTGGGCCTGAGTTTTCTCCTCTGTGAAATAAAGAGAATAAACACAGATTAAAGGGACGCCTGGGCGGCTCAGTCAGTTTAGCGTCCCACTTCGGCTCACGTCATGATCTCGTAGTTCATGGGTTCGGGCCCTGCCTCGGGCTCTGTGCTGCCAGCTCGGAGCCTGGAGCCTGCTTTGGATTCTGTGTCTCCCTCTCTCTCTGTTCCTCCCCCACTCGCACTATGTCTTTCTCCCAAAAATAAATAAACATTAAATGAAAAAATTTAAAAACTAAACACAGGTTAAAAATTATGCATATACACTTCCTGGTGATTCGGGTTTAATATGGTGTAGACTAATAAGTTCCAGGACGTAAAATCTTGACGACGACGACTAATATATAACCTTTATTGAACACCCACCATATGTCAGGTACTGTGAAAAATGCTTTACATGGATTATTTCATTTAATCCTCATACAAACTCTATGATGCAAATACTGTTATTACACCACCCTCAGTTAAGAAGACTCATACTCCTAGAGTAACTACGATGTAAGAAGTTATAGATAGTAAGGGACAGAGCCAGGATTTAAACACAGGTCCATCTAACCTAACTTCTAAGCCCACGCTATTCAAGAATAGAGTTGCACCACCTCTCGCCTCATCAACCTGAGTGCACTGTTACCTGCTTTGTCCCAATCACAGTGTGCTCCAGACTGTGCAGAAATTAAGTATCAACAGGATTTAAGCGGCAGTAGGAATATCATAGCAGCAGCTCTCCTCCCCTGTTACGAGAAATAAACATAAGTGTTAAGATTTTTAAAAATGAGTATATAAATGAATTCCATATGCATTCTAAATGTTCGTGATTTAGGGCTCAGGAATGTGAATCCCTGTACTCGTTGGACTGTAATGTTAGGAAGTCGTTCTGCCCAGCCTGCCAGTGGTCTGGCTCCGACAGACTAAAATGGGAGTAGGTCTTTGGAAATAGGCCCTACTGAACTAAGTACGGGTCTATTCTGTATTCTCGTAGGCTGAAGACTCTTCATATTCACTCTGTCTGCTTCAACAAAAGCCCTGGTTATCCTGACTTTGCTTTCCAACATGACAGCTAAGGACTCTAACGGACTGCTTGCTTTGCGTGGGTCAGCGGTACTTGTATTCTAATGGATGAGGGCTCTCCTTACACAGGCATCAGTTGCCATAGGAAGCTAATGTGAGAAACATTTGGGGCAGAATACAAGAATTATATCCTTTATTTTACTGTCAGTCTTTTTTATTCTTTGGAAGGGTGTGTTGATGGTTCAGAGCCACTTAGGCAATATTTGAATTTATAGTTTGAAAATGAAGATTCAGGGTGCCTGGGTGGCTCAGTCGGTTGGGCGTCCGACTTTGGCTCAGGTCACGATCTCACCGTCTGTGAGTTTGAGCCCCGCGTCGGGCTCTGTGCTGACAGCTCCGAGCCTGGAGCCTGCTTTGGATTCTGTCTCTCTCTCTCTCTCTCTCTGCCCCTCCCCTGCTCATGCTTTTTGTCTCTGTCTCTCAAAGATAAATAAATGTTAAAATATATATGTATAATATATATTTATATTTATATCATATTTATATATATTTAATATTTATATAATATATTTATATTTAAATATATATATATATATTTAATGAAGATTCATTTCAGGACTTTGGCCAGGAGAGGTGAATAACGTGGGAACTACCTGGCCAACAGTCTTCTGCTTCATTTTTAATTCTCAGACATAACATACATGGATTAGCACAAGTTTAAAGTACTGTATATACTATGAGTTTGGGGTTATTAGTGGGAATTAGGTAAAGGAACAAAAAGAAGAAATATGCATAATATACATACCTCCTTTGACCCTGAATGTACAATTTCCTGTATTTCTGTTCTTTATCAGAATGATGAACATTTCTCTGAATGGATAGAGCCTTTCTGCTCCTTAATTTTCTCTTCCCACCCACTGGTGAGGATCATAATGAATCCTCTAGCCAAAAGGCAGCCACGGAGAAAGAGGGAGCGTGCAGCCTGAATAACTGGTCTTCAGATAATTAAGCATTGAGTGTGCATCTTTCTCTGATCTTTTTTTTTTTTTTTTTAATTTTTTTTCAACGTTTATTTATTTTTCAGAGAGAGAGAGAGACAGAGCACGAACGGGGGAGGGGCAGAGAGAGAGGGAGACACAGAATCGGAAACAGGCTCCAGGCTCTGAGCCATCAGCCCAGAGCCCGACGCGGGGCTCAAACTCCCGGACCGCGAGATCGTGACCTGGCTGAAGTCGGACGCTTAACCGACTGCGCCACCCAGGCGCCCCTCTGATCTTTTAATTACCACTTTCATTTCAGAACTTTCTTTCTTATAGTTTTTATTTTTTTGTATCACCAATTAATCATCATGGGAGAATTGGTCTGTATCCCCACTAAAGGCCTATTATCTATGATGGCATTATTAATAAATGTGATACTGTTTCACTAAAGATAGCCTTTTAAGTACCATCCTTAAAAGAAGTTAGTATTTTATGTATCTTTTTTTTTTCTTTTTTTACCTGTTTTATTTTTCGGGGTATAAGATAGTATTGATGCTTTCGATCTTATTGCAGTCTGGGGATCTGGTACAGAGGCAAAGAAGTAAAAGTGTTGGGGAAAAAAGGGATAAAACACTAGAGACTCAGCATTTCAAAAGGGGAAGATTAACTTTCCATCTTTATAAATAGATATATAAGTTCACATATGGGGATTCTTATCTTTGACCTTGCAGAGCATCTAGCAGATAATTCCCATTTTTAGTTTTCACCCTAGATTCTGTTCATAAGAATTACAGAACACGGAAAGGTGTTTTTGGTATATATTAAATGGATGTTTACCACAAACCCAGTGTATTATAGGTGCTGTGGGAATGCCATTGAAGTAGACTACAAGTTTTCTGTTTAGAGTAAGCTCAAAGACAAGGAAGGGAGGGAAATACACACACAAAAGGAAACTGAAAAAATATAAAAACAATACAGGCCAACTATTATATATATTAATGAAAATTACATATAAGCAACAATCTTCCACTTCAAGTATGACAAGATGTTCTGTGAAGGTTCCTGTCACTCCAATCAAGTGATTCTATATGAAACTGTCTTCAGGAAAAGTGGTAGTTGTTAGGTGAGGGAATTCTCCTAGGTCTCTTTCCCACCAAAAAATATCAACTGAGCTCAGTATGTGTCAAACTGAGCATCAAGTAAGTAAAAAAGGAAGGTTGCCTTGATGATAAATGCTCATATCAGCAACATTAGGGGAAGTTAAGCCCTGAACCCGTGTCAAGATGACAGAGTTGACCCTAAGTGTCCCACAACACATGGGGAACTTGTAAGGGGCCAATGTAGTCCCAGGTCAGTAGCATCTATAGGCTTCAAGCAAAAACAAACAAAAATTCCCATGTACTTGCTGGGGTTCTGACATTTTAATAGAGTGCCCAATGCATAAGAAAACAATACATGGACGGGGCGCCTGGGTGGCTCAGTCGGTTAAGCGTCCAACTTCAGCTCAGGTCACGATCTCGCGGTCCGTGAGTTCGAGCCCCGCGTCAGGTTCTGGGCTGATGGCTCAGAGCCTGGAGCCTGTTTCCGATTCTGTGTCTCCCTCTCTCTCTGCCCCTCCCCCATTCATGCTCTGTCTCTGTCCCCCAAAAAATAAATAAACGTTAAAAAAAAATTAAAAAAAAAAAGAAAACAATACATGGTGAAGGAGTACAGGAATATTAACACTGTATTGAAATTTTAAGGGGATTATATGTTAACAGTATTTGATACAGAGTATAAAATAACCACAGAAAATATTTAAGGAAATAAAAAGATGAGAGAAGCTATTAAAAATAACCATAAATAATATTTAAAAAGAAATGCAATAAAAGTGTAGACACACGAACAGCGTATAATTACCGAAATAAAAATGACTAAGAACCGATGGAGTTGCAGACTAGACACAGAACAGAGGGTTGGTGTTTTTTTTGTTTGTTTTTGGAAGATAGTGGTGAAGAAATTTCATAGAATGCAGCACACAGAGACAAATAAAATATGTCAGGTGAAAGGGTGTCTGGGTGGCTCAGTCAGCTGAGCGACCGACTTTGGCTCAGGTCATGATCTCACAGTTCATGAGATAGGGCTCTACACTGACACTTTGGAGCCTGCCTTGGATCCTCTGTCCCCCTCTCTCCCTGCCTCTCCCCCACATTCTCTCTCTCTCTCTCTCTCTCTCTCCAAAAAATAAACATTTAAAAAATAAGTCAGGTTAAGCAATATGGGGAACAGAGTGTCCCCATATTTAACTGGAGTAAAAGTAGGAAAACATAGAGATTCTGGCACATTCGTTATCGTAAGTAAATAATGACTTAGAGTTTTTCAGAACTGATGAAAGACATACACCAAAGACACGATAAGCACAGAATATAATGAATTAAAAGCAATTAAATTAATTAAAAGTAATATCCATTGGCAGCTCTTTCTGCCCATGGATCCTGTCTCTATGCTTTAATAAAAATACCCTCTTATAGCAAAAAAAAAAAAAAAAAAAAAAAAAAAAAAAAAAAAAGCAATATACATATAGACATATGTTAGTGAAATGGGAAAACATAAAAGTCAAATAAAGGAATTTGAAAGCAGCCAGGGAAGGGAAAAAGACAGAAGACCTACCAAGGAACCAACATGGACTGCTAACAGATCTTTCTGGCAACACTATATGCCAGGAAACAGTGTATTCATATTGTCACAGTACTGAGAGAATATAACTAAGAATCAGGAGTGTGTCAGGTATTATGTTTAAATGCACATGAGTTATACGATTTAAGTCTTGTGATGACCTCATTGACAGGATATCGATCTCCCCAAGAACTGGATGGTCACTGAAGAAAGTGCTGTAATTTGCCTAAGCCAGTGTTCTAGCTAATAGTGGAGCTGGTGGCTAACACAGGTTTGTGTCCACCCTGTGCTCTTCTGTGCAGTGCTATATCCCATTCTAAAGATGCAGTATAATTTATTTTGTTTTGATTAGAGATTCCCACTCTATCTGTAGGCACATTAGCAATAATGGGTATTCATTCTGGTAGTAACTATGTATGTAGAATATTTATGCAACGTGCTGGGTACTGTATCAGCCAGCCATTGGGTGGGGGGGGGGGGGGCACTGAAATGAACACAGTTCCATAGTCCTTTATCAAGACTTCAGCAGAGTACAGACAATAAGATATTTGAATAAATATATTACCTAAAACACAGAAAGCAGTAGAAAATGATTAATTCTGTCAAATAAAGTTAGATAACAGGCTATCAGAGATCAGGAGAAGGACAAGATACTTCCAGTTGGGAGGGTACGTGGAAAGAGGGTGCGGAATTCCTAACAAATGAGTTCAAGAATGTGGCATTTGAACTGAACTTTGAACAACAAATTGGATTTAGTTATGGGGTAATGGGAGAAAAGACCGTCTTTAGAAGGGATGATGAGTAGAGGCACAGAGACCAGTCATCATGGCCTGTGGTCTGCTTTGGATGATAGCTATGGGATGGGAAGATGAGGCACCAAAGAGTCCAAGAAGGTTGATGCAGGTGGCAGGTGGAGGTACTTGAACAAGAAAGAACACGCCGCAGGATCCTGAATAGCGCATGGCATGATCAGAGTCCTAGTTTAGTAGGGGCAGGGAATAGAGGCAAGATGAATAACCAGAAAGATTGCTATTGATGAAAGGTGTTAAAAGGGAATGAATTGAGTTTTCTGCAATGGCAAAATTAAATAGGGGTATGGGGCGCCTTGGTGGCTCAGTCAGTTGGGCGTCCGACTTTGGCTCGGGTCATGATCTCGCGGCTTGTGGGTTCGGGCCCCGCGTCGGGCTCTGTGCCGACAGCTCAGGGCCTGGAGCCTCTTCAGATTGTGTGTCTTTCTCTCTCTCTCTGCCCCTCCCCCGCTCACACTCTGTCTCTCTCTGTCTCTCAAAAATAAATAAACATTAAAAAAAAATTAAATAGGGGTATCGGTCAGGGTTCTCCGGAGAAAGAGCCAAACAGATAGATAATAGATTATGTATATACACGCACACAGTTGACCCTTGAACAACATGAGTTCGAACTACATGGACTCACTTACACGTGGATTTTTTTTTGATAAATACATACAGTACTGGAAATGTATTTTCTCTTCTTTCTGATTTACTTAATAACTTTCTTTTCTCTAATTTACTTGACTGTAAAAATGGAGGATATAATACATATAACCTACAAAATTATGTGTTAATCGACCGTTCATGTTAGCTGTAAGGCTTCCAGTCAAGAGTAAGCTACTAGTAGTTGAGTTTGGGGGAGTCGGAAGTTATATAGGAGATTTTCAAATGTGCAGGGTATCAGTGCCCCTAACCCCTACACTGTTTGAGGCTCAACTGTATATGTATTTAGAGAGAGACAGAGAAAGATTGATTGGCTGGTTGGTTTACTTTAGGAACTGGCTCACATAGTTTTGGAGGTTGAGAAGTCCTGCAGTCTGCAGTGTGCAGCTGGTGGACCAGGAAAGCCGATGGTATGATGCGGTCCGCGTCTGAAGGCCGAGAAGTACGGGGTGCTGGTGTAATTCTTGGAGCCCAAAGGCCCGAGACCCTGGAGCTCTGATGCCCGAAGGCAGGAAAAGACGATGCAGTTAAAGGAGCTGGTATAAAATTATCAACGCCCACAACATATACACTCAAAACTATAGTGACGTTCTCTACACAGGACTACACTAGAGTTTAAATTGTTGAAAAATCAAGGCAATTCCAAGATGTGATTGCAGGGATGATTTTTTTTTTCTTCAAAAAACACCTGACAGACAGTAAAGCAATTTAGATGAGATTATTTCCCATGGTTGCCAGAAGGTTCTTGAAGTTCGCATTTCAACTAAAAGAAGATCCAAATCAGAGTTCTCCCCACGCTCCCCTTACTAACACCTTTTAGGGCCATATTTTCTTCTCGCTCCTAAGGAGAAAAAAGTTGGATTTCCTGATATTCTCAGTTTTCTATGCATGCTTGGAATTTGGGGCAGAAGTTTCCAGATCAGCCAGCATATCCTGTGGCTGCATATCAACGACAGCAGGCACTTGGGGGGTGGGGGGGGGGTTCTGGGCTGTCAGGAACAAAGTCTGGTAGCAGGATCCTTTTTGGAGTCACATTCTTCTATTCTTTTTCGGGACTAGAGGTAGAGCCACCTCGACCGTCCTCAGCCTCAGCTTCCTAAATTGCCAGGCTCGACGACAGGTCTCCTGCCACCTTCAAACCCATTTTGCATGTTGCTCTCTGCTGTGACAAACATCTTCTGTCTTTGGCGGCGGCACCCGAGGCACTACCGTTAAGTGTTGGAATAGATCACTCTTTTGTTTGAGTGTGAAATGGACATTAGATGTGGAATGGCACCTGAAAACCCACCACCCTTTCTGGTCAGGGCTTCCTGTTTAGAACCAAAGCACCCCAGCAATGACATACACATAGCCAACATTCTTATGCAGAACAAGTAAGTGGATGGATGCCTATTTCAAGTTATTTTCTCAGAAGATTAAAGGCCTTAAGAGTAAACAATACCCAGTCACACTATGGTCCCGACTTCAGTCGGACGCTCAACCGACTGAGCCACCCACGTGCCCCACTCAGTTATTGTTTTGTAACCCAGAAGCAAACCTCTGGTCATCAACAGGCTGGCTTCAATATATAAATATAATTAAACGAATATATATTTACATCTCCACACATTGTGTACATCTTTGCAATGGGAGGCAAGCTGGCTTTCTGCATTTGTGCTACAAGGAGGAAAGATGGGTTCTTCTTGCTCAAGAGATGGCGGGATAAAGACTGATGGTGAACGCTGAAGGAGATTCATCTTTCACTGGCGTCTAGAAAAGCTTATTGTTGGGATTTTCCTGGACTCCTCCGTCCTCCATCCACATATAAAAAGAAGCAAGTATAATTTGGTCATTTATATGACGGAAAGGAATTCATTGCTAGGAAATTTCTAGAAAAATAGTGAGGGAAATCCAACTTAATTCCAATCAAAGTAGTATATAACAACAATAATAATTACTAAGTCCATTTCTAGGAGAAAACACATCCCTTTCTCTCTTAATCCGTTCGTGCTGCAATGACAAAATCACCATAAGCTAAAGTATCTTACACAACGGGAATCTATTTCTCATAGTTCTGGAGGCTGGCACATCCAAGATGGTGCAGTCAGATTTGAAGTCTGGTGAGGGTCTGCCTCCTAGATCATAGTTGACCATCTTTGCTGTGTCCTCCCAAGGTGGGAGGAGCAAGGGAACTCTCTAAGGTCTCTTTTTTATAAGGGCACTAATCCCATTCACAAGGACATAGCCCTCATGAGCTACTCAATTCCGAGGCTTCACCTCCAAACACCAAACATGTGGTTTCACCAAATGAATTTGGAGGGAGGGAAACAGTCTGTAGCATTTTCCAATTATCAGTTGCTAAGAATGAATAACAGTAAGGGGTGCCTGGGTGGTCAGTCCTTTTAAGTATATGACTTCGGCTCAGGTCATGAAGTCTCCGTCCTTGGGTTGGAGCCCCGGGTCGGGCTCTGTGCTCACGGATCAGAGCCTGGAGCCTGCTTCAGATTCTGTGCCTCCCTCTCGCTCTGCCCCTCCCCAATTGGCACACTGTCTTTCTCTCACAGAAAGAAATAAACATTTAAAAAGAGAATGAATAAACAATGAAATTCACACAATAAATTTGGAAATGTCAAATACTGAATTCAAATTCTATTTATCATTCTTTCACAAACTTTTTGACACACAGACATCAAAACACAGGATGGAGTTTAAGCAATTATGGGGACCTGGGGATAACTGAAGGTGGCTCATTCTACAGCCATCCTTAGATAAACATAAAAGTTATGGGCAACTTGCATGGATCATTTTTTGTTTAATTCTCTATTATAATCTTTAAATCAACATTTATCTTGAAGACAAGGGAGTAAGATTTACAGCAAGATTGCAGGCTTATAATTGGACTAGCTTTGAATATAAAACAACAGTTTTATATTCATACAGTTCAAGTCCCAGTGTGGAATTTAATAAGACTGTATTTTTTAAGGAAAAAAATATCTATGTTGTTTTATTGCCAAAATGAGAAAAATTGCAGAAAATGATTTGCTTTGGGGGCTGGAGGAACTCTATCAAATTCTTTACCTTCTTGTGCAGGCGAATATATAGTCTAAGTCTTTATTTTAAAAGTGCATCAGGAAAAAAATTAAAAATGCATAAAGAGAATTTATCTTCCAGATGTTGGGGTAAATTTAATAGTTTGATATTTCTTAAAAGCAACATCAACTTCCTGGGGATATTTTTATGCACCCACCTTATTCATTGGCTGAATTTTCCACCAAGTTTGTTTGTTTGTTTGTTTACTTATTTATTTATGAGAGCGAGAGCAAGAGCGAGCGAGCATGCGGGGCAGAGAGAGAGAGACAGAGAATCCCAAGCAGGCTATGCACTGTCAGGGCAGAACCCGATGTGGGGCTCAAATTCATGGACTACGAGATCATGAACTGGGCTGAAATGTTCCAACTGAGTTGGACGCTTAACCGACTGAGCCAGCTAGGCACCCGTCAACCAAGATAATATGTTTAAAGCTACTTTTGCTTTGTTCCTAATACCAGTGCAGCGTGGAGTTTGTGAGTACATCTTCTCTTTTGTCGACACTGCTTAGAAAATTGTGAGCAATGTCATAGAATGCTTAATGTTTACGGTTGTGATGGGGTTTTTAGAGTGGCGGTGGAGGTTTGGAGCAGATGGCCAAGAACTCTTGAAGAAGTCTTCGGTACAAAAAGGTGGTTTTATTAAAGCATGGGGACAGGGCCTGTGGGCAGAAAGAGCTGCCCTGGGGCTGTGAAGGGTGACTGCTTTTATACTGTAGAGTGGGGGGAGGTAAAGTCAAGAGGAAGTTTCTTAAAGGGCTTTCCATATGCTAAAGAGGATTTACAGATTACTGGAGGCCTAGCTCTTGTGAAGCTCTGGTTGTTTTTCCCTCTAGCTATTGATAAGACTGCCTTTTTCTGGTGATACTACTAAGATATTTGTAGACTGATGGAGACTCTTACCAGTTTACCTGTTTGTTTTCTGTCCTTTCCTTTGTTCTTGGGTAGCCAGGAGTGCCTGAGGAACCTCACACACATCCCACCTTGGTTGGGGGGGGGGGGGGCGGTTTGTGCTAGCTGGTGCGTGGCCCTCAGCTTGAGACCCATCATCAGTTGGAATTCTATTCTTTCTTTGGGTGGTGCGGAGACCCACTCAAGCACGCTCTTTCCCTGTTCCCCCAAATTTTAACTCCAAAAGTCATTAGGGGAAGGTCCAATTCTTTTTGACCCTTGCACGCTGAACATTTCCATTATAGTCCTGTCTAGTCACATTTAAAATGGCTAGAGGGGCAGCTGGGTGGTTCAGTCGGTGAGGTGTCTGACTTCAGCCCAGGTCATGATCTCATGGTTTGTGGGTTCGAGCCCCGCATCGGGCTCTGTGCTGACAGCTCAGAGCCCAGAGCCTGCTTCGGATTCTGTGCTTCTCTCTGTCTGCCCCTCCCCAGCTCATGCTCGGTCTCTCCCTCTGTCTCTCAAAAATAAAGATTTAAAAAGCAACAACTTTTTTTTTTTATTACTTTTTCCTCACCTTGAATGTGCTAAAATTATGACTGGCAAATATCTAATAAATGAGTTAAGAGAAAAAACTTCTGGTTTTAGCTTTGCTGGGAGGTCCTTCTGCCTTTCCTTAGAAGATAAGCCCCTTTGTGACGACAGTGGCTTATCTGGTTTTCCTGAGGGACCGGTCTAGCACAGACAGAATTGCAGTAAAAGGTAAAGGTAATCTGAGGAAAAATTAATTAATTGTATGGCTGTTATTGAGCCTTTTTATTTCTACCTCAAAACATTGCAGAGGATGTGAAAAAATCAAATTTCTTTTAGCACATATGTATTCAGATTTCCATCGCCATCTACCTAATTGAGTTAACTAGTTTGTCAAAAGAACAAGCATGGGGTTAATCTACCATCCGGCAGGAAGCAGAATATATATGCATACATAATAATGTTAGGTTAGCATTACTCCAAGATAAACTCCCAGCTATAATTACTAGCCTCAAGCCTCTATTCACTTGTGATAGAGTCACTTGTCAGCTTATCTCTTTCGAATATCATTTATTCCCACACCCTTAGTTCACATTTCTATGTGGTGGACCAAAGCTTCGGTGTAGACCTACTTCCCACATGGGTATTTGTCTCTATTTCTAATTGCCTACCACACCTTTCTACCATTGAATCCTGACGGAACTTCTCCATATCGTAGCCAATTTTTATTTTTTGCCCCGTCCGTTTCGGGTCCTCTTTTTTAATGTCGTTATGTTCATTAAGGCCCCTATGAGCTTCCCCATCGCACAGATTTTAAAATTAGGACACATCTTCGATTCCTCTTTCTATCACCTTTGTTCCAGGCTTCCCCCCAAACGCATCCTTTCCTCCTTCCAAGTATCCATGACATTAGCCATACTCTTTGCTTTTCAGCTACCCACACCCCAGTCCAAAGCCTTCTTACCTTTTGTCTGGATTACTGGGATCGTTCTCTTAAGGGAATACCTGCCTTTAGACGCTTCCTCTCCCAACCCGCCGCAGCATTTTAATTGTTCACACCACTACTGATCATGTGGTTTCTGCATTAGCGACGGTTCTCCAGAGAAATGCAACCAATAGGATATATAGAGAAGTATTTAAAAGGGGATTTATTAGGAGGAATCGGCTCAAGCTGTCGTGGAGACTGAGAAGTCCCACCTGCTGTCATCAGCAGTCAGCACGCCGGAGACCCAGGAAAGCCAGCGGTGTAGATCCCGTCCAATCCTGAAAGCCTGAGAACCAGGAAAGTCTAGGGTGTGAGTCCCAGCTCCGGGCGCTCTAGTGTCTAAGAGCAGTTCAAGCAGAGGAAACAAATTTGCCCTTTTTTCCGATCTTTTTTTACAAGTGGGTCCTTGTATCGTTCATCAGTACCGTAAATACTTCTGTCTCCTGGTTGATTGTATACACATTTTCTAGATAGCATCTTAATTGAGGATAAAAACATTAATAAACTAGGTGATGAATAGATTAGTAGGTGAATAATAGACGAATCATGCTAGATGTATTTTTTTTAATGATTGAACATCGCTGAACATTATTTACAAACATCTAGGGAAGTAGTGAGCTAATATTTTCTTACCCAAGACTAAAGGGACTCAGAGCATTAGAGACAAGGGTCATGAAAGTTTACCTATGAAAGATTTCCCCTATGGGGCACCGGGGTGGCACAGTCGGTTAAGCGTCCGACTTCAGCTCAGGTCACGATCTCACGGTCCGTGAGTTCGAGCCCCGCGTCGGGCTCTGGGCTGATGGCCCAGAGCCTGGAGCCTGGTTCCGATTCTGTGTCTCCCTCTCTCTCTGCTCCTCCCCCGTTCATGTTCTGTCTCTCTCTGTCTCAAAAATAAATAAAACGTTAAAAAAAATTAAAAAAAAAAAAAAAAAGATTTCCCCTACATTACAGGTGAGAAAACTCGAGCCCAGAGAGGTGAAGTGACTTATTTGCGAAGTCACATAGCAAGTGGGGGAGAATTCCTCCGTCTCGTCAGTTTGGCTGTTTCTTTTTCACGTTTTCAAAGCTTGTTATATTTCCTGCACCGGAGAGCACTGCCATATCCAAAAGGGGTCATACACTGTCCAGGGCCCGGCACCCCAAGAAGTGTTTCTGGCGTACGTCGTGCTCACTCTGATGTTGCGTTTTGGCAGCTCTTTCCCAAGTCACCTGGCAAGTTAGTGTCGCCTGGATCCTAGTCGAAAGATTCCAGCGAGCGACCAGCGAATCACGTTCCAGGAAGCCTTACTCCCGATTCTAGCAATGGTAATGCAGAAGTCAAGTACTGTTACTTAGTACTCCAGACATTCATTTTTAATAGTCTTCATTCGGAATATATTTGTATCAGTAGGTTTCATGTCTGCCGCTGGTGATATACTCAAAAGGAATCTGTGTTTAGATGAAATTTTATGTAATATTATGAAGAGAAATATTCTGCTGAATGTTAAACGTTAAACGGTAAAGAAGAGTGGAATACCAAAAGCCACGGCGGCATTAATTGGCAATACTGTACTTTGGGGGAGTCGTATTTAATACGTAGGGGAAAGATACCTTTTCCTCTGATGAGGTTTCATGCGCTATTATGCAAATATATTTAATAGCATTTCGGGAAAAATACAATTTCAGAAACAATACAGCGTATTGTAAAAAAAACAAAAACAAAAGTGGTAAAGATCAACAAATCTACCTCTCACCCAAGGACATGAATCCTATGAAATATTTATAAAGCACATTTTGTAACCTTTAATACATCAAACCAAATCCAGTGGTTTGAAATTAGATTTCAATCCAGTGCTCTGCTCTTCAAACAATGCTAGATATAGCAAGCCTTCACTGAGAAGTGTACTTTTAAATAACCGTGCTTCTCATAAAATGCCTTCTTCAGAGAGGAACCTTGTTTCTTGTTGTCTGTAGTAAAGAAGATGAACTGCAGTGCTGTTTTCTTCCTTTTAACAACATCGTCAGATTGTTTTGATTTATATTTCTCTCATAAAATATTATTATCAAGCAAAATAAAGCCCAAAACCCTTGTTCGTGTTTTACAAGCAAGGGAAAGTCTTAACTTTTAGGTTGTGGTTGGTCAGACACTTTGGCTTCTTTTTCCTTCTATTTTTATTTTCTTTTTTTCCCCCTTCAGGATATTAGAATATTCTGAAACATGCATTCACTGTGCCGCTTTTCAGGTGGGCTCTTTCCTTGTCCCTCTGAAGCAGGCTGTGCTGTGTGCTGTGAGTTTCGGCAGAATTTCCAGAGGGCTTTTGCCCCAGTAGAGGCCCCTCGCTAATAGTCTGACTCTTTCCTTTCCATTAAAAGCAAAAAATAAAAATTACAGGGTGACCGTGCAGGACAAAATCATCGTGCATATTCTGAGCTGTGTTTTCGACTTGAAACCCGAAGATGTTCCTGAACTCTTTTGTATTTAATTTTACGTAAGTACTTGCAATTTGAGATGGATTGGCAACGAAGACGGGCCAACAAAGGAACAGCTTCTTCCCTTAGTAGTTAGCAGCAAATTATTAGCTTTTAAAGAAAATTGCCTCCTTCGCCCCGCTTTAAAATACGCAGTCTTTGTTTATAGCACATTTTGTCTTTAATGCTGGGTGGCACCGTATATGTTATTTCTTTGCACCCCTTCACATCGACTCCAAAGCACAGCGACCGAGGTGACATTAAAGGGAAGGATGCTTACATTAGAATATTCTCTATTTACTCGCAGACCCAATTTACCATTCCATGCCTTCCGTAAGCCACACTGGTACTCCCGGGTGCGATGGCTAACGCTACTGTTTTAGCAAAGTAAATCTTCTGTGTCACAAAAATGTCCACACAGAGAGCCGGATATACCTCTATCCGCATACAGGTAAATGGTCACAGTGGATCATCGCCAGACGAGAGCAACTCAATAGGGGTCCTGCTGGAAATCATATGCCAAGGGAGGAAGTTTCAGTGATTGCAGTGGCTTCATTTGAGGCGAAGATGACACGGCCAGTATCTTTAACATCTGAAGAGCTTGCGCCGTCGGGACAAAACGCGGTGCTGGGAATTCATTGGAGAGCATCCAGCTCTGGAGTGCGGCCAGCCTCCTCACTCACTGTGTGACACGGCGAATGCTTAACTCCCCTCTCTGAGCCTTAATTTCCTCATCTGGAAAATGGACGTGATCAAATTGGTGTTGTCACGTGACTATTGTGAAGCCTAATACCGATGGCTTGCATAAAGTAGCTGGTGGAGGGCTTAGCTTTAAGGAGGAACGTCGGCAGTGTCTGAATGTCAGTGTCCTTGAATAAAGGGGCACCTAGGGCTCTGCCTGGGCTGAAAGTAGGTGGGGCTGCGGCAGGCGTGGGTCTGCCCATGACTCCTGAGCATGAGGGAAAGTGGGAACGACGCGTGATGCCCTTGGTCAAGCCAGGTGAGCTAATTCATAGCGTCCAACAGAAGCAAGGAGCAAAATATCGGTAAGGGTCCTGCAAAGGGGACGGGCAAGATGGGATGCACAGGTTGAAGAACCAGAAGGCGGAGCCTGGTAAGTCCGTGGATCAGTGGCACCCACACCGGGAGGGAGCATTTCATAGATTTCTGTGCCACAGCAGCGGATGGGGAGAAGACCGTTTTGAGGGCCACGTTCGTTGACGTACTTGAGAAATGCCAGCCATTCTTGACATTCTGAAAGTGATTCTTGGGGCGCCTGGGTGGCTCAGTCTGTTAAGCACCCAACTCTTGATTTCAGCTCGGTTCATGATCTCAAGGTTTCTGGGATTAAGCCCCATGTCGGGCTCTGTGCTGACAGCGTGGACCCTGCTTGGGATTCTCTCTCTCTCCCTCTCTCTCTGCCCCTCCCCTATTTCTCTCTCTCTCAAATAAATAAGCATTTAAAAAAAATGAAAGTGATTCTATTTTTCTGAATTTTTTTAATGTTCATTTTTGAGAGAGAGACAGAGAGAGAGAGAGAGACAGAGTGTGAGTGGGGGAGGGGCAGAGAGAGGAGACACAGAATCCGAAGCAGGCTCCGGGCTGCGAGCTGCCAGCACAGAGCCCGACGTAGGGCTCGAACTCCGGGCGCGAGATCATGACCAGAGCCGAAGTTGGATGCCTCTCCAGGCTCCCCGAAAGTGATTCTTGATACAGATGACTAGACAGTATAGTGTGGGACAGTTTGCTCAAAATATGAGGGCCTAGATTATTCATATGGATTGACTGATCACATCCAATCCTCAAAGCCACTCAAATCTACTTATTAACAGGGCCATCATATGAACCCCAACTCTGCTGCAACCTAGCACTCTAGGAAAAATCTGTGTTTGGGTCTGACCTCTGTGATTAATAGGCTCACTTTCCCTAACCTACTTTTGAAAAGTTACACCCAGTGATTTTCTTACTTCTGAAGCCTTTACTCCATTCAGGCTAGTTTCCAAAGTCACTTGGCATATTTCTATCTCTGTGAGTTGTCGTTTTTGTTTGTTTTTTAATGTCACGTGCTATTTTCCCTCTCCATTAAATCCTACCCCAAGCATCAATGCAAACCAAACATCAAACCCACGAACCATGAGATCATGACTTGAGCTGAAATCAAGAGTTGGACACTTAACTGACTGAGCCACCCCGGCGAACCTTACCTACGATTTCTGATGTTCAGGGACTCAGATCTACGTCTTTTTGTCCTCTCACCCCCGCTCCTCCATATGTGAGTGCCATATGACACATTCTCATTAAATATTGGTCACACTGAATTTAATCAAGTTACCTTAATAAATACACCAGTTATGTATTCTCCTTTATCCTTTAAAGATCAGAAATATAAGGCTGGGACAGGTTTAGTGGCATACACAGTTAACTTGCCCTTGGGCTACAGACTTGACTGTAGGCATTCTGGAAGCGAAATAGGAGACCAACTCTTCCTTATGCAGACTTTGACTTCAACTCATGGTTTTCAGTCCTGTGACTCTTTCTTTCACTACTTGAATAGGGCTTGGTGAATATTAGATTATTAGATCAGGAGATGCATTACTGCCAAAACATAAGCAAGTTTGCTCTGGGGCCATTTAATTTATTTAGAGAGAACCCTTGCTTTTTTCTTGCACAGTGGGCATGTGCTTGGCTCCTGTAAATACCATAATTTAAGGAGAAGGTATGAAAATGTTTGAGCAAGTGGCATGTTTATTATTAATTCCCCAGTCTTCCAACTTTTGGTAATGAACGTCTCTTCGTTCTGCTGGATGAGATCCTTAAGTGCATGGGTTTCTATGCTTCACGTCCTTCTCTGCTTCACCAGCCCCCATCCTCCAGTGCTTTCCGTGTACAATGAATTTGTTAGTGCCTCTTGCCTGCTAATGTTTTTAAATGTTCATCATCATTTTAATGTGGTCATTGTTGGGAAACGAGAGAAGGATGTTTGTCATTCTGCCACCTTCAACTATCCGCAGTTTGGCATCATTGACCCAAAAACTTTTTTTTTTGGAACCCAAACAGTTTTAAAACCATTGTGCTTGACCTTTGCTCAGAACTTTTCGCCCTGTCGTCAATGCCTTCCCCCAGTTTATTCAAGTAATATTTATTTTCTTTAACATCGATATGCGATCCAATACCCTTCAAAAAGTCCAATTGAGTTGTCTATGTGGAGATCAGATATGTATTCCTCCCAGCCCCACTGCATGTTTTGTCAACCTCTGTTACAGTTTTTACTTACCATCCTTGGCTTTTTTACTGGAATCATTTCTATATCTCTGACTTGTAAGTTAGACTCCAAGCCCCAGGACATGGGGGTCCATGCCTTTTTAATGTTTATATTCTCAAATGCTTCTTTGCCCGTAGGAGGTAATAAATGTTTCTTTCGTTGAATCAAATTATCCGACCTTTCATTGTTCATTTCATTTATTCTATTTCATTTATTCATGTCTAATAAATGATTTAATTTGTTTTATGATTTAAAACACTAATATAATTTTTCTCAAGAGTTCTTGATTTTCCAAATCTAATGTTCTGTGCCTAAACTCTTATGTCTGTTAAGTTACCTAAGTAAAATGAAAACACATTATAGCAGAAAGAGAAATAAAGGCCATGACTCTTATGTATTTCACCACAGACATGGGATTCAGATGAACCAGCACTTAACTGGCTTCATCTCTTACTTGCTGTGTGATCTAGGGCGAGTCATTAAACTTCTCTGAGCTTCAGTTTCTTCATCAGGAAAATGGGCATAATAATCCCTCTTTCTTGCAGCTGTCAAAATTAAATGACTTTGTTAATTATAATCTTTCAAGTAGTAAACAAATCCTAGTTGTTCTTGTTTTCCAAAGTTTCACTGTGACATGCTAAATGTACTTTTGTGCTAGAGCCCCTCCCTAAGGAACGTGGTGAAAACCTCAAGACAAAGGAAGGCAACCTGGCTATGTGCACGTGTGTGACATTCCTCACGACTCTGGAACATAGACACCCCCCCCCCCCATTCAGACTGTGCCTCTGTATGTTACCATGTGTGGGAGACAAAGAAGTAGAATGGAACCCAGTGAGGCCCAGGACCCAGCTCAGGGAGTGCCGCCCATCAGACTGGTAAGAACCCGGGTTCGTTTGGTAGACCTACCCCGTAAGAGGCAGAAGGGGAGCCTGATGACCTCCTAGAGTTGCCTGAGTAGTTCCATAAGGAATAACTGCAACTCCAAGGCGCTGGGCGCTGGGCAGCGGGTTGGAGTCGCCGTGCGACTGTGTGAATGAGAGAGACAGCGGAAAGATTCTGACCCGAGCAAGGGGCTGAAGCGAGTATTGAGTCCTGTTCTCCGGTTCCGGGGCGACCTTATGCTGTGTAAGGTGGCATCAGACTTCCTTGGCAGTCTGATCCAAGTCAGGGCTTGACACTGAACCCGCCAACGCTAAGAGGTGCCTGAAATATCTCTGAGAGGAGAGCGGCTAGAAACCGGCGAAGCCAGTGTGCGTCCTCTCCAAATTAGTCCCTCCCTTGCCCCTTTTTCCTCTCTTTTGCATGAAAGTTGTCCATTAGGGAGACGAAATGGGTGGAAAGCAGAGTAAACCGACTACCCTAGAGTATATGTTGAGGAATTTAAAAAAGGGATATTCAGGAGATTACGGTGTGAAATGAACTTCCATAAGCTCTGGACATTCTGTGAAATTGATTGGCCATCGTTCGGGGTGGGCTGGCCCTCTGAGGGCTCCCTTGGTAAGTAACTAGTTGGCCGAGTGTTCAGGGTCATTGTGGGGGATCCAGGCCATCTCCACCAATTTCCTTACACTGTTGGCAAGACCCGGTCCTATCCCGGCTGCCTTGGCTGAAAGTTTATATTGAAGACAACTGTAAAGTTACGATGGCTCGTGTCACGGCTTCCTCCAAATGCTGGCCCCAAACTGAAAAACCCGTACTGTCGGGAGAGCCTGAGGGGACCCCACTGCCATATGCCCCCCAGTACCCCTCACTGCCACCTGTGCCTCCAGCCACCCCGGCTGTCAAGACCCCACCAGAGCCTGCCCTTAGTCCTGAGGCCTCACTATCTCTAGCACCACCAGCCTCTTCGGATGTGACCGGCTCACCCGGACCACCAGTCCTAACCTCATAGACCCCTAGAAGATCAGGCCAGCAGAGACAACCCCTCCCTGCAGCAACACTGGAGAGCCCTACAGATGCTACTGGAGGAAACCAGGGGACCCATCTGTTATGACCAGGAAGGCCAGATCCAAGGAGGCCGGCGTGTTTTTGTGTGCCAGCCCTTGACCACTACGGACCTCCTGAATTGGAAGCACCATTGAAGGAATGCAGTCCGTAATTCAAACCCACAAACCCACTTGGATGGACGGCCACCGACTCCTCCTGACCCTCTTCCATACGGAGGAGCGTCACCGAGTTACCCAGGCGGCCCTAAAATGGTTACAGGAGAATTGCCCTGGCTGGGATGTTAGATACCCAGGCTTATGCTCGGGCTCACTTCCCTGGGGAGGACCCCAAATGGGACCCAAATGATTCAAGCATAGATGGAGGTGGGGGGAAGGCCATAAATATGAGTGAAACATCAGAGGTGCTCCAGGCGCCCGAGGAGAGCCCAAGCCAGTTCCATGAAAGACTATGTGATGCATTTTGTCTCTACACCCGCTCTTGATCCAGAGGCACCTGTTAACCAGCGGATGGTCAATGTGGCTTTCGTAGGTCGGGCCCAAGGGGACATCCGGCTCAAGCTGCAAAAGCTAGAGGGTTTTGCTGGCATGAATGCCAGTTAGTTGCCTAGCTCCTCTGGTTATACCGTCGGTCTCCAGCCTCATTGAGGCAATGGTGAAAAGGAAAACGGCCACACATGTGATGACATTATGGAACTATAAACCTCTAAACCAAGATGATGCTCTTTGACCCAAAATGGGGGGCAGGGCGGGTCAGAGCATCAAAGAGGGGGAATGTGGTGGAGCCCCCTCCGAAGCCCTTCCCTTGAAAACCTCAAGACAAGGGAGGGGAACCTGGCTATGTGTGTGTACGTGACATTCTTCACGACTCTGTAATGTAGACCGCCCCATTGGACTGTATGTCTGTGTGTTACCATGTATGGGAGACAAAGAAGTAGAAATCGTATAAAAGGCTACACCCCGCTGCGCTCAGGGCTCAGGTTTTGGGGTACGAACCCACTGAGCCTGTGCCAGCAGGAATAAAGTTGCTTCCTGGACAAAGAAAAAGCCTTGGTGTCACGACTCTCTGTGTGAACCTCAGTCCCGTTACCCCTTCTTAGCCGTGTTCCTGTCCTCTATCCCTGGCACAGAGCCTGCCACATAGTAGACGCTTTCTATATATTTGCAGAGCAAATAAATAGGGAGGGAGGAAAAAAAAAGGAGACACAGCAGTAGAAAAAGAACTAAATTATGTAATTCATTTGATCCTGATCTCCAATAATAATGGAAATTCTGCTATCTGTAAGAAGGTAAATTCTGTAATATTACCATGTTCAGAAGTAATTTTCTCCATGACATAGCGTGAAGGTCTATGTCTACTCCTAATGCGTGAGTTTATATTCATCAGACAGTAGGAACAGTTTTGACATTGTGCATCAATTTCACAGGAAGTAGAACTACTTTTCCTTGTGTTCTCTGAGACATAAAGATTCAGACATGTGTTCTCAGTCCATGAGCTGAATTCACTTGTGAAAGATAAAAACGAAGCTGCATTTTTTTCCCTTTCTTTTCCACTTTCCGAACAACACCAGTTCTGGGAAAAATCAGCAAGGAAACTGATTTGAATCCCGCCACATTCTCTATTCCAGTGCTGTGCTATAGTCACTTTACTTTTCAGTTTCAGATGAAGGAAATACCAGTTTGGAAAGGCTCACTTGGGTGAGTAGCAGACAACGTAGAGATGCATGTAATTCTTCTATTTCTGGTTCAGAGGCCTCCAAAGGAACAGGACTTGAGAGTAGAGAAGAAAAACGACTCTTAGGAACGTGAAGGCATCTTGGAGGCGTGCATCCAAAAACAGCTCGGGGAGCCAGACAAATCGTCCTGCTGGCTCTCTGAGTGTCTTTGCAGGGGTTACTGCCCAAACTAAACTCCTCAGTTTCTTCCTCTGATCAATGTGCTGATAATCCGGACTTTTCAGGGGAATCGTAAGGATAAGGTAATAGGTGAGAGATTGGTGCATACCTAATGCCTATTACTTTTCTTTTTTCCTTTTTTAGCTGGAAAGACCCTTAGGAAAGACAACCAATGGCTGAAATTGGGTCTATAAGCAGATCTTTACTTGCAAGACAGCTGAATATGTCGAGTCTGGTTCTAGAAGGGGAAGGGCTGGAGAAATTCATATAGTGAAGCAGCAGAAATTCTAGGATTTAATTATGCTTCTGGAAGTTCTTATGAATATAATGAGATTCAGAGTATGTTAGAAAAAAAGCCTCCTGCTCATGTCTTGATAAAATCAGGTTGAAAACAAGTTATAATTAGCTCAGTCATTCAGTAAAATTTGAGGATGTCAAACTCAAGCCTAAATTTAATGCCAGGACCAGTCTTCTGTATTTGAACACGAAGTGCTAAATTATGATCCATTATCAAGAAGTAGGGAAAAAAGCATGAAACCCCCCATATGAATTCATTCCTTTAATATAAGCTTGAATGGGGCAACATCCTTCAGAATATGGCGTTTCTTAATACATTTTGCATAATTGTTAAGAAAAAATCATCAATCTAAAATAATTGTTTAAAATGCAGTTATTACTAAAAGAAATCATTCAGTCAACCACCCTGATGCCTGAAACCTGGCTCCTTAGTCCACGAGAGCCTGAGCAGACCTCGCAGAAGCCTACTGAATATGCAAGCAAATTATCTTATTCCTGAGCTCACTGTCAGAGCCACAAAGCTAAAACCAGGTGAAACTTCACAAACACCAGCAACAATTTGGGAAAAAGAAATTGGCCACATGTGTGAAAATCCTCAAATTATTCACATCTTGTGATTAAATGATTATATATGTAGGAAGCCACCCTAAAGAAATAATCAGAAATGTAAAAAATAACCCAGCTACCAAAATGTTCTCTACAACATCGTTCATAATAGCACGTTTGGATTTCTTAGATATTTAACAGAAGAATAAAGAACATGTGATTGCCATATTGTGGTCTCTTACACAGTCATCACAGTGTTATTTAGAACAGATTCCCTGGGGCGCCTGGGTGGCGCAGTCGGTTAAGCGTCCGACTTCAGCCAGGTCACGATCTCACGGTCCGTGAGTTCGAGCCCCACGTCAGGCTCTGGGCTGATGGCTCAGAGCCTGGAGCCTGTTTCCGATTCTGTGTCTCCCTCTCTCTCTCTGCCCCTCCCCCGTTCATGCTCTGTCTCTCTCTGTCCCAAAAATAAATAAACGTTGAAAAAAAAAATTTAGAACGGATTCCCAATGACCTGGAAAATACTCATTATATAATGTGAGGCCAATAAAAAGAAAAAAAAAGCAGGCTATGAAATTTTCATGAAATGTAAATGTTGTGTGTTTATGGGTGTATACATATACTGTATACCCATATGTATGCATTATTTAAAAAACTGGAAATAAAGGTTCCAAAATATTATTGCACGTAACTAAATTGTATTATCATAAGTATATGTGTATCTTTAATTTTACAATGAACATTTATTACATTTGTAAGAAGAAAAACACGGAATTGTTTGTAACAGTATTTCTAGGAAGATCTCCTATAATCTTATTTAGAAGTTGATGTGAGGCATAAACTTAAAATAGCTTTTGATGAATAAATATTCAAGTAGGTCCAATTGAAATGGAAAGATTCTTTGTTAGCCTGTGCCCGCAGTGAGGTGACTTACCCCATAGCTATCTACCACTCGTGGGGAAAGAGTGGGAGCGCTGGAAGGTGCCTCATAAATAATGCCGCTCCTTTTGATGAACCCTCCTTGGTCTGGTGCAGTTCAATAATTCTTGTCGGGTGGCCTGCTTGCCAGCTGCTCCTCTCTCTCATGCCACCGAGGTCGCTGACATTCATGCTTCTTAAGGTACAGCATAAATAGGAAAGACTATTACAAGCCTGGGTCACAGTTTTAACCAAAACCTAAAACCAACCAACCAACCAACAATCTGCCTGAACAAGATACACACCATACTTTACAGTGCAGTATTTTCGGATTTTACTTTTTTGAAGTTCTTGTTTTCATTCCAGTACAGTTAACTTACAGTGTTGTGTTAGTTTCAGGTGTACAATATAGTGATTTAACACGTCCATACATCACCCGGTGCTCGTCACAAGTGCCCCCCTTAATCCCCATCCCCTATTTTCACCCATCCCCCTCCACCTCCCCTCTGGTAATCATCGGTTTGCTCTCTGCAGTTAAGAGTCGGCTTCTTGTTTTCTCTCTCTCTCTCTGTTTTTTCTTTCTTGCTTTGCTTGTTTTGTTCCTTAAATTCCACATGAGTGAAATCATTATGGTATTTGTCTTTCTCTGACTTATTTCACTTAGCACAATACACTCTAGTTCCATCCATGTCATTGCAAATGGCCAGATTTCATTCTTTTTTATGGTCGAGTAATATTCCATTATATATATATGTATATGTGTAAAAAATGTATATGTATATACATATATATGTATGTATATGTATATACATATATATGTATGTATGTATATATATCACCTCTTCTTCATCCATTCACCTGTAGATGGGCACTTGGGCTGCTTCCATAGTTTGACTATTGTAAATAATGCTGCTATAAACATAAGGGTGCATGTATCCCCTTGTATTAGTGTTCCTGTATTATTCTTTGGTACATACTCAGTAGTGTGATTGCTGGATCGTAAGGTAATTCTATTTGTAACTTTTTGAGGAACCTCCCATCTGTTTTCCACGTGGGCTGCACCGGTTTGCATCACACCAATAGTATACAAGGGTTCCTTTTTCTTTACATCCTCGCCAACACCTGTTGTCTCTTGTGTTGTTGGTTTGGGCCATTCTGACAGATGTGTTTTCTTATTTTATTTACTTTTTGTTTTTTGTTGTTGCTGTTTTATTATTTTAAATGTGAGATCAGTATTATTGTGACTGAGACCACTGTATTACAATAAAGATTTTTAACAGGTTTCACAGGATTGTTACAGTTTGAGCAGACTTGAGCAGACTTGAGTTGGGAAACATGGGTTCCATTTATGGTACTCACTAGCTGTGTGTTCTGAGACTGTCACTTCTCTTTGCGTGGGTGTCCCAATCTGGAAAAATGGGTGTTGGGGACCATGAATACTAGATCACCTCTCCTTCCAAGGCATGTTCCCCCTGGGTATTAGAAATTATTCAAGGCCCAGAAATCTGAGATCATGGAATCCAATGTCTTCAGTGACATAAAAGTCTCACACACTGACGTTTCATTCCTCCTGAAAATAGGCTGATTACTGTACTGTTATTCAAGGGTCAAAATGAGTTGTGAACAAAGGGTTTAACTCAGTGGCACTTCATCTAGATGAATTATAAGCCTAAAAGTACTTAATTGTAGCAAATTAATCACAGAGCATATTCATTGTTTATGCCTTTTTGAAGCTCAATTTCTCTAGTGCCCTTGAAAGACATGATCATTGTTCACTTGTGAAACTGACATGTTAGTTCTTGGGTGGAAGACGCATTTTGGATATAGGCCATGTTTATTATTCCTCCTAGAAAACTCCCCTTTTACCACAACTGACAAACTCCGCCCTAAAACAAATCACTGCATTCACATACTTGCTTCTTGCAAATTGTTTCAGTATTATCCCCTAGTCCATCATTTACTTATAATTTAAAAATGGAATATTTTGTATCAAGGAAAAACATACTTAGAAGTGAAGACAAGATATATATATCTCTCTTTTCACTCTGAGTAGGCTGGGCTATCTTCTGGGTATTTCTTATCTGGTTTAGGGCACAACTTTAAAATCTTTACAAAGCAAAATACTCTTTGTTGTGAAACCATAACACAGAAACCAAGGATAAAGGAAAAAGTGGGTTGGGACACTCGTGGGATTCCATAGAGTGCTTCATGGTACAGGTGGACGCAACATAGCTTTCAGGAAAAACTGTGACACAGCCAATTATACAAGGTCATAGAGGCTATTCATCAAAATTCTACCTTGTATATGGCAAGATTTCATTCTTTTTTGTGGCTGAGTAGTATTCTATTATAGATATACACACACACATATATATGTATGTATGTATACACACACACACACACACACACACACACACACACCGTCTAAGGAAGATGACACCACATCTTCCTTATCCATTCATCAGTTGAGGGACACTTGGGTTGTCTCCATATCTTGGCTGTTGCAAATAATGCTTTATTAAACATAGGGGTGCATACATCTTTTGGGATTCGTGTTTTAATTTTCGTTGTGTAAATACACCGCAGTGGAATTACTGGATCATATGGTAATTGCATATGGTAATTCTATTTTTATTTTGGGGGGGGACCTCCATACTGTTTTCCACAGTGACTGTGCCAGCTTGCATTCCCACCAAAAGTGCACGGTGGTTCCTTTTTTCTCCACATCTTCATCAACACTTGTTATTTCTTGTGTTTTTGATTTTTGCCACTCTGACAGGTATGAGGTGACATTTGCAACAACATGGACGGATGTAGAAGGTATATTGCTAAATGAAATAAGTCATTCAGAGAAAGGCAAATACCATATGATTTCATTTATATGTGGAATTTGAGAAACAAAACAAACGAGCAAAGGAAACAGAGAGACAAACCAAGAAATAGACTCTTGGGGCACCTGGGTGGCTCAGTCCGTTTGAGCAACCCACTTTGGCTCAGGTCGTGATCTCACAGTTTGTGGGTTTGAGCCCCGCATCGGGCTCTGTGCTGACAGCTGGCAGCTCGCAGCTTGGAGTCTGGAGCCTGTTCTGGATTCTGTCTCTGTCTCTCTGCCCCTCCCCGCTCAAGCTCTGTCTCTCTCTCTTTCAAATAAACATTAAAAAATTAAAAAAAAAAAAGTCTCTTCATTATAGAGAACACAGAGGGGAGGGGGGTGGGTAGTGGTTGAAATAGGTGATGGGGATTAAGCATACACTTATCATGATGAGCAGTGAGGAATTTATAGAATTGTTGCATCATCATATTGTACACCCGAAACTGATGTAACACTGTATGTTAATTATACTGGAATAAAGAAAACATTCTACCTCGTAAATGAACTCCTGCCTGGATTTAATCCTTGGACTTTATCAAGGAGTTGACATTTTCCACTATCTAGAATTACAATTTCTTTCTGTTTATCATCGCATGGAAATATCAATGAAAACTAGCCAAACTAATTTGTGAGATGTAACTATGGCTGTAATTAAATTGATTAAAATAGAGATTTCTGTGATCTCTTATATAGAAAATGAAAATGTACTCTCCCCACATTTAATATTTATGTATTCATTGTTTCACTCATTTCACAAATATGTATTGAGTACCCATCATGCTAATTTCTGAGAGAATACAATGATGACCCCCAAAACCCCAACAAAAACAAAAGGCAACGTGCTGTCCTTGTGCAGGTTGTATCTTAATTTATAATGTACGTGTCTGTGTTTGTCACTGTATATGTCTATGCATATGCCTGTGGCTACACACGTGTGTGTGTATGAAGCATGGAGATTTAGGAACGAAGAAAATCTAGGGGCCATGAGGTCCTAGTCTAAGTCTTGGCACTTATAGAACACGTTTTTCCGAAAGAAGGACCCCAAAACTAATCTTTTATGATTTGACTTTGACACATCCCAATCAAGAGATAGAATCTAATTTCCCTCCCTTTCAAAGTGGGTAGGTGATGTGACTTGCTCGTAATTGCCAGAAACGCAGCAGAATGGATGCTCTGTGACTTGCAAGGCTGGGTCAGAAAAGGTCAGACGTCTTCTGCCTGGTTGTCTTTGGATACTTTCTCCGGGGGAAGCCAACCCCAGCATCAGAAGTGTGATTTTCCTGAGACCACCATGTTGGAGGAGCTACGTGTAGACACTTCGGTCAGAAGTCCCCGGCTGATCCCAGCTCTCTTCCAGTCGTCCCTCCTAAGGTGTCAGGCATGGGAGTAAAGCGGTCTTGGGGACCTACAGACCATCCCTTGCACCAACTGAGTAGCCCAAACTGACCTCAGTCAATGCCATGAAGACCTGAACTGCACACCGTGTAGAGCCTCCTAAAATAGCCGTGGCTTTGAGCCACTGGGTTTTACGGTAGTTTGCTTCACGGAAGCAGCAACTGGGACCGATGTGCAAGTTAATAGCTAGGTAACTGTCGAAAAGTTACTCATTGTCTCTGAAGTTTGTTTGTTTCATTTGTAAAATGAAAGTATCAATCTATGTCCTTCCCTTCCAACATGAGATAACAAGAGATCGTGGAGGATAATAGCCGTGGAAGTGCCTGGTGAATGGTACGATGTGACGTAATGGGCAAGCATTATCTGTATAGCCATCCATCTGCGTAATTTCAAAGTCGGTCTGGTGTTTCTACCGTTCAAAACACTCTAACCCTGTACATTAACTGGTGAGCTCACCTCAGTGCCGATTGGAGGCTACATTTTGCCACCGTTCCTTCTTCAAGGCAAACCTTCTGGTTTCTGAGTCACGTGGGCTCAGCACTGAAATCTCCTTGAGATGCATTTCTCTTTCATTCTCTCAGCAAATTAAATGCCAAGCGAGTCTCATCTCTTCCCTCTCCCCTCGGCCCATACGGTTCCGGTCAAGAGTCAAGTTACAAACAGGCTCAGAGTGTAGTGCCACCGTGTTTGATTCTCCGAGCTAATCGGTGGCTCTAATACGGCCTCGGCTGCACTGCCTCCCGGTTTCAATCTGCCAGAGTTTTGGAAACTTGATTTGGGTTATTTTCCTAAGCCTTCTTTCCACAGCAGCTCTAAGGGACGCATGAGACGTGTTTTCAAGACGGTTTTCCAAACTGAATCCCAGGCAGGATACTGGACTCTTCTGCCTTAGTTCTTCTAGTATGCACACGTCAAGAGTCACTTTTCCATTGCAAGAAAAAGCTGAGCGTATACGATGCCATGTCTTCCAACCTGTCCTTTCTCCTGCCAATAATTTGGATCTATAGAAATTCACACCGTCTCATGTCTTCTGTCTCTATAGTCGATGAGGCATTGCCAGTGGTGGCATCAGACTGACTCCCTGACCACACATCTCTGATAAGAAGGCCAATTCTAGGGGCCCCTGGGGTGGCTCAGTCATCTGACCTTCCGGCTGCAGATTTTGGCTCAGGTCACGATCTCCGGGTTTGCGGGACTGAGCCCCGCGTTGCGCTCTGCATTGGCAGAGTGCGGAGCCTGGTTGGGATCGTCTCTTTCCCTCTCTCTGCCTGTACCCCACTCTCAAAACTAAATAAATAAATAAGTAATTTTTAAAAAGCAAGCAAATTCTAGGCTGTGAGACTGGACGTGCATACACCTCTCTGGGGTCAAAGTTTGTTTGAAAGGCAAGTTCCTTCACATAGTTATATTCCTTATTAAGGGAACATGATGTCTGGAAGTCAGGACTTATGGAAGGAGAACACTGAGGGAACGAGGTGAAATTATTCCCTTTTCAGAAGTGTTGCCTATGCTATTTCTTTAAATATTGATCCACAGAGGCACGTTTAAATGCAATGTTGGTTACAAATATGTATGCATATATAGGGATTTTTCGAAGTACATATATTATGCAGAGTAGGTTACAGCTGTATAAATTATAACTAGATACAGCAGTGTTTGGGGACAGAAAACTAAAGAAGCGGGTATTATCTTATTAGCTATTTTGTGCAAGAAATAGGCGAGGATGCTCTTTATGTAAACATTTTAAAGAAATCTTATCCCCATTTAAAAATTTGTTAACGTTTATTCATTTTGGAGAGACAGAGGGAGAGACAGAACGTGAGCAGGGGAGGGGCAGAGAGAGAGGGAGACAGAATCGGAAGCAGGCTCCGGGCTCTGAGCTGTCGGCACAGAGCCCGACGCGGGGCTCGAACCCACGAACCTTGAGATTGTGACCTAAGTCAAGGTCCGACACTTAACTAACTGAGCCACCCCGGCGCCCTCCCCATTTTAAAAAGACAGGGAAACTGGAGCTCAGATTACTTAAGTGAATTATCCAAATCACTCAGTAGGTAAAGGGTGGACACTTGATTTAAATCCGAATTCAACTTCAGACTGCCTGTACAGCCTTTCCTTTCTATCATTGCCTGTCGTCCACTCTTAATGCTCTAACCACTTGGCATGGTTTGGGGTTTGCACATTTTTGTCCCGCTACCTTTACTCACAAAGTGCTCTCCCTCTGGAATGCCGTTACTCCCATTTCTTCGCTGCCTAGGAGGTTCCCCCCGCAATAGTATGTCTTCCTTTTTTCAGCACCGTCCATCATAAAACTGCCTCACTTTCCTGTGTTATTGTGGCATTTTGTGGAAGCCTTGTCATAACGCCTGATCGTATCCTGCCGTATGTATGTGACGTGTGTCCGCGTCTTAGCTTCCCAACCAACCAGCCTACGATAATACCCACCAGGTGTGTTCGTCCATTAAAGCGACATCACACTTTGTCCCTTTAGAGAAAGACTCCTGGTGACTGGCAGTTGTGGACTCCTTTCTAGTGCTCAAGATGAGAGCCTCATTTGAAAACTAAGATATTATGCTGTGTTTTTAAAATTTAATTTATCATAGAGTATATTTTTTCTAGTATATTTTTTCTAGTATATTTATCATAGAGTATATTTTTTCTAGTATTCTAAAATCGTAACAAAAATCCTCTCTCCATATCTGTTTGTACATATCAGTTCATCTACCTCTTTTCCAGAATTTCAATCTGATGGGGCCTTCTGGAACATCAGTTTATAATATTACTTTAAGGTCGCAAGAGGGCATACCTACAAAGGTCACAAGAGGCCATGATGGACACTTGCAAATTACACCCTATGAACTTGGGCAGCCAATCCCAGTATCTGCATCTTGGCTTAGTCTTCTCTACTCCTTGTCTCGACACCTATGCTATAATTCTCAGAAGCTGGCTAAAACGTTACTCTTTTGTGAGCAAAATGAGCCCCAAAATGAAAGCTGGCTCGTATTCCCCTTTTTTTTTTTTCTTCCTTTTGATGGAAAGGACTGAGGGAGTAAACAATGGAGCCTAGGAAAGTGACAGTCCTTAGAAAGAAAACAAAAGCAACAAACTGTTCCTAAATTAAACAGGAAGAATGAATTTCATGGTAGTTCACATCTTTGGCATCAACAAGCCAGCGAACCATATGCTCTCTATAGAAATGAGAAAAGCATAATTTCTCTAATTTGATAAAAAATACTGCTCATGGAGTGCTAGATAAAACATTATGAGCCTGAAAGAGTTATTTACTTAAAGATCTATTGCATTGCATCTGATGGGGAGAAACAATGATATGTGTCAACTGAGAGTTTCACGAAGGTCTCAAGACTTAGGTATTATTCCTTAAAAGTTGTCAAATACAATCTGTCATTATTATGCCCCATCTGTTTACTTAGCATCAAACTATATTTAAGCAGGGTAAAGTGACAAGGTCTGGATTCCATGAGACCTCCATAGTTCAGTGCAGAAAAGCTCAGTTTATCTTGACCTTTTGAGGCTTATTCTTACTTATGAGTTATTGATCTGAAAGTTTTCCTTGCCTCCTCTCAATCGCTGCATGCTGAATTAACATTTTTTGGAATTAGGAATTAACATGTTTCTGTATGCTGTGATCATTTTCCCCTTTCTTTAATGTTTATTTATTTTTGAGAGAGAGGTGGGGGAAGGGAAGGGCAGAGAGAGAGGGAGTCAGAAAATCTCCACCTGGCTGAGAGCCGTCAGCCCAGAGCCTGACACGGGGCTCAAACCCTGCCCCATAACCATGACCTGAGCGGAAATGGAGAGTCGGACGCGTAACCGACTGAGCCACCCAGGCGCCCCTGTTTATTTTTTTAACTCCTCAGGAATTACATTTAAGTGAATTTTCTAAGTTCTTCATTCTTTAACTTCTAGGCAGTCACTGCTCAGTAACCTACACCTATTTTACAGTTAAGTAACAAAAGTTCTCCAGACTGTATAACTTTAGGAGAAACTGTAGATTTCTAATTACATATTGAATTTTGCTACCATACAAGTTAGAGACAATCCGGAGGAATTATGTTTGCACAAAGCCTGTATTGGAAGTGACATCTTTTGTTTGCTATACTGAGTTATTTTATTGATTTTATAGCGCTGTTTGTTTTATTCCTTATAATACGAATCCTGTGATTTGGTTAAATCTGAATGGTTAACTCCATAATTTGGAGAAAGCCTATTTACATATCCTGAAGAGGATGAGCGAGAAACCCTATGCAGAACACCCGGGCTTCCTATTCCTAGAACTAGTCTGTGAGTGTGGGTGTGTGTGCGTGTGTGTTTATAACAGGTAAATGAGGTACGTCCCTTAGTTCCTAGTAGATTTCACATCTACTACATGCAAATAATTATTCTGTATTTTTAGATTCAGGGATGATCAAGACATAGCCTTGGTCTAAAAATCATTCACAGTCTTACCGTCCCAGCTCAGACATTTCATCGGAGCTCAAGACACATGGACCGGCCAACGTTGAACACAATGCTTGACACACGATAGGTACTCACTAAGTCTTTGTTTTATGAATACTTGTCCTTTTCAGGGGCCTTCCATGTTGAAGTTCCTTTGAACACTGGCTTTCTTCCCTCTTTGATCTCTTCTATTCTCATATTCCAGCTGCCAGTATGTGCTGACCTTTTTGATTTATTTCTCCAGCCTGAAATTCTGTTTCAGATTTTAGATCTGTATATCCTACTCTCTGCGTTTGCAAATAGATACCTCAAGGCCTCTTTAAATTCAAGATTCCTATTAGGGAACTCCTGATCTTCAAACTCACCCATTTGTAGTCCCACCTTTGAACTTGTTCTTAATCTTAGTGAAGGTCATCACCATTCACCTCACTGCAATGCCAGCATTGCAAACAAGACTCTCATCTCCGTAGCAGGTGGCCTAATCCCTACCTCCTGGTATTCACACCTTTTTTATTATTCCCTCTTCTTGAGTATGGGCAGGTCCTGTGACTTGCTTCTAAGCAATAGAACATGACAAAAATGATGGATGTCACTCCCATGATAATGTCATGTCATAGAAGACTCCATCTGGCTAGCCAACTCAAGTACAGAAACTTCACTTATTGTCTCGATGAAGAAAGTGTCCATGTTGGAAAGGGCCATGTGGCGAGGAACAATATGGACAGCCTCTGGGAACCTGGTGGATTTTTGGTACAGTAAGATTAAATTAGAGCATAGAGATTATAGGAAAAGGGCCTGGAAAGGTGTTTTAGTGCTAGATGGTGAAAGACATCCTGCCATGAGAAGGATAATTTATTATCATGACGACAAATCAGAGTTTATTAATTCAATAGTTATCTGATCCTTATTAAGGATAAACACTTTCCGAATCACTGGACGTATAGCTGAGAACAAAACAAAGGAAAATTCCTGGCTTTAGAAGCTTACATTTGTAGGCATTTGTCACCGAATGGTTAAAGTAGGGTACAGTAAAAACTTGGTTCGCGAGCATAATTCGTTCCAGAAATGCTTATAATCCCAAAGCACTTGTGTATCAAAGCGAATTTCAAGAACCATTGGCTCAGTTGTGATCATGTGACGTTCGGTGTCATGTACGACTCGTAAGGCCTCGCTCGTTTATCAAGTTAAATGATATTTATGACAAGGATCATTTGCTCGTCTTGCGGAACACTCGCTGAACAAGTTACTCGCGAGCCAAGGTTTTACTTACATGGAGGTCACATTTGGATTTCAGAAGAATAACTGAAAGGGAAAGATTAAAAGAGTAGAGAATGAAGGCAGAGAGCGCTGGACTCCAATCCTGAGAAATCGTAAACTAGTAAAATACTGAAAATACTACACAGTTAGGAGATGGGTGAATGTATAGCTGCTTGCTTGAGCACAACACTAGGCACGTGGCAGGACTTTGAATGAATATTGACTTGAATCCAGATCCCGGCTTCATTCCAACTTTTTTGTACTCCCGGCCCTGGAGCTAAGCTACTTGGATCTGGGTTCATGAATGCATGTCCTGTGATTGGTCTTTTCAAACAGTTGAAGTTTGGTCCTTTAATTTGACACCCCCTTCCCCGAGGCAGTAGTTTTTATCTGAGAATCTGTTGGCCTTGTGTTAGCATTATTAGAACAGCAGCCTTCTGCCAATTGGAAATACAATCTGTTCCTGAGACCAGTTGCTTGTCTTCCCTAAAAGAAACGGCTTCATCTGAATTCTGTGATTTTCCTACTTGACTCCGGGTTTTCAGTCTCAATCTCCTGGAGGTGACCTTACCCATATTTGGAACGGCTCTTTTGAATTTTTTCCAGGATCATATTTAAGGCAAGGTAACATTTTCAAAGCACGTTCCGTATACTTTAGTGTGCGTTTCAGTATTGTAGGAAAAAGATATGCGAGCCTAATTTTAAGGGTAGAGGTACTTTACCATTCTTCTCTTATGCGCATATGTCATTAGTGTCCCAAAATGTAGGTCAGGAGGGGGAGATGAAAAAAATGAGAGGGCATTCTAATCAAGATTAGCATATTTACACGTAATTAACACCATATAAGAACTTATGTTAACGGACAATATTGCTCGCTTAGTAAACTGCATGCGGCCGCCTTAAAATCTGGAGCCCACAGTAAAACGGAATTTGGGTTGCTTCATAGCATTAGCATTGACAGGTGCCTTCTTTATGCTGCCTTAATCTAAAGTGGTTTTTGTGAATTGAATTTAAATGCTGCTACTAGGCTGATAATATACAATACATTTTAAAACACGAGTTCCCTATTGTCTGTAACATGCAAGTTTCACTTGTAAGGGAGATAGAGTATTTCTATTAACACTAGACGTATTTCCGGCTCTGAGGGCAGGTAAGCACCACGGATGATAACACTGAGTCTGTCACAGGAAGGATCATGCAGGCAACATTCTCTTTTGAGTCTGTTTTGGAAAATGAGTTGGATCCAACTGTGATGAATTGTCTGTACTCATTCAAGTCCTCCTTTTCTCTTGTTCTCCTTCATATGAAGTAATCACTTAAAACCTGTTCTTCTGTATATAGTTTTGTTATCTTCTTCCTAGATTATTATTTCCTAAATTAGTATCTTCCATAAGTAGGAGGTCCCATTGTTGTAGGAATACGGCATTATTGATTTTTTTTTTTACATTTTATCATATTTGAAATCAAGTTTCATTTATTCCTTCAAGCAAAAAACAAAAAAATATTCTTCCCTTTGTGGAAGTTATATTTGGAGGACAGAGAGGAACACAAGACAAGACCAAAACAAAAAAACAAAACAAAACAAAAAACCCCAAAAACTTACATAGCATGTTTGATGGTAATACGTCCAAAAGAAGGAAGAACCAGGATAACAGTAAGAGTGGATCTCATGGGCAAAGAGATTTTTAGAAGAGAGACTTGAGAAAAGTGCGAGGGTGAGTCATGCCCTTTCCCTAGGGGAAACGTATTCCAGGCAAAGGGAACAGCCAGCGCAAAGGCTTTGGAGCAGGAGTGCACCTGGTTGGTTGGAAGAATTGAAGGGCAACAAGGTCAGTGAGCCCAGGCACATGCGAGGAGAAAAGTAGTAGCAGGGGTCAGAGAGGTAAATGCAGACATAAAACTAAGGTAGAGGCAGGAAATATTGACATCAGGGCTTGGAAATCTTTGCTATGTATGTATGTATGCAATTAACCATGAGCAATTTGTCCAGGCAGTGGGATTAGCTAATTCGATTGTCACCAACCATCCAAGTAACCTGTCATGAATGTTTCAGTCTATAGATAGAGCTGACGGTTTCAAATTAGTACTGGTACAAGAAATCAGAAACATATGTGGGAATGCAAGCTGGTGCAGCCACTCTGGAAAACAGGATGGAGGTTCCTCAAAAAACAAAACTAAAACCTTATGACCCAGCAATTGCATTACTAGGCATTTATCCAAGGGATACAGGTGTGCTGTTTCGAAGGTGCATGTGTCGAAGGGACACATGCACCCCCATGTTTGTGGCAGCACTATCGACAACGGCCAAAGTATGGAAGGAACCCAAATGTCCACAGACGGATGAATGGATAAAGAAGACGTGGTATATATACACAATGGAGTATTACTCGGCAATCAAAAAGAAGGAAATCTTGCCATTTGCAACTACGTGGATGGAACTGGAGGGTATGATGCTAAGTGAAATTAGTCAGAGAAAGACAAAAATCATATGACTTCACTCATAGGAGGACTTTAAGAGACAAAACAGATGAACATAAGGGAAGGGAAACAAAAATAATATAAACACAGGGAGGGGGACAAAACAGAAGAGACTCTTAAATATGGAGAACAAACTGAGGGTTGCTGGAGGGGTTGTGGGAGGGGGGATGGGCTCAATGGGGAAGGGGCATTAGGAATCTACTCCTGAAATCGTTGTTGCACTAGATGCTAACTCACTTGGGTGTAAATTTAAAAAAATAAAAAATAAAATCAAAAATTAAAAAAAAAATCAGAAACATACGGCACAGTGTAATTCTCTGCTTGCAGAGGTAAGCTGAGGATAACACTGTATTAAAGGGTCGGCAGAAGAGGGGCTTCTCTCTCTCTCTCTCTCTCTCTCTCTCTCTTTTTAATTTACACCAGAATAAAAGAAGTCTTTTCAACAAGACATCAAAATGACGTATTGAACAACGAAGAACTGAAATTGTCAGTCACGTGTCTTCATGTAGATGAAATATGTGTCCTGTGTTTAAATGCAGTTATTTAAAATGAGTTGTATTAAAGCAGTCTTTGTTTAAGTAGATCTATTTCTAGATAATCGAACTTTGCAAACATCAGCCTCAAGAAACGAGAGCCACTTCCATCTTCCCTATTACTTCTGGGTGCAGGAGTTAATTCTCATACACTGAAGCAGATTTGGGCTTATGCTACAGAACTCTGAAAACGGACCCAGATACTGCTTAACTTATTTTACTCCTTTGTGCTCTAGTTTATATCATATCTTAGGTGAAACTGTCATAAAACTTCATGTCACTTTATTAAATTAACACTTAATCAAACTTGCCTTTCCTTTGCCTTACACAACACTGGAGTTTTACTCAACCCTTGGGATTGCCTTAACCCCTTATGAAAAAGAGAAGAACCACGATACATGCTTTCACAATGAGCCATTTAAATTCGTGTTGTTGTGTTTCTTTTTTTACAAAAGACAAAAAGCCATATATTAATCGCTCATTTTTCAGTGATTTATTAAAGTCTAGGATAAACCATGGGGGCAGAATAGCATCTTGTGATCATCTATGTTAGGTTTTTGAAAAAGTTTTTTAAAGGTTTATTTTTGAGAAAAAGAGAGAGAGAGAACACAAGGGGGTGGGGGGTTAGAGAGAGAGGGAGACACAGAGTCAGAAGCAGGCCCCAGACTCTGAGCCGTCGGCACAGAGCCTGACGCGGGGGCTCGAACCCACGGACCGCGAGATCATGCCCTGAGCCGAAGTGAGGCACTTAACCAACTGAGCCACCCAGGTGCCCCGTCTATGTTATGTTTTTGAATTGCAGGTAGATGAACTGGGTTTGGGTATAGTTCAGTTATTCACTGGCTCTGAGCCACTACCCGACTATAACGTAAGAGGCTGTGCTAGATCAGTGATTTGCAAACTTTTCTAGCAGATGCAGGGAAGGCGCTGGGAGGGCTGCCGCTGGGGTTAGAGTAGGGTGGGATGAAAAGGGGGGGGGGGTACAGCTGCTCCAAGCACATCTGTTTTATATATCGAGATTCCTTGTAAGATTTCATTTGAAGGAAGCTTTCCCCTGTGAAAATTATTTGACACTTGTTGTCTTGGAACAGTGTTCAGCAAACTGATTTTGCTTTTACGGACCGCAAAAGAAGTTCGAATACGCTTACTGCCTCACAACTTTATAAACGAACAGCTAAAAATTTTCACTGTATGTGTAAATGATCACAAAGAGTAAGTATACTTCGGAACATGTTATACATGGTGATTTTTTTTTTTCTGTTTATCTAGTTTTGAGAGAGAGAGCAAGAGCAAGGCAGAGAGAGAGGGAGACAGGTGATCCCAAGCAGGCTGTGTGCTAAGAGAGCAGAGCCCAATGCAGGGCTCGAACTCACGAACCGTGAGATCGTGACCTGAGCCAAGTTGGCCTCTTAACCGACTCAGCCACCCAGGCGCCCGTAAGTGTCGAATTTTTAAAATAAAAACGTTTCTTCATCCTTTTAAATGTGTCCAGTCGTATCTATATATCAAAACAATTGGACACACACCATTATCCATTAAAATGTACATGAACACCATGTACTATAACTGTCAGAAATTTAACATTGTTCCTTTTTGTCTTGTAACTCGTATAGCCATTTCCACAATATTTTACACTAGTGTAATATATTTTATGCTTAAGCCTTTTACGGAGCATCAGATCATATTTCTTTGGCACAAAAATATGTATGTGCATTAAAATGCTCATTTAAACATTTCCTGTAAGCATACATTCCTATGGGTTGAAAAAAGTCAATCCTGAAGGATTGAGTGATCATTACACTTATTTAGTAGTACACAGTTGATCCAAATAGAACATATTCCGTATTTGGATAAAAAAAATTAAAAACCCAGGGCACCTGGGTGGCTTAGACGGCTAAGCGTCCGACTTCAGCTCAGGCCATGATCTCCCAGTTCGTGGGTTCGAGCCCCGTGTCAGGCTCTGTGCTAACAGCTCGGAGCCTGGAGTCTGCTTCGGATTCTGTGTCTCCCTCCCTCTCTGCCCCTCCCCTGCTCATGCTCTCTCTCTCTCTCTCTCTCTCTCTCTCTCTCTCTCAAAAGTAAATAAAAATAAGACATTAAAAAAATTAAAAACCTACAACTAACATTTATTAGAAATTTGTTTCTTAAGTGCACTGGGTAAGAATAATTTTTTCAATGAGTTTACACGCCCTTAGAGAAATGTGATGGGAAAGGAGTTGCATTTTACTGATGTCTCACACTCACGGAAACGAGTTATATGTCGAAAATTCATCAGCTGCTCTGGTTTAGGTCATCCTTCCTTGTGGTTGAAAGGCAGGAATTGGAAAGCACAAGAATTGCAAAGACAGAACAAAGGTTGGTTCACATTCTCAGTGGTTAGGTACAGGGTTTCAAATCGAGCCTCTGTCTGGTGCCTGGGAGGTTTTTCTCACCAGGGAAATACCCCATGCTGTGATTTTGGCGACAGCTCAAAAACTCTGATTTTCTTCCGTACGGTGGGAGAAGGAGGCTTGTGAAAAGAGACCGGAGGGTGAGCCTGCTTGGACCCTACCCTCAAGGTGTTTCCAGGCCAATCAGGTTCGCAGAGACGGCAAGGAACTGAAAATCCATTCTCTTAGAATTGGCCACATCCAGGCACCTCTTGATAAAGTCTTCACGGACCTCTACGCACGTTCTGGTTTGCAAAACCACTGCCCTGGTAGATCTTTTCGGCCCCTTCTCATTTTATAATTCCATGATGCCTTGTAGGTTATCGTATTGTTGACTATAGCTCTCAAATCCCTTTGCAATGGAGAAGAAAAAGAAAACACGTAGATTTTGCAAATGTAAACTGTGCGCCACCCTTCCATGTTTTTCTTTCATATTTACATCAGATTAAACCTCTGTAAATAATGGTATTCCCCACATTGTTCTTCTCGTGTGTATCTGATTGAAAACTGAACTTGAAAATTGAGTTTTACAGTTTACTTGTAAGTAGATCCAGAGCAAATCAGCCCTGTTTCATGCCTCTTGCCTCCTGATAAATTGAATTGACTTGAGCAGAAACACATTAAAATGTAACATGAGAAGAATATAGGAAGAGAGAAGACGCGGCGTGATAATTGCCATCGAGACGTTCTATCGACCCCGCTATTAGTTTTTCATGTCAGTCGCAAAACTGAGAAGCAAGCTCATTAGAGTAAATACAAAGACTTATTTTTATGTGTTACAATGATATTGTTCTAGTTGAGGACAGAAGCACGACACGGCTGCACAGATTCCGTGCGGAGTTCTTTATGTGATTAATTCCAGCAGAGACATGCTCTTTTCAGGGAACGAGGAACATACAAGTTTCACCTGGGGGCTCCAGTCGTTTAGCTTTCTCACATCAAGACTAGTGGACGGGGACTGCTTCAGCCACGAAGGCAGCATGGTGCACGTGGCTGACCTTCCCAGATCTCTTGAGCAGCACGAAGAGACTTCCGCTGTCCATGCAAACACGTAACCACGTGGCCATGAAATGTGGCGGCTGGCTTCCACCGCTGGGTTCGGATGCTTCCTGGCATAATGCACACAGGCAGAACGAGTGCGTGATGTTCTTGGGGTCTAGTGAGCATTCAGGGAACGTCTGATGAACGTTTGTGGAAGAAAAGAAAGGAAGAAAGAAGGAAGACACTGTATATATTTTTAAAGAAAGCTATCAGAGGTGGGTGAGGGTAGGGGTGAAATAGATGAAGGGGGTTAAGCGTATGCTTACCTTTTTTGTGTGTTGTTTTAAGCTTTTATTTATTTTTGAGAGAGACAGAGAGAGGGAATGAGCGTGAGCAGGGGAGGGGCAGAGGATCCAAAGCCACCTCCATGCTGACAGCAGAGACCCCGATGCGGGGTTCAAACTCACGAACCGTGAGATCGTGACCTGAGCTGAAGTTGTACGCTCAACCGACTGAGCCACCCAGGCGCCCCAAGGGTACACTTACCTTGATGAGCCCTGAGAAATGCAGAGAATTGTGGAATCATTATATTGTGCACCTTAAACTAATAGAATACCGTGTTTTGATTATACTTGAATAATTAAAAAGAAACCTAGTACAGCATATAGATATAAATGAAATGTAATCATAATAGAGTACCCTCAAGACTTTTAAAACAATTATAGTTTTGTGTGTATATGTATGTGCATACTTGAATACAGATATAACTGTCTATGTGGCTACGTATGTGTGTGCGTGTGTGTGTGCGTGTGTGTGTGTGTGTGTTTACACATGCCAACACACATACGTGTTTCTATGAGCGGGACGGAGACAGAACCTTTTAGAAAGCAATTCTTTTGCTGTTACACCCCATAGGGCTGTGAACAACCCAAGAGCAGGGAATCTCTTTGCTTCAACTTTTTATAATTAGGTATGATGCTGTGCCCGACTGAGAGCCCAAACTCAAAGTGAATGAGTGGATGAATACAGTATAACAGATAAAACAAGTAGCTGCGGAATTCTAATGAGAACTTTGTGTGGCTGCAATTTTGAGCTGTGAAGAGCTGTGGAAGTGGAGGGGGTCAGCTGTGCTTTTTTGGGGAGCACATATCGGTTCTTGGTTTCTGTTTTTTTAATTTTGCAATTTTTTAATGTGTATTTCTGAGAGACAGAGACAGATAGAGACAGAGCGTGAGCAGGGGAGGGGCAGAGAGAGAGATTGGGAGACACAGAATCTGAAGCCGGCTCCAGGCTCCGAGCGGTCGGCACAGAGCCCGACGCGGGGCTCGGGCCCGCAAACCGTGAGATCGTGACCTGGGCCAAAATCGGACACTTAATCCACTGAGCCACCCGGGCCCCCAGTTCTTGGTTTCGTGAGAGAAACAAAGGAAAACAACTACCCCCAGGAATTATAGTCAAAGGCAATAGAAGCTTTGGTGCAAAGTGGTCATCAGTGTGGTTCCTGGGAATTAGAAATGAGTTCGAATGAGAGCTTCATCACTTACTAGTTGTGAGACCTATCCAAATACTTAACTTCTCCGTGCCTCAGTTGTCTTCTTTGTGCAAAGAGCACAATAAGAATTCCTAAAGCATTGGGCTGTTGTGCTATGGTGCCTGTAAAAGATTCTTTACTACAGATTTCTGTATGTAAAAATTCAGGTCAACGCTCATTCAATTCATCTTTACTAAAAATAGCTTTTTTTTTTTTTTGAAGTTTGTTTATTTGTTTTGAGGGAGAGAGAGACATAGCATACAAGCAGGGGAAGGTGAGAGAGACAAGGAGAGAGAGCATCCCGAGCAGGCTTTGCACTGTCAGCACAGGGCCCGATGCAGGGCTCGAACTCGTGAACCATGAGGTCATTCATTACCTGAGCCGAAATCAAGAGTTGGACGCTTGGAGTTAACTGACTGAGCCGCCCAGGTGCCGCGACTACAAAGGTCTTGAAGAAGAAAAAGGTTGTCCTGATTGTTCAGGTTGTGGCTCTTTGTGGCAATAAAGATAACATGGGGTTTGTAGTATGAGAAATCTTAAGTGATGTACTAAATCTGCTACTTAAAAGTTATGCGACCCAGAGGAAGCTCCTTTAACCATGAGGTGCAGAGTCCTCACTGTAAAACAGGATATAAGAGCTCATATGTAGCAGTGACAACGTGCCCGACACTCTTCCAAGATCTTTATGTGTATTTGCTCATTTAATCCTCACACTGGCCCAATGGAAGAGCTATAGTGTTGTTATTCCTCTTGGCTACCCATTGAGGTTGTAGCGATTACCTCCACCTCATAAGTGAGAGAATAACTTCAGAGAAATTTCATAAATGGCACTGGATTTCCACCCTCTTGAGGACTTGTATCCTGTGCGAGGCGTCGAAAAGTTCCTGGCCCTTATCGGGTGGTAAATAAACATAATGGTGCACTGAGTCAGGAAGGTAACTCGTGGAAATCAAGCCTGCGAAGTTGACAATGGTTTGGGGAGTATGGCGTGAATACTGTGATAACACTTCTGAAAACCTAGAGCTCCTCAGAATGAAGATGAGGGAAGGTGTGGGGGAGGGTAGACTCAACATGCACGGTAGCGTGTACTTAGAACTTAGTAGTTGATGAATACACAAGCCGCTTCAAAGGAACCGAGTGCCTCCACATGTAACCTTTGGCTTTGGTTTTTTTTAATGTTTATTTCGTTTTGAGACAGAGACAGAGCATGAGCGGGGGAGGAATAGAGAGAGAGGGAGACACAGTATCCAAAGCAGGCTCCGAGCTGGCAGCACAGAGCCCGATGCGGGGCTCGAACTTACAGGCTGCGAGATCATGACCTGAGCCAGAGTCGGATGCTTAACCGAGTCACCCAGGCACCCCGTATGCTTTTAATATAGATACACCTTTTTCCATATAAAATTCACATAAATTTATGCTAATATGTGCTTTACAATTTAACATATATTTTTAATAGTTGTCTGAGCAATCCAAGCGTGAAATTGTGATCGTTACTGTTGAGGTCATTGTTGCTGTTTTGTTACACACATTCCCAGATTTTGGAGGAAGGAACTGATCGTGCAGAAAGGTGAACTGACCTGGTTACAGAGATATTATCTATTTGGTGCAGTGACACCTCTATGCATAGAAGGGTAACAAGAGACAAGTTTCCCTGTTCAATGTAACTAAGTTCAATAATCAAAGTTTAGGACGCCACTGATCCCATACTTGGATTTAGATGAAACAAATTGGTTAGATCGGTACTGAGAAGGGTATGATTGCATCTATCACAACATGGTTTATACAGAAATCCTTTGGAATTGTATAATCAAATATATATGTATATATTTGAGATCTATAGATCTCAATAAAATCAATACATACTGACCATTCAGATGACCAGAATAATTATGCAAAGGCCCAGTTTTGTTGATGCTACTTAGGGATTTAACTTTAGGATATGATCTCTAGGCCTTGTTATTCATCGAAGCCAGCTCTGTTCTGCCTTCTCTCACTACCTCTTCTATACATTTTCTTGTTTATGTATTTATTTATTTTTGATGTTTATTTTTTTTGAGAGAGAGAGAAACAGCACATGCACACGCGAGCAGGGGAGGGGCAGAGAGAGATCGAGAGAGAGAATCCCAAGCAGGCTCCTCGCTGTTAGCGCAGAGCCTGATGTGGGGCTCGAACCCCACAAACTGTGAGACCATGACCTGAGCCGAAATCAAGAGTCGGCTGCTTCACCGGCTGAGCCACCCAGGTGCCCTTCCTCTTTACATTTTCTATTCATTCATTTATTCAACAAATAGTTATCCAGGGCTTACCGTGTGCTAGGCACCGTCCTAGGTTCTGGGTACCCAGGAGTGATAAAACCAATATGGTTCTTTTCCTCACCGAGCACAAAGTCCAGCAGAGGAAGCAGATCATTTGTCAGTAGATCTGAAAGGACTTGCTGTTAGACTGGATGTGGGGCTACGGAAGACTGAAGAGTCTCGGGGGATTCCCAGGTGTCTGACTTGGGCAACTAGGTGGATGACGGTGAGATGCTCACTGAGAGCAAGCCCACTGAGGGGAAACAGGACAAAGCAAAAGGGATAGATCACATTTTAGGGGTGTTGAGCTTTAGGGGCTTATGGGCCACTCAAGGGGAAATGTCTAGTCAGTACTTGGCTATACAGACCTGTATCTGTTTTCTGTCTCTGAATTCCATCCCTCCCTCCTCATGGGCCTTAATCTACTATTTATCCCCTGTACTGTGTTTGGTTCTTTCCCTATATTTGTTCCTTATCTTCAGTATTAAACATATATCTCACACATTTAAAAAGCATGTGCTTTTAAGCACACATCTCCTATCCCAATGTATCTCTCCGTATACTTACCATATCTCATCATGAAATCAGACATTCAATGAATACTTATTGGGCTCATACTGAACACCTTGTGGGTTGCTGCAGATGAAGTTGTAAAGATCGGCAAGTTTTGTCTTTATGGTGCTTCATACAGGCAACGAACAAAGAACAAGTGTGTCTCATAAGGAAAAGGATAAGGTGTTAAAAACAAATAATAATTTGGAGATGTAACCTAGGAGTGCCTACCATGTGTGAAACACTCATATAAACACTGAGGATTCAGCAGTGAATAAGAGCAAGAATCCTGTCCTCATGAAGCAGAAATTCTAGTGAAGAGAGAAAGACCTTTAAAAGGACAGTGATGGGGAGTCCTGGACATTATGCGTAGAGTCTTATACTTTAGTAATTAATCTTAAGGACAAGGAGAAGACATTGTAACATTTTAATCAGTGATGTTACTGGGTCCAGTTGTGTATTTTTAAACTATCACCAAGGCTACTGTGTGATGGAGATGAATGGGTTGGAGGGATCAAAAGTGGAAAAAGGAGACAAAATGGAAGACTGCTGATCATCAGGTGAGAGATCACAGAATCCTGGACTAAGGGAGAATAAGCATGTTGAGAAGTGGGCAATTACATACTGATTTTTCAGGCAGAATCAGCAAGGCTTCCTAACTGTCAGGATGTGGGGAGGGGAGGTAACGTCAGGTCAAAATCTGCCATCCCTTCTAGATTTTGGTATTGTGGGCCTAGCAATAGGAAGAGGTGTGGGGTATAGTTATGATCAGTGGCAGATATTAAGTGTCGGTAGACAATCGCACAAATCAGAAGTGCAGCAGTGGGAGGAGCTCTCCCTGAGGGTGGGCAATAAACTGGTGTGTGCGCTCTAGGGAATCTGAAAGCAATAATGAAATTGACTAAAAGTGATCTGCTTTTCATTATTGCCATGTGCCAGCGATGCGAGCAACTCCAGACAAAATACTCCTCCCTACTAGAGCCGTCGGTGCCCGTGACCCCCCCACCCCCACACTCCTTCCTTGGTGCACCACCACAGCTGGGTATGGATGCCTGCTTTGGAGAGAAAAGTCTGAGCTAGAGAGATGTACTTGGCACTCGGCGGCACGTGAGTGATCATAAACGTCGTAGCAATAGAAGGAACAATTCAGGGATACTTGACACTGTGAAGGGCATAGGAAGGAGCAAGAGCTTGGAGAATGATAATATTTAAGAGGTCAGCATAAGAAAGAAGTATGCAAAGAGACTGGGAAGTATTTTCTAGAGTGGTGGGGGAGAACATCAGATGTGAGCGATATGATAGAAGCCAAAGGGAGAGAGAGTATTTCTGTAAATATTGAAGCGGTCAGATCTGAGAAACGTATTACCTTCTCTATTCAACATTATTTGAGCACTCAACATATGTTATGGGCCGCAACAAAGGGTGAAATATGGTGCTCATCCATGAGAATTTTATAGGCAGGTGAGAAAAACAGGTTAGATTGATCATTAGTTATCAAGCAATATAACGTATGTAATAAAATGCTACAGGAAAGGTATATAAAAAGTCCTTGGGGAGGAAAATAAAAGTATTTGGAGAGAAAGTAGATTTGAAAGGGGAGAGGAGAATGGGGGCAGGGGCTTGTGCCAGAGATGGCCTTACAGGAAAGGGGTGCCTTGAAGGGGAAGGTGGAGTTCAGCAGGCAAAACGGGAGAGCAAGAAGTTCAAGGCAAAGGAATGTGCAAATTCAGGGAGATAGGAAAAAATAGGTTGCTTTCCGTAAATGAATGCTCAGTGTGCATGTGAGGAAGAAGCAGGAGACTAAAAATATAAGCCAAAATTACCTTGTGAAATGTCATGTGCTGTGCTAACATTTGAAAAAAACTTTTTTAAATGTATAAAAGAGGAACCAAAGTTGTATAATCTGTGATACCGTAGATATTTTATATACATAAATCAGCTTGTATCCTACCGGCTTCCTACAAAGATTTGTATTGGGTATCACTGTTTAGTTTTTAAAGGTAATATTAAAAACAAAGTAAGTTTTTTAAATGTAATATTAAAATCAAAATAAGTATGCATATATGCAATGTGATTGCATAAAAGTTCTCTTTCTAAAGCACTTTCAAATTTATCTCCCTGCAAAAATAAATAAATAAATAAATATATATATATATATATATATATATATATATATATATATATATCTCACTGTAGGAATTCATTGAATACTAAAGAAAAAAAAAAGTAGTCCCTACCTCCTACATGCTTCTAAAGAGCCAGCCACAAATCTTAGGGCTAAATGATTGTTTCTGTTCAGGAGTCATTGACTTTGGTCATGAAATATTGTACATTTTCAAGAATACGGGCCTCATATGGGCACCCGAGTGCTATTAAAAGCAATGTTTGGTACAAATCCTTTATATCCATGTTGTGTTCTTTCTGGAAGATGCAGTATCTCTTATATCTGAAGTGTCCCCGTCCTAAATTACCACTATTGTATGTTTTCTTTGGCTCTGGATTATCCTTATCCTTTGGTAGGTCAAAGGAATCTGAGTGATTTTGCCCATTTGCTTTGGGAGGATTTTCCCAGCTTATAACTTTTAAAAAAATTTTTTTTTAAGTTTATTTATTTATTTGAGACAGAGAGAGACAGCACGAGTAGAGGAGGGGCAGAGAGAGCATGAGAGAGAGAATCCTAAGCAGGCTGCACACTGCCAGCACACAGCCCAACATGAGACTCGAACCCACGAAACTGGGAGATCATGACCTGAGCCAAAACCAAGAGAAGGACACTCAACCAACTGAGCATTCCAGGCGCCGCTCCCAGGGTATAACTTTTGGATAATTGCTATTAATATGGGAACTGGATTTCTCAGGCCTTGTGCCTGCTAGGGTCTCAAAGAAGTTATAGATGAGCTAGGACTTCACCCATTACCAACTGTAGTCATATTTTCTCTTATTGAGAGTCAGTTTTATCTTATTAACACAAATATCAAAGCACTCTGTCAAAAAAGATCATTAATGACCTTTTGATTGTGACTCAATGTGGTGAATGAGTTGATCAGCTCTTCCCTTTCAAACTTCTCAGCAAATAACCCCGCTTAACAGTCAAGACTTTGGGGGTGCCCGGGTGGTTCAGTCGGTGAAGCATCCAACTTCTGCTCAGGTCATGATCTCCCAGTTCGTGAGTTCAAGCCCCATGTCAGGCTCTGTGCTGACAGCTCAGAGCCTGGAGCCTGCTTCGGATTCTGTGTCTCCCTCTCTCTCTGCCCCTCCCCCACTTGTGCCCTGTCTCTCTCTCTCTCTCTGTCTCTCTCTCTCTCAAAAATAAATAAATATTTTAAAAAATTTTAAAAACATAAGGAAAAACAATTAAGACTTTGGACAACATCATTGAAAAGGGTTTTCAATGCGTATATGTTCATGCAGTTTTTTTGCTCCTTAAGTGGGATAGTAATAAATATGGTAAGGGTTTAAGGCAATGCGTGTGCATGGTACTCACTTTCCTATTATTAGCAAAGGAAGTGGAAATCAAAGAATGTCTAGAAATTTCCCTCAGCCATTCTCAGTTTATATTAGTTAACTGAAGATACCTATATACAACTATATCTATTTTCCCATCTCCCTTGAATCCATGCATTTCAGTCTTTACCCAACACATGGCACTTGACAAAAATGCTCGTACAAGCTCCATTCAGAAACGGAATAGTAAATGGATGCGGGTCCTGCGGTCATTTCCCTGTAGGTGAGCAGGCCACACAGAACCTCGGGACTGGCAGCATCTTGTCCAGCACGTCAGGAGGCTACCTGTTGACCTCGAGTGGACTCTGTGTAGATACATGAACACAGTCCACAATCCAGTGGTGGGAGGCACGGCTCCACGGGTCTCCTGCATTTCGGCCGGTCTTTTGATCACTGGTAATGACAGCTTTGTTTCAGACTCTTTTCAAAGATGTTTGTGTACTAAGCTACCTTGGAGGATAGAGATGGCGTCTCTCTCCAGGGCAGGGAACAGGTATGCGTCCTTAGCAGGATGAGGTAATGTTGGGGCACAGGCTGGGTGGAGTTGACAGTGGTCCTTCTACAGGATTGTGTCTAGGCACAGAGTTCCTCAGTTATGACCCAGACCTGCTGTCTGTATACCATCCACCCTGCTCGCCCGGTCTCATTCCCACGTGGGGGAGTAGAGGCAAGAGAAGATGACACAAGTCTGAAGCTCCGGCTGCCTGCTTTGTTTGTAACAGGTCCTTTGTTTCTGACCCAGGAGTCATGTCCTCTGCTGGCACGTGTGAAATTTTAGCAGGATAGCTTTCACCTTCAAAGCATGAAAAATCTCAGACGCTTTATTGTTCCTGACACCGTAACTAAAAAAAACACTCAGGTGTATGTGCTAGTAACGGTAGGGTATCACAGATGAAAAGTCTGTGCCAAGCAATAGGCCCGGATAGCGGTGGATGAAGAGTCAGTCAAAACATTCGCAACATCTTAGATGGCGTCTGAGCGTGGTGTTATTGCTGTTAGACTTGTTATCCAACCCTTACATCTTAGTGAAGACTACAGGTTAGGAAATACACAAATAAGTGTAAATTGTGCTGTATAGATAATGTCATGGTATATCATTAGGTGGAAAACATTTTGGGCTTCCTTTTTCTTTTTTTCCAGAGAGAGAGAGAGAGAGAGAGAGAGAGCCAGCATGAGAGCGAGAGGGGCAAAGGGAGAGAGAGAATCTTAAGCAGGCTCCACACCAAGCATGGAGCCCCGGGGGGGTGGGGGGCTCATAACTGTGAGGTCATGACCTGAGCTGAAATCAGTAGTCAGAGGCTTAACCCACTGAGCCACCCAGGTGCCCCTGGGCTTCCATTTTAAATGTTTATTTATTTGAGAGAGAGAGAGAGAGAGAGAGTGAGAGAGCGTGGGCCGGGGAGGGCAGAGAGAGAGGGCGACACAGAATCCTAAGCTGGCTCCAGGCTCTGAGCTGTCAGCACAGAGCCCAACGGGGTGGCGAGGGGGCTCGAACCCACAAGCCTGAGTTGAATTTGGAGGCTTAACCAACTGAGCCACCCAGGCGCCCTCCTGGGCTTCCGTTTTATAAAGGAACTAACACGCATGAGTTCTAAGCCTTGACTTGACTATGTGTGCATAATGCCAGTTAAATAACTAGCTAAAAATGGATGTGTCATTAAACAAGTAACTTGATGTCATGTTAGTAAAACAGTGATATGATTGACAGCAAACTTTAAAAAAGGAAGCAATTTTGGATAAAAATTAATTTTGTGTTCAGGCCAAGCAGTTTGAATTCTGTGAGAATTTCTAGAGAATTAATTTACTACTGAATATGCTAAGATTAGCTGGTAAAGCTAATAATGACTGGTGCTATAATTAAAAATTATTAAAATAATTAATTAAAAATAATTCTTTCCTCACTCTTGCATAGATTCAGTATTAATATATTTCCTCCGGGTAACACTGTGGTTAACTTGTAACATTACTTAGACTTTGGTTTTCCTGAAGATCACTTAGAAATTGTGGCAGAGGCTGCGTTCTCTATCTTTGTGTTCCTCAGTAAGCCAGTGGGCTTCATACAGTAGCGGCTCAGCAAAGTGACAGGGATAGGGTGTAATGTTTTGAACTGGCATTTATTTCTTCTAGAAAAAAGACGATTAACTTCCTGTTTTCAAAACAGCAACAATATATTTCTCAGTATAGGTGCTTCTGGGATCCTGCTTTAAAACCATCGCTATGAAATTCAATAGCTATTTGTTCGAGTATTAGAATGCTGTTTTATTTTTATGTTTATGATGTCTTTTCTTGTAGGCAGAGCTCTACTATTTAAAAAATCAATATTCAGAGAGGTAACAGCCTGATGACTTTACCTGCTCCATACTGACTAATCTGGAAGAAAATTTTTCTTGTGATCTTCTTTTATGCTGTAAGTAGTAAGAAGCCCCAACTTTTATACAAATATACAGCTTACAAAGCAGAAATGTTCCACCTCAGCATTCTAATGATATTTTTATATTTAAGTTAATTTACGATTCACCTTAGTACACAAATTGCTCTGAGGACTATCACCTCCACACTTCTCTATTTAAGTTGATTGGTCTGATAGAGGCACCACATTATCTGGGAAGAACTTTGAACACATTGACAACACATATTAATGAAACTTACGGAAAAGAAATGCCGTGTCCACTAGAATAGAAGTTCCATAATGGCAAGGACCTTCTCTCGTTGATTTCTCTATCCTCATTGTCTACGATACTGCAGTAGAGTAGAGGTTCAACAATTAGATTTGTAAACAATGAATTGATCCTGTAAGAGTTTGATATTTCTATAAAGAAGGAAGGGAGGTACTTCATGCAAGAGTTGGTCTGCGAGTCTAGTACAGTAAAACCTTGGTTTGCGAGTATAATTTGTTCCAGAAACGTACTTGTAATCCAAAGCACTTGTGTATCAAAGGGAATTTCCCCATAAGAAATAATGGAAACTCAAATGATTCACTTCACGACCCAAAAATATTCATATAAAAGTGATGATAACACTGTAATATAATAAAAACTAATAAAGAAAATACAAAGACGAAGGAAACTAAACAAATTAACCTGCACTTGCTTTTGAAAACCTTTGTGGCTGGTGTGAGGGAGACAAGAGAAAAGAAGGGTTATTGTGTAGGACGACTTTATCACTAATGGAATCACTGTTATCTATGGAATCTTTTTTCTTTTCATGCAACTTTAATAAGGAACCTGTCCAATAACACGTGCTTTTGCCTTGTTTGGAGGATTTCCTGGAAATGTGACACTGCATTGATGATGCCCCACAATCTTGCAGTAAGAGAGAGAGAGAGAGAGAGAGGGAGGGAGAGGGAGGGAGAGAGACCATTGGCTCAGTTGTAATTGTGTGACATTCAGGGTCATATACTACTTGTATTGTAAGACATCGCTCGTTTATCAAGTTAAAAATTTATTAGAAATGTTTGCTCATCTTGGCACAAAAACAGACACTCAGATCAGTGGAACAGAACAGAGAACCCAGAAATGGACCCACAAACGTTTGGCCAACTGATCTTTCACAAACCAGAAAAGAATATCCAATGGAATGAAGACAGTCTCTTCAGCAAGTGGTGCTGGGAAAACTGGACAGCGACATGCAGAAAAATGAACCTGGACCACTTTCTTACACCATACACTAAAATAAGCTCAAAATGGATGAAAGACCTAAATGTAAGACAGGAAGCCATCAAAATCCTCGAGGAGAAAGCAGGCAAAAACCTCTTTGACCTTGGCCGTAGCAACTTCTTACTCAATACGTCTCCAGAGGCAAGGGTAACCAAAAGCAAAAATGAACTACTGGGACCTCATCAAAATAAAAAGCTTCTGCACAGCGAAGGAAACAATCAGCAAAACTAAAAGGCAACCAATAGAATGGGAGAAGATATTTACAAACGACGTATCAGATAAAGGGTTAGTATCCAAAATCTCTAAAGAACTTCTCAAACTCAACACCCAAAAAACAAATAATCCAGTGAAGAAATGGGCAAAAGACATGAATAGACATTTCTCCAAAGAAGACATCCAGATGGCCAACCGACACATGAAAAAATGCTCCACATCACTCATCACCAGGGAAATACAAATCAAAACCACAGTGAGATACCACCTCACCCCTGTCAGAATGGCTCACATGAACAACTCAGGCAACAACAGACGTTGGTGAGGATGAGGAGAAAGAGGATCTCTTTTGCACTGCTGGTGGGAATGCAAGCTGGTGCAGCCACTGTGGAAAACAGTGTGGAGGTTCCTCAAAAAATTAAAAATAGAACTACCCTACGACCCAGCAATTGCACTACTAGGTATTTATCCAATGGATACAGGTGTACCGTTTCGAAGGGACACATGCACCCCCATGTTTATGGCAGCACTATCAACAATAGCCAAAGTATGGAAAGAGCCCAAATGTCCATGGATGGATGAATGGATAAAGAAGATGTGGTATATATATACAGTGGAGTACTACTTGGCAATCAGAAAGAATGAAATCTTGCCATTTGCAACTACATGGATGGAACTGGAGGGTATTATGCTAAGCGAAATTAGTCAGAGAAAGACAAATATCATGACTTCACTCCTATGAGGACTTTAAGAGACAAAACAGATGAACATAAAGGAAGGGAAACAAAAATAACATAAAAACAGGGAGGGGGACAAAAACGTAAGAGACTCTTAAATGTGGAGAACAAACAGAGGGTTGCTGGAGGGGTTGTGGGGGGGGGTGGGCTAAATGGGTAAGGGGGCACTAAGGAATCTACTCCTGAAATCATTGTTGCACTAGATGCTAACTAACTTGGATGTCAATTAAAAAAAAAAAAAAAGTTCTCAGTTTTGACCAAGAGGAAAAAAAAAAAAGAAATGTTTGCTTGTCTTTCACAACACTCACAGAACAAGTTACTCGCAAAGTTTTACTGTATTTGTATTTGTCACACTCCATTACATACCCTGTTTTACCATATCGATGAATTCTATCATTCCACGTAATTATTCTACTCAGTTGCCTGTGTATTGTCTCTCTCCTTCACTAGATTATAAAATTCCATGAGTAAAATTACCATGTCTTGGGTACTGCTAATAGTGTCTGGCATAAAGTAGATCTGATGAATGAGATAGTAAATTTTGATATAAATTTAGTACATCTTTAGAGTGCAAGACAAAAAAAATCAGAAAGGTAAAAACACAAACAGAAAAAACCAATTTTTGGAATGATGAGACAAACCCTCTAGAAGGGTATTTGCATCTGTTCAGTATGTGAAGCCAGGTTATGGAACTCTCTTTCTATAAGGACGTGGAACCTGCTTATGGATCTTGAATATTGGTGGGAATGGAATATTTCCAGAGGATGCTGGTAAATCTTGGTTTTTGCAAAAGATTCTTTAAGGATTTTACGAGCCTTTCAGGTATTGAGATAACTTCATGGGATTGATATGTCGTAATACTAAGAGACAACTTAAATGAAATCAAGTGTAATCTGATCATTATTAGTGTATTCATAGAGTTTTGCATTATTAGTAGTAATAGTCTCTAACGTATGGCGTGAACCAAAAATAATTGTCAAATGAATTAATAGATTGCCTTGTTTAGGTTTGCCGACCCTCTCGTTCCTCACAGGCAGAATAGAAGCTCACAGACATTTCTACATGTCCATTATTCAGTTTCCATTTCAATTAAGAAGTGAGGTCATAGACTCTTGATCTCGGCTCAGGTCATGATCTCACGGTTTGTGAGATCGAGCCCCATGTCGGGCTCTGCACTGACAGTGGGGAGCCTGCTTGGGATTCTCTGTCCCCCCTCTCTCCCTGCCCCTCCACCACTCATGCCCTCTTTCTCTCTCAAAATAAATAAATATGTATGTTACCATAAAGAATAGAGTTACTTAAAGAAAAAAAAGAAGAAAAAGAAGAAGTGAGGTCATAGAGATGTCAGGTGTGGGTTCTGGGTTAGGGTCTCAGAAGGGACTAAACACTTGGAGGAATTATCACAGTCTGCTAAACCAATGGTATTAGTTTACACAGAATTATGCAAGTCCTATGGGGCTGGAAAACATTTACCAAACTTACAAGACCCGGATAAATGAAGCAGAATGCCAACTTGAGAATTTATAAGAGAAGTGTATATTTGGCTCAAGAACTGCGGCCACTTATCTGCCCACAGGCTTCCCCGCTACACAAGGAAACAAATATATCCATATAATCGCAGTGTGGCGTTTAGGTGATGAAGAACTTAGTACAACAGTAATATTTGTTTTGTTTCTCTCTTTCACTCACCAGGTCCTGTCAATTTCACCTCTGGAGTGTATCTTGAATTATTTTTTCTTTCTTTTTCTATTTCACTTCCTTAATTCATCTTTTTTTTTTTTTTTTTTTTTTTTTTTTTTTTTTTTTTTTGTCCCCCTGAAGGCAAGCAATGCCATTCGAACTGCTTTCTCTATCCCCCATGTCTTTCCTAACTTTGGTCTCATCCTTTTTAAATTCAGTCTCCACAACTAGCAGATAATCCTTCTCTTGTTTTCAGGTCAGTAGCAGCTTACTGCTGCCTCACCATGCCTGGGTCATTTACCTTGGGTTTGCCCCTGGATTCCATGCTGGGAATTAGTGACAGTCTCCCAGTTCTCCATTTCTCTGGGATCCTTCCCCAGATTCCACACTGGGAACGGCTGGTCCCAGCTTTAGTGTTTCTTTCTTTCTTTCTTTCTTTCTTTCTTTCTTTCTTTCTTTCTTCTTTCCTTCTTTCTTTCTTTTTTTAAATTAGTCCACATTCACCATTCTTTGAGGCTGGCTGGTTCGATCCTGTCCTCAGTCCCTGGTTCATTGGTTACTGCTGGTTTCCATGCTTCCATTTCCTCAGTTACTGTTGCTTTCTGTGTATGTGCACATTAAGGTGAAGACTTGCCAAAAGGGAATCGTGGAAGCCAAAGAGCTTAGGTATTACTTTGGCTCTGAGAAACTCAAACACCCAACTAAAGAAATGGGATCCTTTAGATCCTAAGAGTTGAGCGTGCCACCTTTTGGCGACCTGCTTATTTTATGTATAAGAATTGTAGTCCTGGAAGTTGCGGGTATCTAGCAAAATGGCAAAATTTTACCAAAAAGAACCCAGAATTACAATGGCCATTATGGGGAGCATTCCAATCAGACACGATCCCTCATTTAAGAAATTCACTTGAGGGGAGCCTGGGGGGCTCAGTCGGTGAAGCGTCCGACTTCAGCTCAGGTCGTGATCGTGTGGTTCGTGAGTGTGAGCCGTCCTCTGGGCTGACAGCTGGAGCCCGGAGCGCGCTTCCGATTCTGTGTCTCCCTCTCTCTCTGCCCCTCCCCCACTTGCCCTCTCTGTGTCTCTCACTCTCTGAAAAATAAAGAAACATTAAAAATTTTTTTAAACAAATTTTTAAAAAGAAATTCATTTGCAAGCAAGGGATCCCAAGTTGAACACAGAGAACGGGATGCCGACTTTTTAATTGGTATACAGAAGCTTGCAAAAGGCTTCAAGATTCCAAAATAGCTCCATTAAAAAGCTTGTTACCCAAGACCGATGAAAAATTCAAGACACAAGTCTGGTGCCTAAATGGGATGTCTCTCAATCGGGTGGGCGCCTCCAAACGTGGGGCGATGATTGGGTAGAATCTGTGGCCCGGGAGGTGAAACAAGTCACAAAAGGGGTTTATTGAATACACCTTGAGGGAGCCGTGGGCCGGACTGCAGACGAGAGGCTGTGGTCTGCTAGGAGGCAGGGGGAGGGAAGGTAAGGAGCTGTGGTATCCTATGGAATTCTCCCTTTTTTGGTAACTGTGCCTAATTGTAAGTAGCCCATTGGTTGGTTTGGGCCCATGGATATTTTGAGGTGAGTCGCCCGATGGGCCTGTCTGTATTCAGCCAGGTGCTCGCCGTGGGCCCCTTTCTATATCCCATCACTCAAGCCCATTTGCCTACAAGTGGCCTCGACAAGAGGTACGGAAAACAGAGTAGGGGGGCCTGCTATCACCCCCACTACCGCCCTTGCTTTTTCCCCTCAGTACTCACTTTTCACTGATTTTCTGTGCGAACTGCCTTTCCACTCCGAAGAGACTAGGAGTTACTGTTCAAAATCAAACTCCCTGAGGTTGCAGACAAACCCGCTCAGGTGTCCTTCACCCCTGGCTCGAAGGCTGAACTAAGGGTTATAAGTTAAAGAATTTACGAAGCCCAGGGAGGAATCCCAAAAGTTGTTTTTGAAAGACTTTAGAATCCAGGGTGGCAGATTTGTATCAATCTGTGTGTCTGTCGGTAGGACCTGAGGAAGCCCCAAAATGGATGCAGGAAGCCAGATGGTAAACCCCACCCCGAGGATGATATTTGGGGTCCTCTACCAGAAGGGGCTCTCAAAATAGCAACCGAACTTAGTTCTTTGGAAGTAAACCCTACATCCTGCATGGGGCTTGATCTCATGACCCTGAGATCTAGAGTCGTATCCTGAACCAACTGAGCCAGCCAGGCAACCCTGCATCTGAACTTCTACAAGCCTTGCCTAGAATTTTCCCTGCCTGTACTGATGGGTCCATTATTCAAACATTCAAACAAAAGAAAAATGAATCCGTGGCAGTCCTTAAAGCCTGCTCGGAGGCTCTCTTCTTAGGGTATTCGGAATCCAATACAATAAATAAGGTTACCCAGCCTGTTCTAGCTGCTCTCTTTGTAAAAGGATTATCTCCTGAGATGAGTGGATTGATTAAAAAAAAAAAAAAAAAAGGCAGAAAATAGGATGGGAGGCTACTGCTTTAGTGACTATAGCTGAGCATTTTGAAGGGACCCTGGGGCAAGATGGCAAACATTATCAAAACACTGGCCCAGAAATCGATGTCTCAATTGTAATCTAGGACACTGGAAAAGACATCATCCTCAAAGTTCCCATGCAAATTCTTCTCAAGTAGATATCTACCTCTAGAGGAGGGCCTCCACAGGGGCCCCTCCCACAACCAACCGGACTCCAACGTGTTTTCCAGTAAACTATTACCAGTAATTCCCTTAAATGGTCAAGGGGAAGCTAACATGACAATTGATGGGTTTATTCAATACTGCCAGAAATATTTACTGTTCGTCCTGGCTGAAACCTTAACAAGATGTTTGAAATGATCTAATAACTCCATGATAAAAAATTTGACCAAATTGGAAGGTGATACTCAGAGCCCGATAGAAATGTTTTTAAGGCTTTCTCCCCTAAGCTGATCATTCAGGCTGCAATTGAGTTCTTTGTGGAATTGGAAATGACTCTTTATCCTGCAAATCTCTGTAGGCCCAGAGGTGTGGCTCTAGAAGTTTGAAGTTCACCTGCCCCCCCCCCTTTTTTTTTGCCAAGCCCCCAAACGTTGCCTGTTCCTTTTAAGAGGCTTGAAAAGATCAGGGGGGGCTGCCTGGGGGCTCAGTTGGTTAAGCGTTGGACTCTTGATTTTGGCTGAGGTCTTGATCGGCAGTTCGAACCTGAGTAGGGCTCTAGACTGAAAGCTCTCAGCCTGCTTGGGATTCTTTCTCTCTGCCGCTCCTGAACTTACGCGCGAACTCTCTCTCTTTCTTAAAATAAATAAGCTTAAAAAAAAAAAGAGTCTTGAAAAGATCAGGACTTTGGAAACAGAGTTGTCTAGCACCAAATCTGTGCCTGTGTGATGTAAACTTTCTATCCTCTTCTCTAGGACCTAATTGCCATTCTTAGAATGTAAACTTTAAGGAGAAGTTTCTCATCAGAAGAAAAAAAAAAAGAGAGGGAGGTATTTGGAAACTGGGCCTATAGCGTCCTCTCCACAAATATTAGAAGTGTAGTCCCCAGTCCCCTTATCCATGGTTTCAGTTCCCCAGGGGCAACCGACATCCACAAGCTGATGGTCTTCCTCCTGGCACATTGTCAGGTCAGTAGTCTTGTCGCTGAGCCATTCACCTTACTTTGTCTCATCACGTAGCCATTTTGTCCTCCGACGTCATCACAAGAAGGTACTTTGAGAGACCACATTCACATAACTTTTACTACAGTCTATTGTAACCATCGTTCTAGTTAATTATTGCTGTTGTTCATGTCTTCTCGCGCCTGATTTATAAATTAAACTATCGTCGCTCGGTATGTATGTATAGGAAATAACATAGTCTATTTTGCACCAAAGACGTCTTCAAGAATTCTTTCTTGGTCGTCGGCTCTGGGGCCCTACGAACTCCCCATCACCCCAAAACTTCATCAGTCACACCTCTCAGGCTACAGTCTGATCAAAAGAGGGTAATTGTTAAAAAAAATAATAAACAAAAGCCCCAAATGATGAGGCATTTGCTCCCCCCAACGCCCCCAGCAAACTGAGACTTAATTACAGTTTCCACCTCTCCCAGGAAAGTGGCCTTTTAACAGTGGATCTGAAATTTCCTGATCAGCCCTAGTGAGGTCATCCATAGGATAAAATCCCTGCCTTTCCCTCCTTTCTCAAAGGAAGACGAAGCCATCCTTTCTTTTGTTTTGCTAATGACTTCCTTGCCCATCCCTCCTGCTCTAACAACCTTCCATTTTGTACAACCCCTCTGGGCCTTTCTCTACTTGCTAGGTGGGATGCTGCCTTATTCGTGAATAATTTAATAACTTCAAAGGTCCTTCTGGCTGGACTGAGAATCAAGTTGACATGAGACAGATTCACAGGAGAAAATCAGATTTAATAGGCATACGTACGGGCAATCCACATAGACATGGAAATTCCAAACACAGGCAAAAATTAGGTGTCTGTGTCATTCTGAACTAAGGAGAAGGGGGTCGGGGTCTGTGATTTCAGAGGAAAGGAATGCACTTTAGGGGCCATAAGAACAGTAGATGTTTGCCCTGCCATACAGATGGGCCACTCAGATCAAATATATCTGTGTCAATAATCCTTATTCTGGGAGATGTGAAATGTTGGGGTTCGGCCAAGAAAGAATTCTTGAGGCATCTTCGGTCCCGTGGGCGGAAAGAGCCGCACTGGGGTTGTGAGGAGTGAGTGATTACATACTTTCAAGTTGGGAGGGGATTAGGGATAGTCTCTAAGGAGTTTGGAAGCAAGGTTTCCCGGACCTTGAGGGGCTAGCTGTAGTTAGGTCATTTATTGCCGTCTAGTAAACCCTCCGCCATGAGACCCTTCGGATGTGTATCAGTGGTCCCTATGCTTGGAGGATGATTGCTAACACATATCTTGGGTTGGGGGCAGAGGTGGGGGAGGTGGTGGTGGTGGTAAGAGATAAAGGAAGTTTCCAAAGGAGTTTTTACGCATCCTAGAGGTCGGGCTAATGTTAAGCCAAGGTCACCTTCTGCCTCTAGCAAAGTGTTAACACGGAAGCAGTTAGATTCCTGGAGGAAGGTCACTCACACTGTCTCAAGGACTTGTCAATGGGCTGTAAGTTACAAAGGAGTTTAACTATTTTTTCCTTGGCCTTTGCTCTCCACTTCAGGAAAGACCCCCACTAGAGGGAAAAAACAACCTTAGCTTGAAGACAGCTAGGCCTCCTGGATCCGGTAAGCCTTCTTTAGCATATGAAAGTCGTTTTAGAAATTTCTGCTCGTCTTTACCTCCCCCAGCTCCCAAGGATATAATCAGTTGCTCTTCACAATTGCAGTGCAGCTCTTTCTGCCCTTGGGTCCTTTCCCCATGCTTTAATAAAACCACCTTTTTGCACCGAAGATGTCTCAAGCATTCCTTCTTGGCCGTTGGCTCCGGACCCATTTCCCACATCAGTTAAGGGAATGACAAAAATTTATCCTGAAGCCCCAGGGCCTCGAGTCCTTTCAGCTCAAAATAATAACCCGCATGTCAAAGTAGCACATTCTTGGGGGTCGCGTCCTGAACCCCTTCAGCAGTCTGTTGGCATTTATTTTGACTGCTGGCTGATGAGACTTAGTTCCATGATCCTAGCTTGTGCTTTCTGTTCGATTTTCAAAGTGCTTTTTATTATTTCTCTTTCCTTCTTTTTATATCTGGATGGCTTGAGAATTTCTCAAATTTTATTTTTTCTTTACTGTTGCAACTTCGGAAATGATACAATCTACACACACACACACACACACACACACACACACACGCTTTCAGCAATTGCCCTGAATGTGTTAATATCAAGGCGGTGCCTGGGTGGCTCAGTCTGATGAGCATATGGCTCTTGATTTCGGCTGAGGTCATGTTCCCAGCGTCATGGGATCGAGCCCAGTATTGGGCTATCCATGCTGAGTATCCACGCTCAGCAAGGAGCCTGCTTTTTTTTTGTTTTCCCTCTCCCTCTGCCCCTCTCCCCAGCTTGTACGCTCTCTCAAAGAAAAAAATGTATATATAAATATTAATAATTAAATTCTAAAGCAGATCAGCATTTCTACTTTATTCTGATAAAAGTAAAAGGACTTTAGAACGCTATAAACACAAGCTTCCCTTCCTGTCTTTTGAATTTTTTCTGATGCTTCTTTCTTTTCCATTTTATTGTCTTCTAATACTTTAATTCTACATTTTGATTCCTCCAATTAAACATAATTGTTATTGTTTTAGGCAGTCAGTGTTGGTTGAAATTTACCAACGTATTTACTGGCTTCTTTGCTCAATTAATTGTTTTTTCCACTTGAGTTTCGTTCCTCCTTCCCCACCTTCCACTGGAAATATCAAATGCTATTTTGGTGGTTTAAAAATTACAGATTTCCATTTGAAAATCTTCCACCATTTTGGTGGGTACTCCTAACTTAATTAAGATGCATACTTGTAATTTTCCCCTCATAAGTTCCTTTTTCTAAAATTTACAAAAGTTTGTTTTTATTTTTTATATTCTAGTACAGTTAACACACAGTATAAGATCTCCCCTTAAGGTTCTTTTTTTTTTTTAACGTTTATTTATTTTTGAGACAGAGAGAGACAGAGCATGAACGGGGGAGGGTCAGAGAGAGGGAGACACAGAATCTGAAACAGGCTCCAGGCTCTGAGCGGTCAGCACAGAGCCCGACGCGGGGCTCGAACTCACGGACCGCGAGATCATGACCTGAGCCGAAGTCGGCCGCCGCTTAACCGACTGAGCCATCCGGGCGCCTCTCCCCTTAAGGTTCTTAACCTTATCAATAGTTGTATTTGCTGCCAGCCTTGGCATGCCCTTGCCTTCCTCTAAGGCCAGCATGACAGGGGCTCAGTATTTGTTGGAATCCTGTTTAAGCAGTAGAAATAATATTTGTGTAATATGTTTGATAGTGCTTGGCAAATTAACTCAGCACAGTTTGGAATGAAGCAGCACAGGGAAAAGGATAATTTGCCACATACTTACTTGGAATTCTGGTGTCCTTGTGTCCCAGGCCAGGCATTTTGGTGACCCTGTCTTCCAATGACACGCAGTATAACCTGTACTCAGTGGCCTTATTCACATGGTACAATTGTCAGCATTTGGACTGTACTGAATTGGATGACAAATGGTAAAGGAAACCAAAAGAGGGAAGCCCATCATGATTCTACACACCAGTGGGTCTAACTGGCCGGGGAGGGGGCGGGGGTGGGGGTGGTGAACCTAGTTCGGAACTGAATCAGTATGCTTTGCTCCTATAATGAAATCCAACTGAATAGTTCTTAGAAAATTATTGAAAAGACTGGATTAAATAGTATTGGTGGAGAATAGACAAGCTCCCTGTGACAAGATCGCAATCAAGAGGAAATTGGGGTCGTCAGCTTATTGAATGCTGAGGAATCTGGGCTGATAGCCAAGTATATCAGGATTCTTCCTCTTGCTTTCTCTCAGCTCCCTAGATTTTCACGTCTTCGGTTTTTAATAATCAATAATGTTTGCCTCATATCCATGCCACAGAGAAATGAGTATCAATAAGCCCTATTCAGCTACCCAGAGGACTTTCTGAGCCCTGAAGGACTGATTTCCGCCCCTCCTCGCCTCCGTAATCCTTTGTTCAGTGCGGCCTCACCCCCAGTCTGGATTCCCCATTGCCCAGCAGCAAGGGAACTGCCAAAGCAACCCGCCTCTCCCTGGGGACGCTGGGTACCCTCTCACCTAGGGGCATGCAAGGGCCATCACCGTGCCCGTCCCTCATTTCAGTGTTCAGAGGACTACCCTCTCCCATTTTCCTTCGGCCACAGCCACAGGACATATGACCCCACAGGGTTTTCTTATACTTCTAGAAAAAAGCGAGTACTTTCCATTTGTAGGCGCAGCTGTCTAATGCTGTCCTCGTAGGGAAAACATTTCAGATGCTTTGGGTCACCCTCATGTTTTGTGCTTACTGTACCTCTTTTTCTCTATTTCTTCTATTCATTTACTTATATTCTTTCTTTGTTTCTTCTGTCATCTATCTGTCTAATCTATCGATTCTTTTCCCTTGCCTTCTTTCCTTTCATTCTTCTTTCTCCTTTTCTCTCTTTGCTTCCGTCTTTTTTGTTTCATATATTAATTTTCTTCCCAATAACAAATAATAAAATCTTCATGTTCATTGCTGTTTCAGTTGTGTTCAGCAAGCATGTTAGCAAACCTTCATGTAGGCAACATACGTTCGTCATCATCAATCTTAATTTGTGTATGTGGAAAATCAAGCTCAGAAAGGCTACGGAACTTACCAAAGGCCCAGATTCATCACCAAACCCAGGCACAAGCAACTGCAGAGACCTTGATCCCAAGGCTGAGAGGTCGACTCCTGATCTCTGTCTCTACAACGGTATACTATTTTGCCATGCAGGCAATACTTTAAGAACCAACTGGTGGTAGACATTTTTAATGTCAGCATGTCAACTATATTTTGTAGTAATGTTTGTAAGATTTTCTACAGATGGCCCCATTATTTTAGATATCTTACGCCCAACTGTTTGAAACATAATGAGGAAGCTGATGTCAGCAAATGCATATATGAAAAAAATTTTTTATTATTACATGTCTGTCAACTACTACAAATTATTCATTGTGCTGCTTAAAGTTTCATTTAGGTTGGAAATTGAGTTTGGACGTCACAATCATTATGCTACTTAGAAATAGTAGTTGAGGCCATTCTGCCGTATGCTTACATGTCATTTTCCATCTAAGGGCATAGTTTCGCAGAAACCTCAGCACGCACTGACTATAAGACATTCGCAGTCAGATTGAGCTTGCTTCCATGTTGGCACCTCTAGGGTTACATTATTAAAAACAAATTTTGTGATGATAGGATCCATTCTAGAATTTTCCTTCTCCCCCATCTACCATATCACGTCCGATAGCTTTTAATTTTTTTTTTTAAGTTTATTTCTTTTTGAGAGCGAGCGAGCAAGCAGGGGAGGGATAGAGAGAGAGAGGGAGAGAGGGAATCCCAAGCAGGCTCTGCACTATCAGCATAGAGCCTGATGCAGGGCTCGAACTCACGAAACAATGAGATCATGACCCTAGCCGAAACCAAGAGTTGGACACTTAACCCACTGAGCCACCCAAGTGCCCCTAGCTTTTAATTTCTGTCTCTCCAGTTCATCCTCCCCTCTGCATCCTGTCTGCTATTACCCCATCCTGGGCCTCATTGTCTCTCTCTGGGACTACCAAAACAGTCACCTAATTGGTCTCCTGGTTTCTAGGATTGTACCCCTCCAGTGTGATCTCCACATGCTAACCTGAAGACTTTTTGAAAACTAGAGCTGATCTAGTCTGCCTTTTGCTTAAAAGCAATCAAGTTTTCATAACAATCCCCCAAAAAATAAACCCAAGTTCCTGAGCATGACATACAAGGCTCTTAAGATATGTCCCAGACTTTCGTATGTTTCAGCCCTTCTGTATACCAACTGTACGGAATGCCATTCTCAGCTCTTCTCCCTGAGAGACTCCTAGAGTTTAAGCATCTTCTTTTTGACATATTCCCTGGTATTTCCAAGTTGAGTTGACCACTTGTTATACTTTGTCTACCCCATAATTTACAGTTAGCTATTCTAGTAAACACTGTACTCAGTACCATTTATTGATCACCAGTGGACTGTGAGCTCCTCGGAAGCAAATTGGCTTATTGGCCCCTTTACCTAGAACCAAGCACAGAATCTTGGGTATCCGTTAACTATTACTAATGCTCATTGAATTGAAAGAAAAAGGGAGTCTAAGACAGAATTTAGAATAAAATGTGAGCTGGCCTTAGTGAAACCAATGAAAATGTCGCCCCAAACCACTAACGCTCTCTTACATCTCCCCGTTCTCTCTTCCTCTTTATCATCCCTGCCACTTGCCCAATTTCAATTCTCATCATCTCTCACTTGGGTTCTTAAAGCCAAGTTGAGTGCCTAGATGACAACTGGTGATCGGAGTTCGTTGCATGTTAAATGGGCACAAAGTATTTTCAATATATACTATAACATGGTGAGATTACAGGTGAAGTCAATATGTAAATACAGGTTATATAAATCTATATAAATATGGTATATACCATCTAGATATGCCAACTATATGTTACATATATCAAACTCTTGTGAGAAATCCACTTTGTTGTACAGAGTAAAATTAATCCTGAAATATTCTGAAGTATAGGATATACCTTCCAATATAGCTCAAATTCAGGCTTGTTATTGATTTTATATAGATCATTTTATCTCACCTACACCATATCCTGTAGACAAAGTACTATCTCAGCAATCCAAGGAAGTGGTTGCTGCAGGACATTAGATAGAATAAAAGTTTCATTTGTAAATGGACATTTTAATCATGGACACCTGGCATACACTAAAACATTTCTACCCTTTTCTCTTAAACCTTGTACAAGATGATTAATGCTATCAAATGAAATTTTAATCATTGGTTTACCAACTGATATTTGTCAAGAAATTCATTAGGGTAGATACTCAGGTAGGTTTTGTGCTATAACAGAAATGAAACTACCTTGGCCTCTGCCACCTTAGAATCTATAGTCTAGGGTTGCCTCGGTGGCTCTGTCAGTCGAGCATCACTTCGGCTCAGGTCATGATCTCACGGTTCATGGGTTCGAGCCCCACATGGGGCTCTCTGCTGTCAGCGCAGAGCCCGCTTTGGATCCTCTGTCCCCCTCTCTCTCTGCCCCTTTCCTGCTCATGCTCTCTCTCTTTCAAAATAAATAAACTTAAAAAAAAAAGGCATTAAAAAAAAGAACCTGTGGTCTGGAGTGTAGGCTAACAGTAAATAAACTGTTCAATAACAAATTATGAAAAATTTTATGATGGAGAAGTTCAGAGGGTTATGGATGTATGTAACATCTCTGAACCTGAGTTTTCTCAGCTATAAATATTTAGAGTACTTTTGAAATAATAACAATTGTAATAATACCAATTGCTATTTATAGTATAGAACTCCCTTCTAGCTTTCTGTTTACTGTTCACAAATATTTTCATATCATTAATATATTTATTCTTTCAACAGATATTTTTTGAATTTCTACTCCACATCAGGGACTCTGCTAAGAACAGTGAATATAATGGTAAAGCCTCACTTCACATATTAATTAAATAATCATATGAGTATGATGAGTGTTACAGAGAAGACATTCCCTGCCATCACAGAATATGAGGTGTTTTAAAGGATAATATTGAGTAAAAAGGGCAATCACAAAATAATGTGATAATTTAACATTAGTGACTTTCATAATGAAAGGTTTAAAAATACTTCCTGGGACACCTGGGTGGCTCAGTCGGTTGAAAGTCCCACTCTTGGTTTTGGCTCAGGTCATGGTTTCGTGACTTGGGGGGTCGGGTCCCCCCGTAGGGCTCTGCGCTGACAGCTCAGAGCCTATGTGGGACTTTCTCTCTCCCTTTCTCTCTTTCCCTCCCCTGCTCGTGCTCTCTGTCTCTCAAGATAAATAAACTTAAAAACAACTGATTTTAAAAATAAGTAAAAAAAAAAATACTTGCTAATAAGAATAAGTTTTTCCTTTCATTATTTATTATGTAAGCACTGCATGATTCCCTGAAAATCCTGTATGTTCTAAAAATCCTTTTCCCAATTAAAAGTTCCATTGCAGCTGCTTACATAACTCAGGTAGCTATCTGATGGAAAGTGGTTCGATCAGATTAATTTAGACTATGGTATGAACACATCAATTTTCAGCACTTCCAGAGATAATTGTATAATAAAATCATTAATTTATACTTTCTTACCGCACATCTAGTGGTGATCGGTGTGGCTAAGAACATTTTAGGAGTCAGGAGAATCCCTAAGAACCCCCGAATTATGCCCAGAAGATAATTACCTTTTCTGCCTGCACAGGAGGGCAGTGCTTTAAAAGGAGGGAAATCAATGCCAACGAAATTCACATTATATGTTTAGTTTTAGGTACATTTTTCCATTGTATCCTAGGTTCACCCCCAACTCCATGTCTACCATTATAGTCCTGCCCAATCAGAAATGATGACTGTGAAGAACATTGAAAGATCCACAAAGGACAATCACTTTGAAACATTTCAAGATCCACAAAGAAAAATGCAATTTGTAATCCCTAGGTGCTATTCAACTGCTTTGGAACAAGTTCAACAACAATGGCTGAAATATTACTGGGTTTTAGAGTAACTCTCAGCTAACCAAAAAAAATTTAAGCCAAACACCTGATTCCCCACACAGCCTAGATAATTGGGGCTTTATGCTACATTAACATAAACATTATAAGCATTATTTCCCTCATCTGTTTCCTTGTTCTAAAACCCCCGGCAAAAGTCTTTGTGGTAGCTCTCAGAAATGTTTCTTGAATTTTATCCCATCTCAATGGCTCTTATCTAAATTGTCTTGGCTGATATTGTTGTCTTAAATGGTGATATTGTGTCCCACGCATTTTTGTCATTTCAATTGTGGCCTGGTCTTTTTGTGTATTGAGTTTAAAAAGTTAAACTCTCCACATCATATCAGAGCTGATAATATCAGGTTGGCAATTAAAATACTGGCATTCTTTCACATTAAATGTAATTTGTCCATTTGGGACTGTTTTGAAAACCTCAACGCGGGATGAATAAGACTTCCGTTGCTATGAAAGCGCAGTGTTCGATAAGTTAACAATTTAGGATGCCTCGCATTTTATCAGTAAATCTGGTCAGCTGCGGCTGCCAAGGAGATAGCACTTCGTGTTCTTTTCCCCTAGTACAGACTGAAGAGCTGTTTTTACCTTCAAAGGCAAAAATTGGACCAAAAATTGTACGAATCAAGTGAGAAATGTTCTTTAATTTTAGCACAGACTGAGAATTATTGTCCTGGAGGATGAAAATGGTGGTTTTCAATTTGACATCTTTCAATTCTGTCTTGGCGTGCTTTCTTAATACTTAATAATGACGGCACAATTGTGGATATTATTTTTTTTAAGATTTTATTTTCGTAAGTAATCTCTACACTCAATGTGGGGCTCGAACCTACAACCCCAAAATCAAGAGTCTCATGCTTTACCAACTGAGCCAGCCAGACACCCCTTTTGTGGATTTTTTTTAATCTTTAAAAAAATTTTTTAATGTTTATTTAATTTTGAGAGAGAGAGAGAGAGAGAGAGAGAGAGAGAGACAGAGCGTGAGTGGGGGAGGGGCAGGGAGTAGGAGACACAGAAACCAGAGCAGGCTCCAGGCTCTGAGCTGTCAGCACAGAGCCTGACATGGGGCTCGATCTCACGAACCACGATATCATGACCTGAGCCAAAGTCAACCGCTTAACTGACTGAGCCACCCAGGCTCCCCCTTTTGTGGATATTATTAATGTTAGTAAGTACCTAAAGAATTTGATAGAGTTACTTTATGGAGCTTAAAGGTTTTGAGTATTTTAGGCAGCTCTTCATATCAATTTAAATATCTGGAAGCCTAACATATAAAAGTTATTTTTTCTAGGTCAAAGCAAATTATTTTAATAAGTTCTTTTTAAAGTATATATAGTATGCTATGTGTACTCCCCACCTATTGATACAATAATAAAAATTACACTAACGGTCTACTTTTCTGATTTTTAATGTCTTTGATGCTATGTGAACATTTTTGGAAACTGGAAAAGGTTATAAAGATGAATATTATTAATGCTATTATTACTATTAGCCAAAGAATATTCATATGCAATATACCCTTTTTCAGCTTGATATGTTTTAATCCTGAAAGTAATATCTTCCTCTTGCTCTCTGATATGCATGGATATAATTAGCCAAAAAAAAAAAAAGTGTCCAATACTTATTCTTGCAAGGTATTGCAGGTAAAACAGATTAATCAGACATAGGCCCTGCCCTCAGGAAGCTCATAGGAAAGCAGTGTAGTGCCGTGGACTCAAACAGACGTGGAATTTGAATTTAGATCCCATTAATTGTTAGATGAGTGACCTTGGACAGTTAACATCTAAGATGAGCTTGTCTGCTTCTCTGTAAAATTGTAATAATATTTCCTTTCTGAGAGAGTTATTGTGATAATCTGACCATGGATATGAAGCCCACCCCCTCCTACACAATAAATGCTCAGTCACTAAGAGCTAGTTGTTGTTGTTGTTGTTGTTGTTGTTGTTGTTGTTTGACCTCTCTTCTCCTCTTCCACTTCCCTCTCTTCCTCCTCTTTTTCTTCTGCAAGCAGGGAGACAGGGATCCCAGAGAAAGAAGGGGAAATGGGACGGGATCACAGATGACCTTTCTACGGAGGTGACTTATCAAAATTGTGTAGATTTGAACACATGATCACGGAAGGAAGGACGTTCCAGATGTAAGGAACGTTGTGCAAAAACGCCTAGCGTCACTGACTCCAATTTCACTCAGAAAGCCAGTGTGAGTTCCATCTATCAAACCAAATATCATGTCAGTGGCAGTAATTCTTCTGTGTTCGTTGGGGGAGAGGTTTGAGGGAATATTTCGGTTGTCTTTTGACTCTCTGTTGAGCACAACCAGTTACTTAAGTCAAAGAACTCAATTTCACCAGCCATCAATTCACTTTCTGGGAAAGACGGTCTCCGTACCTGCCAGGAACTGAGGTCAGAGCTAAAAGAATGATCAGCCAGATTTTGCTGTCCTCTACTTCTGGGATAATGTATAAGTTTTCAAACATCCATCACCGACGCCATGTTCTGTCTTCAAACACATTCTAGAGTATAGATTATGTAATGGTATCTCTACGTATCAGTGCTAATGTAGAAGTTATCTGCATTCCATCCCTGTTCTGATCTTGAGAACACTAAAAGGGATTTTATGGTTGATGTAACTATTTCTTTGAAGAATGAAATTCACTTGGCCCTGGGGCCTTGCCAACATCAAAGAGCTTGGTCCAAATGGTTACTTCAGTGTGACCAATATATGATTCATTTGTTTTCACCATCTTCCCTCCTGATTTGCCCCAATTGCTGAAATGGTGTGTGCGTGTCCCTTCATAAATTCATGAGCTTTCTTTGTAATATATTCTATCAGCAGGCCCTAGTTAAACTATTAGCTTCAAAGGTCTATAGAAGTGCATGAAATATAACATAAAATATTTAATAATGGTGATAAACTGCAAAATGGTGATTGCAAAATTGAGGTCATGCATCTCTGAAATAAAAAGAATATTATGACAGCGATACTCAAAATAATGCATGCTATTTTTAAAATAGGTAATGCAAAAAGGTGCTGAGGTGGAAAAAGTGTCCAATTAATTAGAAGATGAAACAAATAGAGCCGAATACCTGCCTAGACCGCGAGTATACTTTCTTTCTCCTTAAGTCTCCTTAGATTCCCCTCCCCATCACATTTGCATTTGGATGTTTTCCTGACCTTCATCCACTCTTTAAAGAAGCAGGTAGTCCAATTATTTAATTCTCCATTGAGATTGGGAGTGAATTTCACTTCCGGATTCTGGATGGAGTGGAAGGTTTGTGGTTTTTTTGTTTGTTTGTTTGCTTGTTTTTAAATTTTCCTCTTATAGAGGCTACATTGCTGGATTTATAAACTTTGAATCCAGCGTCAGTTTCTGGCCCAAAGAAAATAAGTAAACTTTAACCAAGTTTATACAAGTAGTAAGTGGCAGGGTTGGCATTTGCACCAGCCTCCCAACACTGGATTCCTTTAGTTAGTTAGTTGGGTAGTTAGCTAGCTTGTTGTTTAGTTTTTATTTAAATTCTGCTTAGCTAACATACAGTGTAATACTAGTTCCAAGTGTATAATTTAGTGATTCCGCACGTCGACACAACACCCAGTGCTCATCACAACAAGTGCCCTCCTGACTCCCTATCATCTATCCCCATGTCCCCCCGCGCCCCCACCTCCCCTCTGGTAACCATCAGTGTGTTCTCTGTAGTTAAGAATCTGTTTCTTGGTTTCTTTTTTTCCCCCCCCTTTGCTCATTTGTTTTGCTTCACAAATTCCACGCATAAGTGAAATCATGTGGTATTCATCTTTCTCTCACTTTGGCTCTCTAGCTCCATGATTTGGCTGCTGTGGAGAATGCTGCCGTAAACATCGAGGTGCATGTATCCCTTTGAAGTAGGACTTTTGCATTTTTTTTTGAGTAAATACCTAAAAATGCAATTGCTGGGTCGTAGGGTAGTTCTATTTGGCACTTTTTGAGGAATCTCCATACTGTTTCCCAGACTGGCTGCCCAGTTGCATTCCCACCAACAGTGCGAGAGGGTTCCCCTTTCTCTGCATCCTCACCAACACCCGTTGTCTCTTGTGTTGTCGGTTTGAGCCATTCTGACAGGTGTGAGGTGATTTCTCGTTGTAATTTTGATTTGCATTTCCCCTGACGATCATTGATGTTGAGCATCTTTTCATGTGTTTGTTTGGCCATCTGGACGTCTTTTTTTGTAAAAATGCAAAGACTAGATTCTTAACCAAGATGCCTCACTGCCTCTCAGGATTAACTCTTTCCTCTAGCCATTTATTGATGAATAGACTGTTCCCTTTTTTTCGTTATCACAAACACGCATGTATCTATGTCTGTGCGCACATGTAATATATGTTGTATTTGTTTGCCCTGGCTGCCAACACAAAATACAGACCTACTTCATTTATTGCACTTCGTAGATACTCCATTTTTTACAAATTGAAGCTTTCGGACAAGCCTGCATCGAGCAAGTCCATTAACACGATTTTTCCAACAGCATTTACTCACTTTGTGTCTCACTGTCACCTCTTGATAATTCTCACAATATTTGAAACTTTTTCTGATTATTAATTTTGTCATGGTTGTCTGAGATCAGGGATTCTGCCTCACTGAAAACCCAAATGATGGTTCACATTTTTTAGCATTCAAGTATTTTTCAATTAAGGTATGTGCATTGTTTCTTCTGACAATACTATTGCATACTTAATAGACTATAGGACAGTGTCAACATAACTTTTATTTGCATTGGGAAATCAGACAATTCATTTGATTTGCATTATTGTGATACTGGCTTTATTGCAGTGGCCTAGATCTGAAACCGTAACATCTCCGAGGTATACTTGAACCACAGACTGGGCGACTTAAACACCAGAAATTTATTTTCTCACACTTTTGGAGGCTGGGAGTCGAAGGTCAGGGTGTGTCAGCCGATTTGCTTTCTCCCGAGGCCTTTTTCCTTGGCTTGCAGATGACTGCCTTCCCACAGCGTCCAAAATTCCTCTTCTTTTCAGGGCAACAGGTCAGGTTGGATCAAGGCCCACCCTAATGGTCTCATTTTAACGTAATCGCCCTCTTTTAAGGTCCTGCCTCCAAAAACAGCCACATCCTGATGATATGGAGGTTGAGACTTCAGCATGTGCATTTTGGGGGAAAACAATTCAGCCCATAAAGTTGCGATATACTGTGTTGTAGGTTTTTTGGGTTTTTTTAGGGGGGAGGTGGGGGAAGAAGGGAGACATTACCAGGTAGTGGAATTGGTGACTCGGTGGAAATCTACATCTTCAGTATTATTAGGTATCGGCAAATGACTCCTGAGATTGTTTCTACCAATTTGTATGCCCGCCAGCAGTGCTAGAGAGTCGGCTTTATTCATTCCCTCTTGAAAACTTAGCACTGTCCTACTTTTTAATGTTTGCCATATTGATGGGCTTGAGATATATCATTTCTTCATTTTGTAGTTCCATGTATATTAACAAATATATGCCTATTTCCTAGATCCTTGGTCTTTCAGGTTTCTTCTCCTGTGAATTGCCTGTTCTTGGTCATTAACTCTGCTTCTACCAGCTCATTTGACTTTTCATTATTGCTTCATATTAACTCTTTATGTATTGTGGATCTTCAGTACTTTCGGTTACAGACCTCTTTCTCAGTCAGTGCCTATCATTGGACTTGGGTCATGATGTCTTTTGTCTCACAGAAAATTTCAATTTTGGTAGCCAATCATCGGTCTTTTATTCTGACTTGTACCTTTTGTATCTTGTTTATAGGTCTCTCCCTGCTCAGGTTCACAAGTACAATACTCTACGTCTTCTCTTACGTTTATTTATTAATTTGTCTTCTTTTCAAGTTTATCAAAATGAAGAGGTTGTGGTGTTATCTTTCAAATCTCATTTTGTGTCTCTACATCGATTGCAGATTGTTCCAGCATAAGTTGTTTTGTCATCTATCTTTTCACAGCTCATTTCCAATGCCATATACCAAATGCTCATGTAACAGCTAACAACCGTTACGTATTTTATGTAGTAGCCATTGCATTTACATTATGTCCTATAGTCCTCACAACACTCGCATGAGAAAAGGGTTATCATTTCCACTGTACAAATAAAGAAACTGAGGGAAAGAAAGAGCAAATATTCCCCACAATGGCACAAAACCAGTAAGTGGAGGAGCCAGGATTTGAACCCAAGAGCAGTAGTAGTATTCGTTTGAATATCACTATTTAATGACACGTCTTTTATATACGCAGTTAACAGTTTCTGGAGTTCATCTTCTTTTCCTTGGTTCATTTGATGATCCGTGTGACAAATCGTGCACTTTTAAAGATTTTCGCTCTTTTTTTTTTAGAGATTTTATTTGTTATTAAATGTTTATTTATTTAGTTTCAAAGAGAGAGCGTACCAGTGCATGCAAGCAGGGGAGGGGCAGAGGGAGAGGGAGAGCGAGAATTCCCAGCAAGCTCTGCGCTGTTATCACAGTGTCCAGCATGGGGCTCAACCTCAGGAACCATGAGATCATGACCTGAGCCAAAATCAAGAGTCATCAAGAGTTGGACGCTTAACTGACAGGGCCACCAAGGTGCCCCTAAATATTTTAAAGTAATCTCTACACCCAGTGTGGGGCTCAAACTTACAGTCCCAAGATCAAGAGTCACATGCTGCACCGACTGAGGCAGCCAGGTGCTCCTGATTTTTGCTCTTTATGTCTTCCTATTTGTTAGGGCAAGCCTTCCAATCTCATATATTATCTCCACAATTATGTCAATTATTCTTAGTATTTTACTGTTTTTAAACTCAGTTCTTAAGTTCCATTAAATCCCGTCTGGAATTTTGATGCAAGAACATTATATCCAACATAATTTTCTAGGGAATTAACATCAGTGTGAGATATGGAGACTTTTATTAACAAACATGCTAAAATCCTTATTTTTGTTTTAATGTTTATTTGAGAGAGAGAGAGAGAGAGCATGAGCAGGGGAGGGATAGGGAGGGAGACAGAGCATCCGCATTGACAACAGGGAGCCCAATGAGGACCTTAAACTCACGAACCATGAGATCATGACCTGAGCTGGAGTTGGACACCTAACCAACTGAGCCACCCAGGTGCCCCTAAAATCCTTATTTTTAAGGTCAATTTTTTAGGATGCCTTTTTTGCTAAGACTTTATCGTTTGCAGCAGTTTTAGGTCTACAACCCAGAGACTTCCCATCTCCCCCCTGCCCCCACTTGTGCATAGCCTCCCCCGTTACCAACATCACTCACCAGAATAGTACATTTGTTTGTTTTAACCAAGGATGAACCTGCATTGACTCATCATAATCACTTCAAGTCTGTAGTTGACCTTAGGGTTCACTCTTAGTCTTGTACATTCCATGGGGCTTACAAGGTCAAGTTTTATGTCCTTCACAAGAGTTGTACAATTTTCTCCATTAAAGTATTGCATATATTTTTCTACATTTAATCCTAAAGAGTGTATTTTTTTATTGTTGCTTCTTGAATGGGCAATTTTTAATGACAATTCATTAAATTCATTAATCACTAATTGGTAGTTGAGGTATATGGAAATACAATTAATTGACTGTCTTCTTGCATACGGCAAATGTAATAGATTTGTTATTAATTCTAATAATTTGTATACATTTATTCCTAGATTTTCTTATAGACACTCAAGTCATTTATAAATTACTACCATTTTCTTATGTCCTTTATAAGCATTATATCACATTTCTTTTTCTGGCCTTATTTAATGGACTATAATGTCCAAAACTGTAATGCATTGCAGTGATAATAGAAGGAATTCTTGACTTGATCCTGACTTGTAAATGGTAGCTTTTAAAGTTATAACACTAAATATGATGTTTGTTACAGCTTTCTCAAAGACACGATTTATTAAAGAAACTCTTACATTCCCAGTTCTCTAATAAGCTTATCATGAATAGGCAGTGAATTTTAAATTCTAGTAATTGATTTTCTTTTTTTTTTTTTAACGTTTTATTTATTTTTGAGACAGAGAGAGACAGAGCATGAACGGGGGAGGGGCAGAGAGAGAGGGAGACACAGAATCGGAAGCAGGCTCCAGGCTCTGAGCCATCAGCCCAGAGCCCAACATGGGGCTCGAACTCACGGACTGCGAGATCGTGACCTGAGCTGAAGTCGGACGCTTAACCGACTGAGCCACCCAGGCGCCCCTAGTAATTGATTTTCTAATATGAAACTATCCTCATGATGCTGGGTTAAACATTACTTTATTATGATTCATCATATATTTTATTCATTGATTTCAATTTATCAATTGAAATTGATTGAAAATTGATTGAAATTGACTGGAATTGAAATTGAGGTTTATTATATATGTTCTAATTAATGAGATAGGCCTTTAATTTTTATTTATTGGACTGGCCCTGTCAAGTGTTACTGTCAAAGTTATTCTAGATCCTTTTCGTCTCTTGGTTCTCTGAAAGAATTTTGTCAGATTAGAATTGTCTGTTTCTTGAACATTTGTAAAAACAGAACTTTAAAGCTCCTTGAAACTTGTAATTATTTTGCAAGGGGTTATAGTACTTTTTCGTGGAGTATTTTAACTACAGATTAAATATATATATATATATATATATACATTTTTTTTTTTAATTTATTCAGGGGTGCCTGGGTGACTCAATCAGTTGAGTGTCTGACTTCAGCTCAGGTCACGATCTCACAGCTCATGAGTTCGAGCCCTGCGTCGGGCTCTGTGCTGACAGCTCGGAGCCTGGAGCCCGCTTCTCATTCTGTGTCTCCTTCTCTCTCTGCCTCTAACCCACTCGCATTCTGTCTCTGTCTCAAAAATAAACATTAAAAAAATTTTTTTTTATTTATTCAGATTTTCTACTTTTTCTTATATTTGGTTGTTTATATTTTCTAGAAGTGCAGGCTTTGTAACTTTTCAAATTTTTGGATTTTTTAAAAGTTTATTTATTTATTTAGAAAGAGAGAAAGAGAGTGGGAGAGGGTCAGAGAGAGAGGGAGAGAGAGAATTCCACGCGGGCTCTGCATTGTCAATGCAGAACCCAACACGGAGCTCAATCTCACAGACTGTGAGATCATGACCTGAGCTGAAACCAGGAGTCAGACACTTAACCTCCCGAGCCACCCAGGAGCCCCTTGATGATTTTTATAATATTCTCGTGATAATATTCTAGCATATCTGCATTTGCTTCCACTTTTTTGGGCTGTTTATTTTTAATTTACTTTTTTCTAGAAATGTCTTCTCTGAAGTTTTCCATTTTTTCTTTTAAATGGTAGAGTCTTTGAGTTTTGCTGGTGCTCTCTATGGTTTCTAATCTCATTCTTTAATTCGTACTATGCATACTGTTCCTCCCTTCCACTTCATTTGTATTTACTCTGTGGTTATTTCTCTAACTTTTTCAGAACAGCACTTTTCTCAGTGTTTGTCCATTTCTTTAGAGAGAGAGAGAGCGAGCAGGCCAGCAGGAGAGAAGGGCAGAGGGAGAGAGAGAAATTATCTTAAGCAGGCTCCAGGCTCAGCGTGGAGCCCAATGCAAGGCTCGATCTCACGACCCTGGATCAGGACCTGAGCTGAAATCAAGAGTGGGACGCTCAACCTACTGAGCCACCCAGGTGCCCCCTGAGTGGCTTTTCAATCTTTCTTTTTTCCTAAAATACAAATTATCACTCGGTGCAACTTTGTACTGCATCCTACGTGTTTTAATATGTCATGATTTCATCATCCCTTAGGTCTAAGTATTTTATAATTTCCGTTTTCTTCCTGCTATCTTTATTATTCACATCTAATATTATCACATTGTGATAAAATGCAAAAACATGCTGTATCTGATGTAAATTCTCTGGGCATAATTGACCATCCCGGGTAGCCTGGAGTGTGCCAGTGTCCACAGGTGTTGGCCAAGGAGGCACTTTCTCTACTTCTTTAAGAACAAGTCTCTTTCTCTCTCTCTCTCTCATTCATTCACTGCTAAATTGCATATTTACTAATTCCTAAAAGTTCATTTTTCGCCTGCTGTTTTATATATTTTCCTTCGCCACAAATTTCTTCTAATGTCTGATTCTGCAGTGAGGTATGAATCATAAAAGTATCATTGTAAATGTTCTTTTCTCTAGATTGATATGAAGATAGGTTTCTAGCTTCCTAGAAGGATTGTTAATTATCCCTCATTTATTCAATTATTTGGGCAGTAAATCATAACGCTCATTTCTCATCTGGGTGGGATGGGGGGTTGTATGACACTTGTAAGTAATGAGACATAGCTAATTTACTTGAAATGCCAGTTTTTTATTAGTCTGCTAAATCAGTTTAAAAAGCAACAACAACAATTCAGTTCCCTGCCCCCCATAGCCATGTGCCAAACTCTGTTGGGTCCAGATTAAAATTCTCAAGCAGCTCTCACAGGTGGAAATACAATGGTACACAAATGATTCTAATACAGTAGAAGTAAGGGAAATGTCCTAAGGATGGTAACTAGGTCTGACTTGTTCGCTTCTATGTGCCTTTGCTTAATGTAGCACCTGCCATTGCAGTGGCTAGCCAGTTAATATCTGTTCAATGAATGGCTGGACCTCAAAGAATATTATTACTACCTTTGATTATATGCAAAATTTTGTATACAGACGATCTCGAAGACCACACGTTCCAATAGTGATATAATCATTAAACAAAGAATCACGTACCCTCACGCAACATGTGATTTCACGTTGTCTAGAGGACTCGGTATTAAGCCAATCTTGGGCGTGTGTACGCCACGGGTCACCACATACAGACAATTCCATGCAATAGTTCAGCATGCGTGTGCGCTCCCCAGATAGAAAGTGGAGTTCTGGACCACCTTGCGTAAAACTGGAGAGAGAAAGGGAAAAGTCCTCTGACCAAGGTCTAACTCACAAGAGCCATTTCTTTTACAGAGGCACACTGGCATATGTTGTCATGACAAGGTCAGTTGCATCTCTGGCCCCGTTCCTTAAAAGCCTTTAACAGACCTATAGGTCACAAGAGTCGCTTCTGCTTCAACACCTTGCCCCTACTCTGTTATACCTTTATTATCTCTTGCTTTCTACTTGGGCATTTACCATTGACAGTCAGTTATATATTTAAACTTCATTTTGATTATATTTTTCTAGGATCCCAATAATTTTTTTTAAATTTATTTTTTTAGTGAGAGAGAAAGTGAGCTGGGGAGAGGGGCAGGGGGGAGAGAGAGAGAATCTTAAGCAGGCTCCATATTCAGCGCAGAGCCTGATGTGGGGCTGGATCCCATTACCCCGGGATCATGACCTGAGCCGAAATCGAGAGTCGGATACTCTGGTACCTGGGTGGCTCAGTCGGTTGAGCGTCCGACTTTGGCTCAGGTCATGATCTCACAGTTCGTGAGTTCAAGCCCCACCTCAGGCTCGCTGCTGTCAGCACAGAGCCCGCTTTAGATCCTCTCTGCCCCTCTCTCTGTCCCTGCCCCGCTTGCACTCTCCCAAAAATAAATGAATATTAAAAAAGAAGAAAAGTCAAACACTCAAGCGACTGAACCACCCAGGCACCCCAAGGATCCCAATAATTTTGAAGGCAGAGGAAAGCTTACCTTCACAGGCTCAGTCTGCTCTATCTATGCATACTGTTTGGTTATAGTTATTAATTCATTCAATAAATCACACACATATAAATATTGTTTAAGGATTTCTCGCTGCTCAGGAATATATTAAATGCTATCAGAGGGAAAAAAGATTAAAAAATAATAAACCTTTGATTTCTAAGAGCTTACTATCTAGTTGATGAGTTGCATAAACATCCAAATTCTAAAATCACGTTAGGGCAATGTATACTAACTGCCTCCGTGAACCGAGATGCCGGAAGAAATGCAGGAGGAAATAGTCTGTTGAAAAAGTTTGAAAACTAATGGCCAGCCTGCCGAAAGAGCCCTTTTTAAGTTCAGAGAGCAGAGCCATATTAAAAAGATATGTGATCTGGAAGGTTTTTGGAAGACTGTCAATGCTCTCTCAGACGTTACACCGTATTGCTAGATCAGCTACACGTTATTATTGATTTCACATGATAGTGTCAAGCTTAACCAACATTACAACATGGGATTGAATTGAAATTGATGTACTTGAATAATTCAAGCTGTTGTGATTGTTTTGAAGACCCTAAGCATTTTTTAAAAAAAGGTTTTTTTAAAAATGTATGAGCTTCCAAAAATGTCAGCAAGTACCCCCAATTACAAGCTTAAGATTCATATAAATACTGCATGCCATTTATGGTCAAAAACACCAGGATGACAGTGGAGAAATATGAAATTCATCATTCATCATCAAATTCCAAGTTTGGGGACATTCTTTAAACGACCCCTCCCGTTGCCTGACTTCAGGCAGGTTCCCGAACACTTCTAGTACAGAAATTTGAGGTTAAAGACCTTCAGATCACACAGGAAATATTCAGCCAAAGGGACCAAAGTCATGGGTGTAATTGTGAAAGCCATGGCATTTTTGTTCTTAAAAAATATTATATTAGTTAAAGAAAAGGTAAAATATTTACATAACAAAGTAATAATAGTACCATCAGATTTCCAGTTATCATCACTTGCTGCCTAAGCCCTCAGCTCTGCTTTTTCTTATGAACTTTAAAGAAATGAATTCCATTTCCTTCATTGTATATTTATAGGGAATACAAAAAGACATTTTATCCTGTTTGCTTCACCATTCAGAGATTTAATGTCTTTCCGACTTTGCAATTGGAGTTGACTTTTGCCTCCTGGGATCTTCATGACTTACAGAGATCCAGAGTAACAACTTGGATACCTGAGAAAGACACGAACAAAGATGAAAACAACAAAAATAACCTGGAGTGACTCTAAGTGATGTGGCATGGTGAGTGGCTATTTATTAAACTTCATAGCTGCTTTGAAAAGGTTTTATCTTCGTTCCAGTCACGATCATCTCATGCTAGAGAGCATCCCCACGGTTTGGGTGTTATTTCTTCTTTCCTGATAGACCTATTAGGGCAGTTGTATGAGTCTTGTTTACTTTTTCTCGACCTTTTTTTCCCCTCCGCCATCTTTTCAAATTTCCAAACCCCGATCCGATTTGCACAGTGAACTCGACTTAAACCGTCTGCGGTCCAGACTCCGTATGAGTCCCGTGATTAATGGCATACATTTCTTGTGGAACATAACCTCACCGTCAAGCCAACTCTTTCAAGTGCGTGCGCCACATGAAAAACAGCATCGTTTCAAATAGCAGTCTGTTTCAACAGACTGAAGGAAAAAGCTGTGCCGGGTTAATTAAGAGTGATAGAAATACATTATGGGTCATTGAAAATATTTAAAGGGTGATAGTGACGCACCTGATTTTAGCTCTAAACTTCATTTTGGAAAATCGTTCTTACATAGGATGAGACTTCACTGTCCTGGAAGCAATTTTCTCATGGCTTATCTTAAAGGTATATAGAAGTCAGTTAAAGAAAACTCAGTGTATGAACGGATAAAGAAAATGTGATACGTACACATTATTCAGCCAGAAAAAAGAAGGAAATCTTGCCATCTGTGACGACGTGGGTAAACTCGAAATAAATCAGACAGAAAAGGACAAATACTGTGTGATGCCACTTACATGTGGAATCTTAAAAAGCCAGTCCTGGGGCACCTGAGTGGCTGAGTGGGTTAAGCATCCAACTCTCGGTTTCAGCCCAGGTCATGATCTCATGGTTTTGTGGGTTCAAGCCCCACGTCGGGCTCTGTGCGGACAGTGCGAAGGCTGGTTGGGGTTCTCTCTCTCCCTGTCTCTCTTCCCCTCCCCTACTTGTGCTCTCTCTGTCTCTCTCAAACTGAATAAACTTAAAAAAAATTTTTTTTTTAAGTCAGTCCTCTAGAAGCAGAGAGTAGAGTGGTGGTTGCCAGGAGCTGGGGGAATGGGGCGGGGGTATGAGATGTTGGTCACAAGGTACAAACTTTCAGTTATAAGATGAGTAAGTTCAGAGATCTAATGCATAGTATGGTGACCATAGTGAACAACGCTGTATTGTATACTTGCAAGTTGCTAAGGGACTAGATCTTAAATGTTCTCACCACAAAAGAAAAGGGAATGACAAGAGTGATGAACATTAAGTAATCTCATTGTGCTGATCACTTTGCAACATTTGTGTGCGTTTCAAATCACGCTGTTTGTCTTAAATTTACACAGTGTTGTAGATCAATTATATCTCAATAAAGCCGGAAGTAAATAAGTAAATAAACAAACAAATAAAATGAATATTTATCATAGGAGAAGCTGTGCCATATAGATGTTAAGAACATGACCCAGAAAACTAATAGACGTGCCTGTTTCTACACTATTCTATACGTAAGGTCATATCCTCAGCATATTCTTCTCAGAAGGGACTGGACAGACTGTATTGTGCTGATTTCTGAGGTGATATAGAGAATATGCACAGTGTAATAAATACTTTCCAGGGTCTTAATAGAAAATTGGAACACATTCTGCTGTCTACTTATTATCAAATAGTAATGGTTTCTATAAAGACATGAAATGTACACACAATTGATTATTAATAGTACAAACCGTTCAAAAAAATCTACTCAATCTGTCAATGTTTTAAAGAGATTTATTAAAGCCTTCTACAGCAATTGTGGCTATATAATATGTATTTATCCCTGTAATCCTGGTTGCTTTTTGCATGGGGTATTTTATTACTGTGTTACTGTTAAGAACAGAAAAAACGAAACGAAATATGAATATATACACTTCTTCACCGGGATTCAGGGAAACAGAAATTAAAACAATATGACTAATGATATATTTTTAAAGAGATATTCACTGATGGGAGTGGGTAGTAAGGAAATAGGGATTTTTATACATTGCTTTCAGAACTATTCATTAATGGTAGTATTTTGGGAAAATACCCAAGAAGTATTTATTAAAATAATTGTTTATAACATTTGGTCTGATAATCCCACCCTAGGTGATCTTGTGACAGAAACAAAGATTCCAGTGGGTAAAGTGGTTTTTTTTTTTTTTAATTTTTAAAGTTTATTTCTTTTGAAAGAGAGACAGTTCGAGCCTGGGAGGGGAAGAGAGAGGGGGAGAGAGACAATCCCAAGCAGGCTCCATGCTGTCAGCTCAGAGCTAGCCAATGTGGGACTCGAACTCACGAAACTGAGATCATGACCTGAGCCAGAACGGAGTCAGACGCTTAAACGACTGAGCCACCCAGGCACCCCTGCGGTGGGTAAAGTATTAAGATGTTTATATCTACATTGTTTGGTAATGCCAAAAGAAAATGCCCCGGAAATAGTCTCAATGACTATCCATAGTTGAATAAAATATGATAATTCTATAACTTGGGTTACTGTGCAGCAATTAAAAAAGAATAAATTTCTGTGTGTGTATACCCACACACATATATTCAGAAAGACTTTTTTTAATGTTTACTTATTTTGAAAGAGAGCACATGAGTGAGTGTGAACAGGGGAGAGGCAGAGAGGGAGACAGAGAATCCCAAGCAGGCTGTGCACACTTTCAGTGCAGAGCCCGATGCGGGGCTCAAACTCGTGAACTGGGAGATCATGACCTGAACCGAAATCAGGAGTTGGACACTTAACCAAGTGAGCCACGCAGGCGCCCCTATAAATAAATTCATTGAAATAGTTTTTAACTGAATTTGATTTGGAATTAAAATAAAATTGGAAGAAACTAAAAGTAAATTCTTTAAAAGTGGAAGAAAAATCAAGAAAACAACGAATAAGAATACATTTTAAGGGGCGCCTGGGTGGCGCAGTCGGTTAAGCGTCCGACTTCAGCCAGGTCACGATCTCGCGGTCCGGGAGTTCGAGCCCCGCGTCGGGCTCTGGGCTGATGGCTCGGAGCCTGGAGCCTGTTTCCGATTCTGTGTCTCCCTCTCTCTCTGCCCCTCCCCCGTTCGTGCTCTGTCTCTCCCTGTCTGAAAAATAAATAAACGTTGGAAAAAAAAAAAAAATTTAAAAAAAAAAAAAAAGAATACATTTTAAAACCTGAGCTGTGAAAAATGGAAGGGTACCTGAAAACTTAAAATCACTTATTCTTCTAAAGCAGTTAATTACACTTTTTTTTAAAAGTTTGTTTGTTTATTTATTTACTTATTTATTTAGCAAGAGGGAGAGGATGCTTAAGGGACTGAGCCAGCCAGGCACTCCACAAATGTTTCGTTTTGTTTTGTTTTGTTTAATTTACACATTTTTTTAAGGAAAAAGGAGAAGGCGGTACCTGGGTGGCTCAGTCGGTTGAGCGTCTGACTTTGGCCCAGGTCAAGATCTCTCAGCTGGTAAGTTCGATCCCCGCCTCGGGCTCACTGCCATCAGCGCCTAAGCTGTCAGAGCAGAGCCCGCTTTGGATCCTCTGTCCTCCTCTCTCTCTGCCCCTTTCCCACTTGTGCTCTCGCTCTCTCAAAAGTAAAGAAACACTGAAAAGGAAAAGAAAGGAAAAACCCTGTTTTCAAATGAAATCTTACGTGGGTCCCAAAGTGCGGTTAGCTGCTTGAAGCCGGAGTAGAGATCCAGACTCCAAGCCGCCCTGTCACCTTACTGCCCTCGAGGAAACTCCGGACTTGGTCGTGTTTTGGAGCTTTAATGTAACTGTGCCAGCTATTCTAAAGCCATTCCCTGAATCAAGCCAGTTGTCACAAGGCAGAAAAATTGAACACACTTATTTTGGTTTCAATGAAACCGATTTGATTAAGCCATGTTCTTGTGACACTGGAGGTGGGAATTCGTTGCGGTCGTATGAAATTGCCCGAGGTATGTATGTATGCATTCATTCATTTTATGATTATTTTAATTTTTAATTTTTTTTAATGTTTATTTTTGAGAGAGAGAGACACACACACACACACACACACACACACAGCGTGAGCAGGGGAGGGGCAGAGAGAGACAGAGACGTAGAATCTGAAGCAGGCTCCTGGCTGTGAGCTGTCAGCACAGAGCCCGACGTGGGGCTCGAACTCACCAGCCGAGAGATCATGTCCTGAGCTGAAGTCAGACCCTTATCCGCTTACCCGCCTGAGCCACCTAGGGGCCCCTATTGTCCACTATTTGAACTTCTCACCCAAGAAGCGCCTGATAGCAAATATTCGAGACATTTGCTGTATCAACTGGTTTCACTTCCTCTGCAGATTTATGCTTTTCTCTGGAGGCATCTGGTCTGCCTATCGTGTGTATGATTTCTCTCGATTGGGACACTTGGAGGGTCTGGAGTAAAAGGGAGGTTCAGTAAGAATTTGCGTTCATGTTCTTTTTAAGGCAAAAAGAAGCTCCTTTTCACCCATAACAAAATACTATTCTTATAGATTATTCTGTGTCAGAATTTGTGATGATCTAGCCGAGTGGAAACTTACCTCTCTGGGAAAGTAAGCTTGTTAAGTAAATATGTAGTTTTCAACAAATGGGGAAGACCACATTTACCTTTGTTGCTGAACACTCATATATTATATGACATTATTATATTTAATATTACAAATTATGTATAACATGTACATATGACATATGTACACGTGTTACATAAGTTACATATATAACGCAAATATAGTATGTAACATTAAATACCACATAACGTATCATCCTTTAGTATCAGCTGCCATTTTTAATTTTTGCTGGTACCGTAATAAACACTTTATATGTATCATTTTGTTTATTCATCACAGTGACCTTTTAAGTTCGTTGATATTACTATTCCCATTTTTGCACATAAGCTGTCTGAGGGTCAAGAAAGTTAAGTAACTTTCCTAAGAAGTTCCGATTCTACATAAAAGGGTCAGATATTGTAAACCATCCGCCTGACCCCAGAGCCTATGTTGTGGACCATCATGTTACTGTCCCTTCCAGCTCGTAAATGGGACAAGGTCCTGAAAACCACATCGTCAGCATAGACAGTAGACATGGCAAGTCATACAGGGTAGAGGTTAAGAAAACAGTTAGATCTGGGTTCATATTCCACTTGTGACACTTGATAACAGCACGATCTTGGGCAAAAGGCTTTTCAGCATTGGCTTCCTTACCGTCAAATGTGGATCAGGATACCTACTTCCTACAGCTATTTGGAATTGTAAGTAACATAAGGCAAATTGTATACTAGGTGGTTTGACATCCAGTGCAGTAAGAGGTGGCTGTTCCATTGCTGCGATTCCCCTTTTGGGTGACAAGGAAAATAAGCACTAATGTGATGAGACCCAATCAATATATTACCTTCGTTTATTCATGCATTTGTCAGATATTTCTCACAGGCTTTTAACAAGTGAGAAGCAATGGATTGGCCGAGTGCAGTGGCTGGCTGGCTGCGAACCAGCACGTGTCCTTCTCCCCGCTCCCCCCCCCCCCCCCCCCCCCCCCCCCCGGCCAGCAAACCACGTGTGTCTCCCCAGCAACTTATTCTGTACCTGGGACTCTGACACGCCTTGGCATGCAAAACGAAGGAGCATACGGACCCCTGGTCGAGGAACTCACAGTTCAGCCGGGTCGAGATACATACGAACGACTAAATCTGATGGCGTGAGAACTGCTTTAACAGGAACACAATTCAGTAGGAGCACAAAGGAGTGATCAATTTGGAGAGAGAGGGTAAGAAAGTCACCAGGAAGAACTGATATTGGAAAAGGATTCTGGAAGGGAGAAAAACGAGAAGGATATTCCAGGGAGCAAGGGGCCATAGGAGTGTAGGAACAGAGGAAAGAATGAGTATGAAATTCACGGGGGAAACTACGAAGAGTCGAGTGGGCTTAGACCAGCAGACTAAACTCCTGAACGCGTCTGAGAAACTGAATCAAGCAATAAAGTCCTTTAAATGGACAACATTGGACATCATGCCTTTTACTCACGGATCACGTCAGACTTCACTTGGTCTGCCTTCAATCTCTCGTCTCTCTTCCTCTTTCTCCTCTCTCTTACATGCACAGATAATTAAAGAAGTTCAAACAAGCTGTTGACAACAAATACCCGTCAGAATCTTGAGATGGAGGGGCCCCTGGGGGGCTCAGTGGGTTAAGCGTCTGATTCTTGATTTCGGCTCGGGTCATGATCTTGCCGTTCATGGTTCAAGCCCCACAGCTGACAGCATGTGCTGACAGCACGTGCAGCCTGCTTGGGATTCTCTCTCTCTGTCCCTCCCCTGCTTGTGCTCTCCCTCTCAAAATAAAGAAACTTAAGAAAGAAAAGAGAAGAAAAGAAAGAAACGCACTTTAAAAAAAAACAAAAAGAAAAAGAATCTTGAGAGGGAGAGGTCATCTTGGATTATCCAGGCAGTCTGAATCCTTTTAAGAAGGATCCAAGAGTGTCAGTCACAGAAAGAGGTGATAGAAGTAGAGGAAGGGAAGGCAGCTGTGCCGACATCTTGATTTTAACGCAAGGAAATCTGTGTAGGATTTCTTTTTCTTTCTTTCTTTTTTGTTTGTTTATTTATTTAGAGTGCACGCAAGCAGGGGAGGGGCAGAGAGAGAAGGAGAGAGGGAGAAACCCAAGCAGCCTCTGCACCACCAGCACAGAGCCCAACGTGGAGCTGGAACCCACGCACCGCGAGATCATGACCTGAGCTGAAATCAAGGGCCCGGACACTCAACCCACGGAGCCACCCTGGCACCCCTGTGTGGGATTTCTGACCTATAGAACTGGAAGCCAATAAATCTGTATCGGTTAGATCTCTACGTTTGTGGTACTTTGGTACAACGGCGATAGCAAACTAGTACGGTTCGTATTTTGTGACCTTCATGATGCCTCGGAGGCATCAGAAAACTTGGATTACATTAAGCATACCTGTTTCCCGAGAAGGGAGCAATGTTTGGGGTGCACAGCAGCTTAAACATAGCTTCAATCATAAAAAAAAAAGAAATCTGGACTTTGTAGAATTCAAATATTCAGCAACGTTTCCCTCCTTTTATTTCCTGCGACAAAAATGATAGCTACCCGTATACAGACAGCGCTGTGCATTGAGCTATGTCTGGCTTGCCTCTAACTTTTACATTCTCCCGAGAGGTGGGAAAAGAAAATGTTTGAACAATTGATTGCTGCATTTTAGACTATGTCAACATCTTTCCATTGCTCTGTGAAAACTGGCCACCTCAGACTTATTGTAAACGGGATTCTCTGCACTGCGTTTACAAAAAGTCTGAGGTGATGTCAGACTTTAAGGACTCCAGGGAGCAACGTGTCAACAAATTTGATTCAATGTAGAGAAAACAATCTGCATGCGTGAGTGCTGAGCGGACCCCCTAGGTAAACTCCTATTCCTCTATAGAAAGCTTTTATACTGTATATTGAAGTGTTTAGCCCAAATGTACTGCTGCCGGGGACCCCCATATCTGATCTCTGAAAGTGGCAGGAGTAAATGAATGCTGCATCCCAGCTTGTTGAAAATAATGTAGTTGTGTTGTTAATAAATACTGAGCTTTAGAGCATCACCCAGAAGATTTTCATGTTAATGTGCTGGCTGTTTATCTTTCTGTGACCGCTTCCTTAGAAGTGAAAAATCCTAAATGAGTCCAAGCAAAAGCTCAGAGTTACAGGATTTTGTCCAGTTGCCTGGAAGCGGGATGGAATTATTAAGCCCCCACAGAAAATCGTCTGCACAAATTGAGACTAATATTTTAGTAGAAAGTTGAGTCTCTTCATGACCTTCACCATACTGTGCAACAAATGGCTTAGCGGGACATACACAGCCCTCCTGGGTCTAATCATTGCTTAGCTGTCAAGCTTCAGAAGTACAAATGCAAGTGGCAAAGTACAGCCTGCCATCGGACCTCTCCCCTGTCTTACCTCGGGGAAGTGCTTCCAAGTGTCTCCCATATTTGGCTTCCAAGCCCTCTTCCTGCAACCAAGTGTCCTACATCTCTACTGACCTCTTTCCACTTTCATTTTGGCCTCTTTTTGCCAGTTCTGCCTCTTCATTAACGTCTTAGTGTTAAATCAATCCATTATTCTAACCTAGAGTCTTTAATTTTTGAGGATTGCATTCCCCTTCATACCTAGGTCATTGCAACATACCTACTATGCTTCCCTTCAACCTCTGTCTCTACTACTGTTTTTCTTAGCCTCTAGGCTAGGGCTCTGAAGACCTCTAGCCTGTCTCTTGCTCACAACGTGGTAAATAGCATTTATAAAATTACATGATGGCACTAATGGAATCGGGCAGGGTAACCTAGGAATCCGAGAAATGTTTATAAGATTGTTTCTAGGAAACTGGTGCTTTTGTTTCCAGATAACCAATTAAGACACAGTGTACTTCAAAAATAAAAAGGTTTCCATAAATTGAGCAATGCTTGTGACAAGATGAAAAGGTGATGATGGTAACTAAGCATTACTAAGCGCTTGTCATATGGCAGACATGTTGCTAAGTGTTCTAGATGCATTATCACAAATAATATGCACCACTATATGACCGATAACTATTATTATCCCCATTTTGAGAGTATGCGATTTTGTATAAATTATATGACGTGGACGCTGGGTCTGTGGTTCTTTCTTGCCCAGCAAGAAAACGGGACACAGGATTAAAAAGCGAGAGAGGCTGATGTCCGGGAGGAGACAAGAGCGCCGACGAAGGGTCCTTGCTCCATTTTTGTTAGGATCAGAAGGCTTACAAACGTGGTGATGGATGTGCACAAAGACACGATGAAACCTGCGCAAAGAGACGATGAAACCGTGAACATTATTAACTCATGGGCGTGAGGGAAAGGGGGTTTTGAAGATAGGCGTTAGGGGTTTGGGTCAATACAAAACAGGATCCTGGAGCCAGGCAGAAGGTTGTTTACAGCAGACGTGAAGCCCCACCTCTGTTCACCGAAACTGGCCTAGGGGACACGAAAGACAGAGCCTGCTCCCTCAGGGTCAACAAGGCACCTTTCTTTTGCTAATTAGCTCTGCTCTGGGCAACTTTGCCCCACAGGGGTCTATAGCCCTATTTACCTAATTTGGTCCTTCCTTCCTGTGAAAGCAGCTAATCTTGTTTACCTCATATACCTTTGTCCTATTCTGGGACCTTTGCCCCGCCTTACCGAATCTTATTTATCTAATCTTGTTTACCCAAACTTGGGTGTGAACATCCTCTGGCTTTCAAATTCTTTATGCCTGGGTAGCCCTCGGGTGCAAGCTCAGGGAATGCCTAAGCTTCTTCCCCACAATTACACAAATGGGAAGTTCTGTGGCTGGAACGTGAACTTGGGTTTGTCATGTTCTAATATTGTGTAATACAACTATCAGGACAAAGAGTAGCCCAGTTGACATTTCCTTTAAGAGGATAGGAACGAGAGGATGGACTGATGCAAGAACAGATGGGTAAAATTATGTGAGCACCGTAGAACGTGTTTGATAATATAACATTTTATTGCTTCAGTGCTTTTTACTAACTCCCTTCCTCTCCTCACAGTGCATCAAGCCCTACCTAAAATGTATCAACCATTACAATAGAAATCACCAGGCTTAAACATATCATTTCACCAGCTAAAGTAACTGGCTGCCTGGTTACAATAGAGTTATTTTGTTCATAGCACAATGCTGCTGCTGCTTTTTTTTGTTGTTAAATTTTTTTTAATGTTATTTTATTTATTTTCAAGAGAGAGACAGAGTGCAAGTGGGGTTGGGGGGGGGGGGGAGCTCCAGGCTCCGAGCTCCGAGCTCTCAGCACAGAGCCCTACACAGGGCTCGAACCCACAAACGGCAAGATCACAACCTGAGCCAAAGTCGGACGCTTAACCGAGCCAGACGGATGCCCCCACAATGACTGCTTCTAATGTGCTTAATGTAGGGCGCCTGGCTGGCTCAGTCAGAAGACGATGTGACTCTGGACCTCAGGGTTGTGAGTTTGCACCCCACATTGGGTTTAGAAATTACTAAAACAAAAACAAAACAACTTTAAAGTGCTTGCCGCAGTATGTTTTGTCTTGTTTTTTTAAGTTTATTTTGAAAGAATGAGAGAAAATCAGGGAGGGGCAGAGAGAGGAGAAGAGAGAGAATCCCAAGCAGGCTCCATACTGTCAGTGCAGAGCCCGATCCAGGGCTCCATCCCGAGAACTGTGAGATCACGACCTGAGCCAAAATCAAGAGTCAAATGCTTAACTGAGCCACCCGGTCACCCTGCAGCAGTGTGTTTTAAATTATGTTCCATTATATAAAGCATACAGTTTTGGAGTTAACTATGAGGAAAACGCTAGTTAGCTCTTTTGTGACTTTGTTTTCTTATGTGTAGAATAGTACTTCACAGTTTGAGGGGCTCGTTAAGTTTCTTTAGAGGTGTTTTTCGTTTTGGTTGGGTTTTTCGGTTTTTTGCTAATGTATCAGTTTTTGGCTCAGTGCCTGGTACATTAAAATTGTTCGCTATTTATATTAACAGTACTAATTAATAGAAATAGCTTCATTCATTCAACGTGTGATTTAAATTTTTCAAAATGTTTTTACTGAAATTATCCCAATTGATCATCTAAGAAGCCTGGACATAAGACATAAAAATAGCAAATTTGATCTTCTAAGACAATTATTAAGTTCCGGGCTCTGCACTGCTTCTTTGCATTTCTTTTTTCAAAATTAAAAAAACAAATCCAGGGTGATTAACATAGAGTGTTATGTTAGTTTCAGGTGTACAATATAGTGATTCAACAATTCTAATCTCATTTTAACTGAGTTCTTTCTTTTCTTTTCTTTTTTTCTTTTCTTTTCTCTTCTCTTCTCTTTCTTTTCTTTTCCTTTTTTTTCCCCAAGGGGCAACCAACCTGGAGCATCTCCTTTATTTTTTTATATTTTTAAAATTTACATCCAAGTTAGTTAACATATAGTACAGCTTCTTTTCCATTCTTAACCGCAATCGTGGCCGGTGGGCACTAGTATCCAGATGACCAAAATGAAGTCGTCAAATAACTTGTTTAAAGGTGTTCCGGCTAGTCAGTAGCAGAACTGAAGCAAATGCGCTCTGGGTTACCTGTCGGTCTCAACGGCAGCACTGTCCCAACGTCGCTCATGTGACAAGTTTATTCTTGAGAAAGTGATTAAGCGTATAGACTCGAGAGCCAGTGTGTGTGGGTCCAAATTACAGATCATTTGCCTGTCAGCTGTGTGAATGTAAGCCTCGGTTTCCCCCTCTTTAAAATGGAACCTGTACTTATTTCATAGGGATGTGGTGAGGATGAAAAGAGATAATACATATAAAACAAGTAGAACGGTCCCAGGCACGTATTAGCCAGTTAATATTGGCAGTTGTTTCCTGATGCAGGCAGTCCTCTCCTATTTAATTAAGCAATTACAACTCATTGCTCTTTTAGGATACTTAACTCTGTTCTCAGGCCGAATGGAAGAAAATCAGTTTAGTTGATTTTAGTTTAGTTTCCCTGATTTTATTTAAATTCGAGTTAGTTCACATATAATGTAGTATTGGTTTTGGTTGTTGAGTTTAGTGATTCATCACTTATTTATTATGAGAATCAATCAATGCACTACCATCTATTTCAAATAACATTGTGGTGAGAGGGGTAAGGTACCCACCTTCTGGGTGGGGAGAATGCGATACCCACAGATCAAATGTCATTCTGAAAACAGGTGTTAGAAGGTGACTGTCAGTGAGCCAGACTTCAGTCTCAGGACGGGAGCACTATTACGAGATAGTTAATTCGGAAAACACATTGTTCCGTCACTCCCTATCCCCCACAACATAAACGTAGACCCTTGGTTATAACAGAGCTTATGTTCTTTATGTAGAACTGATTTCTGTGAGATGTTCTGTGAATATCAGTTAGCTTGGAAAATAAATAAATAATAGTAGCTACCATTTAATAAGTATCTACAGTCTTTCAGGATATGAACTAAGCCCTTTATTTTTATTTTATTTTATTCAATATTTTTAATTTTTTTTTTCAACGTTTATTATTTTTTTTGGGACAGAGAGAGACAGAGCATGAACGGGGGAGGGGCAGAGAGAGAGGGAGACACAGAATCGGAAACAGGCTCCAGGCTCTGAGCCATCAGCCCAGAGCCCGACGCGGGGCTCGAACTCACGGACCGCGAGATCGTGACCTGGCTGAAGTCGGACGCTTAACCGACTGCGCCACCCAGGCGCCCCATCAATATTTTTAAATTTATTTTTGAGAAAGAGAGAGAGAGAGAGAGAGAGAGAGAGAACGAGCGGGGGAGGGGCAGAGAGAGAAGGAGGCGAGGAATCTGAAGCAGGTGTCAGGCTCTGGGCTGTCAGCACAGAGCCTGACATGGGGCTTGAACTGGGAACTGCAAGACCACGACCTGAGCCGAAATCAAGAGTCGGACACTTAACCGACTCAGCCACCCAGATGCCCCCAACTAAGCCTTTTATATACATGAGATGGAAAGATAACCTGCACAACCAAGTGTGAAAGGAATAGAACTTTCTTTCCTCTTTTTGTTACTCGACCTAATTTCTTTTGGTGACCCCCATCTCCCAGGGTGGCAGAAACCGATGCACTGTTGTGGCAAGATTTCTTCTTGCCCATTTCCCCATCATTGTGTATGCATTGCTCAAGGCTTAGAAAGTGTCATCAGTTCACCGAGGCAATCTGGTCCTTGTAGGAAACCGCAGAGGCATCCCTCGTTTGTCCTCATAGACCCTTCGAGTGATTCTTACCACTACTTCCGCACCATATTCAAGGATTTGGGAATCCTTCAGTAATTAGTCATTCCGTGCTGGACTATTTATGCTCCATCTATTGAGACACAACAGAGAACCATTCCTGTTTTGGGATCTTGCTGTCTTCTTCTTTTTTGGGGGGGGGGATTTTTTTAATGTTTATTTATTTACTTCGGGATACAGGGACTGAGAGTGCAAGCAGGAGAGAGGAGCAGAGAAAGAGGGAGAGAGAGACTCCCAGACAGACTCCATGAACCGTCAGAGAAGAGCCCCATGTAGGGCTCGATCCCATGAACCATGAGATCATGACCTGAGCTGAAACCAAAAGTTGAACTCTCAACTGACTGAGCCACCCAGGCACCCCTGTCTTCTTGTGTCTCCCACATAGTAATCATAGATCCCCTTGATGTTTTGACACCTCCTTCCTTCATTGATCCTCAAGATGAGACAACAGCTGACATCTTGAATACAGCCTAGTGAGAACCTCTGAGCCAGAGGATCTAGCAGATTACTGGCCCCTCAACATTGTGGGATAATACATGTTCGTTGTTTTGAGCTGCTAAGTTTTCGGGTAATGTGTTATACAGCAATAGATGAAAACTACAATAGAGGGGCGCCTGGGTGGCTCAGCCGGTTGAGCGTCCAACTTCGGCTCAAGTCATGATCTCGCAGTTTGTGAGGTCGAGCCCTGGGTCGGGCTCTGTGCTGCCAGCTCAGAGCCTGGAGCCTGTTTCAGATTCTGTGTCTCCCTCTCTCTCTGCCCCTCCCCCACTCACACTCTGTCTCTCTCCGTCAAAAATAAATCAACATTAAAAAAATATATTAGAAAAAAACTACAATAGAAATGAAATCTCTGTTTGCCCTTCAATCTTTCTGTGTTTTCCTAAAGTCCTTATTTGAAAACCAACTCCAGGAATTCTTCCTTTTGGGATATGATTTCTGGTCTGTCGCATCCTTCTCCTGAGGCAAAGCATATCACAATTCTCAAGTTGAGGCAAGGGGAAGAAGCTGGAGGGCCTACGCATTTGGTAGAGAAAAATGGTATTTCAGAATGCTAGAATGGTGGTGCAGATGGTTATTATTATGCCCATTTTGTAAGTGAGAAAATTAAAGCTTCAGAGACATTAATTTACCAAAGGTTACACCATCAGGTAGCAATCAACCTTCATTTCCCTTCACTACATTTCACCACCACTAGGAGAAAGTTTGAGCCTCTATGCGAAAAGAAGAAGAACAAAAAAACATCAAGCGTGCTATTTAAGTCTGGCGTGTGAGGTTTTGTATATGTAGAGTTGTATACCAAAAGAGAAAGGTTAATTTAGTGTAATTGAGGCAACAGGATAGCAGGGGAGAAGTTCACGTTGGGCTTGCCTGACTCTGCTTTTTCATAAGAGCTAAACCAGAGTGCAGTAATTTCTGCAAATTATGATGAAGTACATAGGAAAAATTCAGATACTAGACCAACATTTTCACCTTCTTAAGTTGTCATACTTATTCAATTCCCATCCTACATAGCCCTTTGGAAAGACGTGATTTAATATTGCTTTCACCTATGAGACCATTCATAACATTTGGTTCTCATCACATTTTTCTTCTCATATATAATGAGTATTCATGATGGCACTGCTCTACATCGAGCCTACAGAATTGAAATCAAAGCCAGGAAAATATATTCCACTCTCTCCACATTGATATATTGAATCCATGGCCATCTTGGCAATGCAACAAAAATTAGTGTGCTCTGTACATAAATATATATATTTCTTCATACAGTTATTTTGTATTAAATACAGTTAGATTGTTTGTGTTCCTTATCTAGTCCATCATGTGGAGAATTTATTCAGCTGTGACTTTCTTGACTACAGCCTGAAGAATCCAGACTGCTCTAGGATATTTAACTAATGGAAACCCTTCTTTACATACAGAGGAATAAAGGGAAATGGGACACAGAAGCTCCTGAGTTTTGAATAAAAGGAGGCCTTCAAAGGCCTGAAAAACTTTTCTAATATTCCTTTGGCAAACATGTCACAATTACCATTGTAAAACTTGCATAAACATTATTTCGTTTGATTTTCATGACAACCCAGTAAAGCGGGCACTCTATATTAATTGGAAAATTGAGGAAACCGAGGCATAAAAGATTTTTTTTAGTATAATTTATCATCAAATTGGCCTCCATACAACACCCAGTGCTCATCCCAACAAGTGGCATAAAAGATTTTAAATAAGTTGCCCAAGGTTGGACAGCTACTAAGCAAGAGAGCCAGGATTCAACATTTTGCTGCTTAGAAGACCCATGCGCCCTGCCACGATCTGTGCCTACAGAGAAAATGAATCATTTTAAAGATGTTTGAGAAATTACATGGATTCCTTTAATAGCCTATCGGTAACAATGCATACATAGTTGATATCCGTATATATGATGCGTGTTCCATGCATATGAAGCTAATGCTAACGAACAGCCCTGTCGATGACTTCTCTTGGATAGGAAAGCATAGATGTATCATATCTACGTATAGATATAATAGACGAAAGCATTGCCTTATTATCAGAAAGCATTATCTTCTTGATCTAATGAGTCTTGACTGTGACTCATTAATTAAAATTCAGTCAACTTTTGAGGGGCGCCTGGGTGGCTCAGTGGGTTAAGCAACCGACTCTTGATTTTGGCTCAGGTCATGATCTCACAGTTCGTGAGTTCAAGCCCCACATTGGGCTCCATGCTGACAGCATGGAGCCTGCTTGGGATTCTCTCGCTCTTCCTCTGCCACTCTGCTCATGCTCTCTCTCTCTCTCTCTCTCTCAAAATAAATAAACTTTAAAAAAAAATTCACTCAACTTTTATATCAGCCTATGTTTATGTTTTGCTCACTATTGTTTTACACTCAGCTCCTTGTACACTATGGTTAGCAAAACTAAGTACTTAGTACTTGAGTACTTAATGATTGTTTTTGTTGAATTGAATTGATGATGTGTTCTGCTTGATTCTTCAGAGATAATCTGTCATCTCATCCAATGGGTTGTGTAATAGTGAATGCTCCCCTATATTTAACCAAGAGCTAGAGAATGCTTGCTTAGTGGGCATTATCAAAAAGGATATATTGTGTAGAGCAACCAGAAAGAAACAAGTTTTACAGGAAAGTGAAATGCATATCAACTCCTACATTAGACTCTACATGCCTTATTCCTGGGTTTTGGAATATTAGACCAGCCCATTCTGTGCTGGAAATGAAGTACTTCCTGACTACCCAGGGAAGAGAAATGGAAAAAAGCAAAACAACCAATTGGGTCAAATTATTACCTCGAAAAGTTTGAAGATTGGGCCTACAGTTCCCAAACACTACGCTCTGAAAGGATTCCAATACTTTCTTCATTGAAGGATCAAAAAGGAGAAAAAAAGTTCTTTTTATTTCCTTTTAGGATGCTGTGTTTTTCATTTGCTATCTGACCTTACCCCCATTTCCAGATGTTTTTTCGTCACAACTAGAGATATTTCTGGTGGCCTCATGCGGTGTTTTAAAAATATTTATACAGGCAATGAACTCTTTTCCCTCTTCTTCCTTTTCCTCCTCCTCCTACTTTGAATTGAGTGTGTAAAATTACAAAGTTAATAAAGCTAACCTAAGTTAAACCTGAAAAGTTGATACAGGACCTTTTGAAATGTCTACAAAAAGAAATGAAATTTGTAGAACATACTTGCTCTGAAATCACAAAGTCTGTGTTGGAAGATTTAATATGCATGAAGATTCTTGGGGCACCTGGGTGGCTCAGTGGGTTAACTGTCCTACTTCAGCTCAGGTCATGATCTCATGGTCTGTGAGTTCGAGCCCCGTGTCGGGCTCTGTGCTGACAGCTCAGAGCCTGGAGCCTGCTGCGGATTCTGTGTCTCCCTCTCTCTCTGCCCCTCCCCTGCTAGCGCTCTGTCTCTCTCTCTCTCTCAAAAATAAACATTAAAAAAATCTTTAATATGCATGAAGATTCTTGCTCGTATGTTCAGGTCATGTTCAGGTCGTACCAGCCTTTGGGATACCCATAACCAGTCACTAACTTTCTATCTTTAGCACCACTGTGCTATCCTGGGCTGTATTTGTTTGCAAAGATGAAAAAAAAATGCATTTCTTTCAAGTTCCCCAAAACTTGGAATCTTTCTCCCTCTCCAGATACTTTCAATGTGGTTTCGAAAACTGGCTTTAGTTGCATTTGTTTCTTTTGATCATTCATTGCAGTATTGGGGAAGGTGCCCTCAAACTTATTTTCTTCCTCTACATTTTAGAATTCTATTCAAAAAACCCAAGCTTGTTAAAGCCTCTACATACATTGTTGTTGGAGATGGTAACGTTTCCAAGGTTCTAAATTATTTATTTCTAAATAAATCTCCACACTATAATAAATACAGCCTATATAAGCAAATTGAGAAGATTTTCCACATTTCCCAAAAGTTGCACGACTTTTTATGTTCTCGTTTATTATTCATAAGAATATTCCCACTATACGGAACAAATTCTCTTTAAAAGGTGAGAGAATTGGGAAAGAATTCTACAAATCACTTAGGTGCAGTTCTTATCACAGTTCACTCATGTATGGATTAAATGAGAATATTAGAACAGAGATTGTCTCATTTCCACGGTCTTTTCTTCCAGTAAATTTAAGGAAACGTGAATTAAATTTCCCCATGGTGAGGCTGCGAACAGAGATGTGCTTTTCCCTGAGACTTATTCTTTTGTTCTTAAGTAAATGTTCAAAATGTACCCGGGTTTCTTTTCTTTAACAGACTGTTCATAATGGCTCAATGGAAAGGTTAATGTGATTTATTTTCCCTTGTTTTATCATTGGTGTCAGTGCTTCAGACAAGGAGTTTAATAATACAGTAGTCTGCTATCAACATTAGACTGCAGACCCAAATAACGGATGTTATAAAACATTTGCCAGTTTGGCAAGATGTTTCATAATGAAAAATGAGAAAATCAACAGGGGCGCCTGGGTGGCTCAGTCAGTTAAGTGTCCGACTCTTGGTTTCGGCTCAGGTCACGATCTCGTGGTTAGTGAGTTCGAGCTCTGCAGGGAGCTCTGTGCTGGTGGTGTGGAGCCTGCTTAGGGTTCTCTCTCCCTTTCTCTCTGCCCCTTCCCTGCTCTCTCTTTATCCCTCTCAAAATAAATAAATAAGCATTGGGAAAAAAGATCCTTCCCAATCTTAAAAAAATGAGACAATAAATGAAAAGTATTCATTAATAATATATTCTTCAGTTTATTGACTAAGATCATCAAAAACCATGAATGGTCCTACTTTGTTTCTTCCTGACCTATTCAGAGCTCCAAAATATTGACTTATTCTTATTCTTTTATTCTTATTCTGATTCTTATTCATTTTTGAGAGAGACAGAGTATGAGATGGGGAGGGGCAGAGCGAGAAGGAGACAGAGAATTTGAAGCAGACTCTGGGCTCTGAGCTATCAGCACAGAGCCTGAGCTCGAACTCATGATCCGTGAGATCATGACCTGAGTCGAAGTCGAAAGCTTAATCGACTGAGCCACCCAGATGCCCCTTCAATTATTTTAATAGTGGTAAAAGTGGCCTATATAGGAACCAGTCAAGTAGCATGTAGTGTGACATCATCATTTTCAATGACAATCTCCAAAATACTATTTAATGAGATGAATTACATTTGATGTGAGCCAAAGAAGTAACGCATATTAGATGTGTGGAATCATACAGTAAACATTCATATTTGAAGTTTGATAAGGACCAACACTTTTTTCCTGCTAAAAATAAAATACTGAATATGCATTAAAAATGAGAAATTTTAATAAGCATGTCAAGACCATTCAAATGAGGAAAAGTCATTCTTTTCAATAAATAGTCTTGAGAAAACTAGGTCTCCACATTCAAAAGAATAAAGTTGGACCACTACCCTGTACCATATGTAAAAATTAACTAAAAATGGATTCATAACCTAAATTTCAGAGCTAACTCAGAAGAAAACATAGAGGAAAACTTTATGACATTGGATTTGGCAGTGATTTCTTTTTTTTTTTTTTAATCTTTATTTATTTTTGAGAGAGAGAGAGAGAGAAAGCAGGGGAGCAACAGAGAGAGAAGGAGACACAGGATCCAAAGCAGGTTCCAGGCTCTGAGCTGTCAGTACAGAGCCCAACACGGGGCTTGAACTGACGATCAGTGAGTTCATGACCTGAGCCGAAGTTGGATGCTCAACCGACTGAGCCGCCCAGGCACCTCAGTGATTTCTTAGATATGTCATGAAAACCACAGGTAGCAAAAGAAAAACCATATAAATTGGGCTGTATCATAACAAAAACATATATATATATATATACACACACACACGTACATTAAAACTCTATCCACAGAGTTAAAAAGCAACCCATGAAATGGAGAAAAACATTTGAAAATACTATATCTGATAAGATGGTAATATCCAGAATTTTTAAAAAGAATACCAACAGATTGACGACAAAACCCGATTAAGAAATGGGTAAGTGACTTAGGGGCACCTGGGTGGCTTGGTCGGTTGGGCGTCCGACTTCAGCTCAGGTCATGATCTCACAGTCCGTGAGTTGGAGCCCTACATTGGGCTCTGTGCTGAGAGCTCGGAGCCCGGGCCTGCTTTGGATTCTATCTCCCTCTCTCTCTGCTCTTCCCCTGCTAGTGCTCTGTCTCTCCCTCCCTCAAAATAGATAAACATTAAAAGAAAAAAAAGAAATGGGTAAATGACTTGAAAAGACCTTTTCCAAAGATGCTATATCAATGGCCAGTAAGCATAGGAAGAGATACTCAATATTACTAATCATTAAGAAAATGCAAAGCAAAACCACAAGGTGGGGAGGGGTAACATCAGCAAGATGGAGGAATGGAGGTCCCCATTTCATGTCCCTCCACAAAAACGGTTTTATAGCACTCCAAAGACAAAAGCTCCCATTGTGGTAGCTTTGGGATCCAGATAGGAGGTTGCAAAACCTCAATGAACTCCCAAGACTGAAATGTGCTGCTTGGAAAAGGCAGGCGCACTTTCTGGTGGGAGGCTCACCAAACGTGGGACCACCTACAGACTAAAAGGAGTGCTAACCCATGCTGCACTTGGATCCGCTCCACCTGGCTGCCATCCTGCAAACAGCCCCATCTTCCAAGGGACCCAGGAGGAGCCACGTCCATACATACCCCTGGGTTACAGTCCCACTAGCCATGAACCAGCTGGCTCCCTCCCTCCTTGAGATTTGAATGGTCCCAGCTGTGGACCTTGAAGTGGCCCTGAGACTTACTTCCAGTCCCACTCTGCCGTGGTCTGGGGGATGTCCTGTCCACTCAGGGAACTGACAGAAGGCATGCCTGTTCAAGTTCTCGGTGGCAGGCCTGTTGGCCTTCTTCCTGTGGGACAGACCTTGGAGCAGCCCTGTGACCCAGCTTCAGCCCCACCCCACCGTGGTCCTAGAGGCAGTCCTGTCTACCTGGAAACAACGTAGGAGCCCTCTTGGAGACGTAGGCCCACTGTCTGTGGACTTGACTGCAAACCCGGAAGTGGCCCCAGGAACTGGCTCTGCTCTGCTCTCGCATGGTCTTGGGGCATTCCCGTCCACGTAGGGAGCTGGTGGGAACCACACATGCCTGTGTCTCTGGTAACACACCTGCTCTCTGCAGACCCACCTATGGACCTCGCAACAGCCTTGTTAACTCAGCTCCAGTCCCGTAAGTCTGGGAACCCAGCACTGGTAAAAGGAAGTGTATAGTCAAGTTCAGAATATTCTAATACTGTTATGGTGGCATGTAAATCACTTTTAACTTTATTACAAAGGCTAAAAGACAAAAATGTTCAAAACTACAGCTACAGGGGGGCCTGGGTGGCTCAGTCGAACATCTGACTGTTGATTTTGGCTCGGGTCACGATCACACAGTTGGTGAGTTTGAGCCCTGCATCAGGCCCTGTGTCAAGCTCCTTGCTGACGGGGTGGAGCCTGCTTGGGATTCTCTCTCTCTTCCTCTCTCTCTGCCCCTCCCTTGCTTGTGCGCATGCTCTCGCTCTCTCTCAAAATAAGTAAATTCTACAGCTACAATAATTTGTTAATGAATACACTATAAAAATATATAAATTATGCATAAAAATATAAACTATGTGTGGAGGGGGAGAAAGAGTATGGAATTTTTAGATGAAATTGTTATCAGCTTAAAATAGACTGCTGTAAGGTATGGTATGTAAGCCTTCAAGGTATACGGATGCTACTAATAAGCAGATACACACGTGCAGAAAAATCTATATGTTTTCCTTTCTTTTTTTAATTCCAAAGTACCATTTGCTGTCAAAGAATTATTTAGTGCTAAGAAGCAAGTTCATATCCCTATGAGAATGTAACTTTCCCATCTGAAGCTCCGAAATCATTTAGTTTATATTGGTTTTGATCAAATCAGGAGACAGCAAAAGATGAGAAAATGATTTCAAACAATAATCCTACTCTACTCCTAAGATTGGGATATTTTATGGATGACAGCTAAATTAAACTGGAGTAAGAATTGCTCACGATGATGAATGCCGCTGCTCATTCATAGTAACTAGAAAAGAGAAAGAAAGTAATTTTTCTTTAAAGGGAAAATCAATAGCCAGAAGGAATGATCAATTACTGAAGACAAATCCTGAGAAAATTTATCAAGGATTTCAGCTTCGTTTTCCTCTTTGGGCTCATGAAGCCTTTGGTCAGAGTTTGGATCGAATATTCTTCAGAAACCTCTGCCCCACTCACTCCTAAATTTGACCCCTAAGGCAGTTGGGAAAGCATGGGTGTTGAACTGCAAGTTGTGGTTCTCTTTCCCATGGCCCTTAGCAGCCAATGCTTGACAAACCATTCATTCATCCATTCATTCATTCAAGAAATGCCTTTTGAGCATGCACTATGAGCTAAGACATAGGGTGAGGGGATGTAGTCAGAAATAAAAGGATTTCAAGAACTCTCAGGAAGACAACACCTGTCGTAATTCAAGCCATACCCACTGTGTACGGAGGATGAGTGATTACTGAGGCCTTATCTTTAGGGCAGTCCTCCTCTCTTCTGCGTATCACCCCACCACTGCTCGCCCAGGAGTCACTTCTGGCTTCGTGCAAGTTTTCTTCTTCGTTTGTCTGCTGTCTTGGCCCCGTGCCATCATGCAGAAAGCAAAATCTATAAATATGAACTAGCTCTCACACAGCTGGGAAAATCTACAAGAAAGACGATGGTACTAATAATGATAAATGTTCTTTTCCCTTAGATTGATAAAATAATTTTATTTTAAAAGATCAGTTTTTTTTTAAAGCACTGAACAGATTGTGGGTCACAGACTTCAGTTATCCACACAAGGTACATATCTTTCTCTTTATTAGTGTCTACTTTTGTGAAAAATATCTCAGTAATACAAGAGGAGTTTTTTATAAGGAGGTAATCCATCTAGAATTATTCCACAAAAGGAATATCACGGAGCATGCATTCACTGACTTTTTTTCTAAATATACATATTCATACCCCTACATATGTTTGTATGTAATTATTTGGAAAGTCATGGTTCACTAGCAGTGAGAAAAACAACATCATAGCATGAAATTAATCATGACTTCCAGGTACAACTGGAATAAAGTTTTTTGGTTTTTTGTTTTTTTTTTTTTTTGTCTGCTAGATTACTGCTATGCTAATTTAAACATAATGTAATGAAAAAAAATTAACGTAATGGTCCCAGTATATGCCCATAAAGAATTAGATAATAAAAATTAATTGACTCTTTTATAAGTCAACTTCTGTGGTATTTAAATATGGAATTTATAAGTGTTTCTAGTGTGCAGAAGCTGAAGAAAAAGGTTTTGGTTTCAATTCAAGAAATGTTTAATGGTCAAAAATATGCAAATATATGATGGCCTACCAAGAGATAACACTTCATAAGATACTAT